>NC_048926.1:36848898-37147178 GCF_011077185.1 Oxyura jamaicensis
TCTTCCTTCAGTCAGATCAGAAACATTATCATAAAAATGCTCAGTTCACACGTTCTCTTAAAAGGGCTGTTAAAATTTTAAAGAGGAATCTTTATACCAACTTCATGGAATTCCACTTGAATTTCAAAGAATTTGCTGAGAACTCTTACATAAGTCATTACAATTGCCTACACTGAAAACAACCTTTTTTTAAAATGCACATTTTCTTGCGTCACAGAGAGATGCGGCAATAGAGATGCCACATCACACAAGTACTGTCTACAACAAACATCAGGTAACTTCCGAGAACATGATGAAACCTCATAATATTATTCAGCTTTTAATTATGAAGTTAAACTGACTAAACTGAGTGTTCAGCATATGCTACCATACACTGTGTTCTTACACAGTGTAAGTTTTAAGGAACTGCAGTGCAAAAAAGAACAGCATATATGTATGAGAAGTGTCAGGCATTTTACTTTCAACAGATTTTAAATGGAACAAGCATAAAATAGGCTGTTAGAGGCAGTAGTAACTGTTCAATGTTTAACATCGGAGAGGCTAAGAAGAACTTCTATTGACAACTAGCATTATCTCCTGAAAAAAAAAAAAATCAATTATAAATTCAAATCTTTTTTGCTTGATCTCATCTTCTAAATTTACACAGCTGAACAAAGTTGTATTTAATATTAAAATATTCTCACAGTACAACATAACTACATTGTTAGTAGAGTAAATCTACTCCTGCATCTCATTTCTTTTCTGACGCTGATAATGTCTCCTCTGGAAAAATGTCTCCACAAACTCTGCACCTAGCACAGTATCTGACTGAAGACAAAGCAAGTCACCGATTCCCAAAAGCAACTATACAAAAAAAAAAAAAAGTTTCCAAGTTTTTAGAGGTCAACTGCACATTTGAAAAAAAAAAATGAACTGCATATTGTTCTTCCAAACAATACATACTTTGATTTAAAGCTCTGTGTGTCTTTCCTCTGAAAGCTTCGGCCTTTACTTCATAGAAGAATTTTAACTGGACGAATTTTTAAATTCAAGGAACAACAGAAAGTTTCTGATGCTAGCAAAGACTGAAATCTTATAGAAAATAAAGACAGATTTTCACACTCTCCCGTGATAGCTTACCAAAAAGATTGCTCAAGTCTGAAGTTGGACTATGCTAAAGAAGAACAGAATTACTTGAGCCTACAATAAAGATTATAGTCTATATTATGCAGCCATAGTACCTCATTTTAAATCACATGTGCCCAAAAATGAAGGTTTTTCAACAGTATAGTGCAGCTCTGAATAGCCTGCCTCTCAGGCTGTAGAATAAATGGAGATCCTACAAACGAAGCTCAGGGGAAAAAAAAAAAAAAAAAAAAAAAAAAGCAAAGCACATATCATTGGCTATCAACAGCTGTTGCTGCATCCTCAACCAACCTGTAGGCCAAGGGATGCATGTGACCGTAAAACACATGCACTGAGGGCTGCTAACACGGGACCTTCTCCTTGCTGGTGTTGGACTCCACAGCTCCAAGCAGGCAGAGCTGGGCACACGCATCTCAAGGGAGCTCCACACCACAGACACCTCGCTCATTGTTATAGTCCTGTTGCAGAGAGGCAATATTTGTAGCTGAACTTCTCAAACAAGAGAAAGCACTGGTTTGGAGGTATCAGTTTAGAAAACATTTCTAGAGTAAGTTTTGATGTCCTCATGTGGCATTGTTTTCCCCCCTAGCACTCAGCCCATCTATTCCTCGCCTCCATTCAAAAAGCTTTCTGGCTTTAGAACAATGAGGACTGAAAAACAAGGTATGTATTTTTCCTCCAAATGCATTGATTCTATTGCACTGGAGAACAAAGTTAGGGAGAAAAAAAAAGAATAATAAAGTGTTTAAAAATGCTTTAAAAAACACCAACCATCATCTTTAAATTTAATTACACCCCATCCTTTCAGAATCCTGAAGGATAAAAAAAAAAAGTTTTCTAATCAAAGAAGCCACCACTTTTAAAGAGTACTTTTTGTTCTGTTTTTCAAGCAGATATGACTTCCAAAGTTTCAGCCACCTCTAACATCAGTTCTAAGACACCTACACCTCTACACCAAAAACTTTGGCATAGCAGGACAGCAGCCACCTCAGCTAGCCTTCCACTGGCCAAAAGAAGACAAACACAAACAATGCAAACAACCCCTCCCTGCCCAGCCATCCCCAGACCAGCATACCATATTTCTCAGACAAAGTGCTTTACCCTATAGTACAAGCTCATTTGCAAATCAATTCATAATGACGTGCCATTCATAGCCACACACTCAGATTTTAGTAAGTTTATTTTAAAAGCAAGCAATTGGGTTAGAAACAAAAACACCTCCTCACAAGTAGGCTATAAACTGAGAATCTGCTCTGTTTAATAACAGGAAAGCTTGCAAGGAAGAGATGCTTACCACCCCACTCCACCATCCCTCAGGAGAGAAGCCTGCTGGCAATCCCCAGCCCAGCCACGTGCTCGGGCAGAGCTGGCTGGTTTGGGAAAGAACCAGCTGCTCATACACCCTGCTGCTGAGAGGACCCACAGGTTGCTCTCTGGCATAGAACCTGGTTCCTTAAACACGCAACACATTTCCACAACTGTCACCCTCCGTCTTCATCGTTGAGCGTGACATACTTAAACACTGCATTACCTTAGGGATGGTGGTGTGTCACAGTGTTGTTAGCAGTTCTTCTGCCTAGTAGTACCTCCATTTTTGTAACAACCCTGCTAGATTCAAATATTAAAAAGCCCCACTAATTACAAAGCCCCACCAAGTCAGCAAAGTACATGTCGAAATGCGAATTAAGTAAAACAATCAAAACTCTTGTTCTGAATATAGACAGAAGTTACTCGCATGCCATTATTTTAATCCCAAAACAAGAGAGAGAAAGGAGTTCACAAACCAACCACAATTGCTAGTTAAACAGTTTAAGGCCAAGTGGGGACTACTCCAGTTATCTCTGCTAGTCTAACAGCTCAATGCTTATAGACATTTGTTTTGAAAACTAAGCATGGTCATGATTAAAGTGATTTATCTCAAAACTTACAGGTGGGAGGTGCTGCAAGGGCAGAATCAGCACTTACTTGCTCAAAACCTGAGTTATATGTCTTTAAAAAAAAAAGTTATATGACTTTAAAAAAAAAATATTTTGTCTACCATAGTCATTTATGAATTACTAGAGACACATAATACTAAAGGGAGTGTAGCAAAACAAATAACAAAATCCACATACAAACCAATCCAAAATTTGGCTTTTAACATCATACTGCTTGGGATTAAACAGAGACTGGTAATGAACAACATACGGCTCCCAGACCAGCACCCAGGGAGCAGTGCAGTAGCACCAGGGGGAAGCAAAGCCGAACCAATACACAGCTATCCTGCCCATCAAAGCCTGTCACTGGTACTCGGTTCTCAATCAGAATTATTTAATCAATGCCAAATTCTCCAGGTTTCTGTTAAAGGCAACATTGTTCAACAACACATTTTCACAGAGGGGAATAGTTCAAGCATTCCGCACTCTCCAGGACACTAAGTTTAGTCTTTGCATCATAAGAAACCTGCCATCTCTTCTGCATTCGGTCCAAGTACTAGCTGTTTGAAATGTCATATTTGCATTATTTAATTGGCACCACATGAGGGACATCGCAGCTGCTGAGTAACATTCCTCATAGGCCTCTCCCTACAGGGGCATTAATGACTGCAATCAGCCCAGTCGCACTTCCCTGCCCAGTGATTTATTTCCTCTACGATATGGCTTTCAGCTTGCCTTTGAACACCTCCTTGGCCAGCACTGCACAGCAGACCCCTGTTCTGTCATGCCAGAGAGCTTCTGGTATATATGGTGGCTGGTGTATGGCCAGGCTGCAAGATGTAACCAGCCATGTCACTCACTGCTCTCCTGAAGACCAGTGTTGAAACGGGAGCTGCAGAAAGGCTCAGGTTGACTTACTGCCCAGCCCCACATCAGCCAACCCATCCGTGAGTTAAGTAAGGACTTAAGGGGAACCTTTCACAGGAAAAAAATATATAGAGCACCTCAAACAAAAGCTGTACACTAGAGAGACTGCCATTAAAAAGTTGAACAACTAACATGGTAAAACAAAAGAGAACCGATAAGCTTTTGCCAGGGTTAAAACATCAAATAAAAGCAACCCAACTGTAAGCTTTAAACAAGAACACAGAAGCATGACCTGAAAAACATACTATTTTTTAGTACAGCTCATGAACAGAATGGAAAGTCCTGGCATACATGTCACATGCAAAAGGAAATGAATGACTTTAAAAAAAAGTCTGTATCGTATTAAATGCAAGTGATTCTATTTTTAACTTTCCCCACTATACTTTGCCAACTTTACTTCATCTCCAGTGTCCTCAAAGGTACTCCATCTTAAGAAGTTGTCACAACTCCCAGAAGTATTTTAGCTTCAGTGATTCAAGACAAATTTTGGCAGTTCCAGGAAACGAGAGAATGGGAGCAATAAATGTTGGCACACAGTACTTCATCCATTTAACAGCCCTCTTAAACAGGCTTCTTCACTTAACAGGCTTCTTAAACACCACTAATGAAAAATTCTTAAAACAGGCACATTTTCATTCCCATCAGTGGTCCAAGTTAAGCTCCCTTCTTTCTGTACTATCGAGAAAGCATAGTATCTCAGCTTTGGGAACCAACACAGTAATTTACACCACTTCAGTGGAGCTTGAGTTACGTGTTGCTGTTGGGTAGTAAAACCAGTGGCTGTGCTTTTACCTTGCTGAAGAGGAGGGGCTCAACTGTGTGTAACGTAGCTATATGAAGTTAATGAACATCTCTTCTAAGGACAAGAAATGGGGTGCAGGTTTCCATTTAGGGTCCAGGAAGGGAGTATCTAGCATGCGAAGAACGTGCAATTTAGAGCTTGCCTTTTAGGGGTCCCAGAAAATAAGCCTAACTATCTGACAGTCAGCAGTTATTATATTAGTCCTGCAGCTGTAATATATTCCACTGAAATCAAGGGATTCTTTGCACAGGGAGTCTACAATTAACCCCGAGGTATTTAATAGTCAGGTTACAAGAACTTTTTGCATGATTAATTATTAATTATAGAACAACTTCAATTGGATAATGCTAAAAGAAGGCATTCTGAGAAGACACAGTAACTTGGTCATTAGTAACTTGCTATGCTCCTATAAAATGGGAAAGAAATGTGCATTAGACGATTTACTTCCTGTAGCAGCTTAGAATTAATCAACTATTATGAAGTGCCAGATCTAGTACAGTCAAGGTCAGTAAGCATTCATTGTTCAAAGAACAATTCAAAGCCCTTCAAAAAATGCCCTTCCTACTCCTCTTTGCACTGTGTGAAAGGTGGTCAGAAAACACAGCCAACTGCTTGAAGCTGTTTGCAGATATGTTTGCATGTGGGAGTAGAACTACTAGCATCCCTACTTACATTTGAAATAAAGACTACTTACATTTCAAGTAATGAACATGAAGCAGCTCCTCACATGCTATTACTTGAAGTAGTACTGAAAACAAAATGTTGAGCATACAGCATGACAGATAGAAATGGTAAGCTACAGTTCATGAAGGCAGTACTGATGATACCAGAGTAACAACCTCAAATACTTCATTTAATAAAAACCTCATTTGAGCAAGTGACCTCAGTACCTCATGCCCACTTCAGACTAAAAAGGTTACTACAGACCAAGCTAAGCCAGCCCTGTAAATTCACATCAGTCTGCCTATAGCACAGGCACACTAAAGGACAGCTCACTCAGTTTTTTACGACAGGCAGCACAGAAGGAAATAACGTGCGTGGTCACTAAGCCTGACCTACACTGAAGCACTACAGCCTTCAACGTCGAGTAAACAGAGAACATTTTCCTGACATCTGACAAAGACACTGTTGGGAGTGTGAAAAAAGAGTGAAGAGGAAAGAGAAGAAGATAAAGGAATGTCACCTGAAGGGCTGGAAGCACGACTGCAGTATCACGTCGTACAGCTGAGGCACAACTGGGGCCTGCACGCACCCTCTTCGCCCATAGGGAAAGCAAGGTGGGACACACACAGCCCTGCCATGTGAGCACGTCACAGTGCTGAGCTCTGCTGGCACAGCAGCTGAGGCTGCTTGTGCACCTAGAGTAATATACCGTATCTTGAACATCTACTCAAAAAAGTTAACTGATGGCTTTCTTTCAGAAGAGACACAGAAAGGACAGAAACAGTACGGTAACAGTAGATGGAAGTTTTCAGTCAGGAGATAATAAGGAAGGACATGGGTCATGTGCTAGCTAAGAATTTTCTCCTTGGCATTGATGTGAGAGCACCCATGGGCACCCTTGCCACAGAGCAGCCCCGCTGTATGCCGGGGTATGCAGCCCCCCAGGACCCTCCAGGTGGGACCCAACCAGCCTCACAGCAACTGGCTGGTCAAAAGGGCACAGCTGAAAGGAGGGGAAAAGGAATACAAGGGATGAGCTATGGGAAGAGCTCTGGGCTTGTTTTTAACCGCAAAACTGAAGCATGTGATCCTGTACAGAACAACTAGTACAAGATTTGCAACTCTTGCAATTACAAGTTTTCTTGCTTGCCCTTTTTTTAAAAAAAAAAAACAAAACAGTTCAACCCCTCCCCTTGAGCAATTTAAACATACAAACACTGTATTTATTATCCTACAGGAGCATTTAAGTACAGTGGAGAACTGATCATGGACTTCCCGTCACATGTCTGGTGGAGAGACCCTGGTCTGAGCACACAGTAGAACTGCACTCTCTTCAAGGTTCTGCCACAAGCCTTGAGGGAAGTTTTGCCACCACAGCTCAGGCTCTCCGTATCTGTAAATCAGGATACAGATGTCTGAGAAATGCCTTGAGTTCCACAGGCAAAATTCAAGAGTTACGCATTACCATGGCTGAACCCCACAGAATCTTATCTGAAAAGTGAAATAGCTGCCATTGCTTCAACTACGCCAAATAAGCAAAAAAAGTCAATGTTCTTGATCTTAGAGAACCCCACCAAGATGTTCTCTCCAGAATAGCAAAGCCAGTAACTTTCAGAATCACGACAAGGAATGGAGCAGGAAAAGTATTTCAGAAGACCCTGCTATGCCTTCCCGCTCTTCTTTCCTCCCAACAACCAGCAACAGCTGACCAACAGCAACCATCTAGCAGCAGATAAAGCTGTATTCACCATGCTTAACATATTGATGACAGAAGGCTTGATGAGAGGCTGGGAAAGCTGTACGTGTGCCAAAGAAGCCCTCCACATATTTCTTTAGAGAACAGCATTCACTATTCATGCACTCCCCACAAGTCAGAACAGCGATGTTCTGTTGTGGTATTAATGATGGCACAAGCGTTAGAGCTAGGACTTGCTTGCTACGAGGAGAAAGGCTGTGAAGGCAGAATAAACGTGAACACAAGGCAGCCCACATACAATTGACTCCAGGCACAAGGATGGGGAAAGGAAACACAACAAAGGCTGAAACTGCTTGATTAGGTACTAGGAAGACAATGATATGAATAGTCTTGGTGGATGACTTTGTAGAAACTGACATTTTCTGAAATGCCCTATATTTAGTCTGATAGCTCAGATAAACTTAGACATTTACAACATACAGTGGTTGTGCATGGAAGAACATACCTAAAATTTTAGCACTACTGGCTATGGATTTGTGCATTTGTGTATTAGTGGGCAGATCAAAACTACAGTATTACAAGCTGTGATCACAATAGGACACCCAAAGTTGCTGGATGAATTCAGTCAGAAAGTTTCAGACATGGATTTGCAATTTGCATGAACAGCCATGCAGTCCACACAGAAAACAAAGAGAGAAGGTTAATTCAGAACTGAAAGTGATAGAAGTCTTCTCTAGACTTGGAGAGCAACCGGTAAATGGATATCATCAGACAGATATGCAAGTGACCACCCTTCCACATCCTGTCAGACTGAATTAAAATATAAAATTACCTTCATTTATAGTAGTAACAGGGATCACCAAAAACTTGAACTTCAAACCCTCTAAGTTTCTGTAGGTAGTGATGAGATTTTTTTTTTTTTTTTTCATTTGTTTGTTTTGTTTCTCTAGGAGGAGAAGAGGGAGGAAAGCCTAACTCTCTTCTCTTTGGCTATGCTGAGACCAAGACCTTATTTCTAAAGACAACACAAAAAGTATTTGGGAATGTGATCTCTTCTTTTAAGTTGCTCTGTAATGGTTATTTGTAAGAGTACTGGTCTACCTGACTTTCCCATTCTATCAGGAGGTAGCACAAACAAAACTCTCCTTTTATTGTCTTAAGATAATGCATCAATCCTTTATTGTCTGAAACTTTCAATTAATTGCATTTCAAATCACCAAATAAAAAATTAATTCAAGCTCTTAGGTAGGCAAAAAGCTATCTGTTTACATCACAAAGCCACATAAAAACAAGACTGGTAGCCCTGCAATGAAGGCAGAACAAGTTAGTACTCAAAACTGCCAACAGCAAGTTGGCACATTTCGGGAATGAGCAGTAATACCTTAGTCTCACCTCTGAACATCTGTCCACCATTTACAAGCTTACTTTGTGTTCCTGCATAGACCGGAAAGTGTAAGTGTGGCTTGGATTTCAAAATGCAAATCCATTGTCTCATTAACAGGCTCTGTTCAAATCCCATTTGCTAATAATTGTGTTTCCTTGGGATATATTTCCTCCCTTCTTTAATCCGTGATCAACTTGTAAGGCTCTTTGCAGTAGACATATTTCAGCTACTCTGGAGCACTTACATGCCTCACCTCTAATATTGTTCCAAGGAACTCAGATTCATTCAAGTGTTCTGTAGACAAAGTGCTAACAGGCACTGCCAAGAACATCATCTCTTGAAACCTTCACACCAATTAACTGCCAATCACACAGCAGCTTGACCTGCACCTCCCTTTCTCTACCAGTGAAATTCCATACTACCCTATCATCTATTATAGGCTAGGAGGGCAGCATACTAAAATATTGCTATGTGTTTTTAACACCTCTAAAAGCTCACAGGAAGATCCATGCAGACCACAGGGTAAGACTGAGTGCAACACTCTTATTAATAAACTTACACCTGACCTCAGGTTTCTTCTGGACTAGTGCCGTAAGTCTGCAGTTCTTGGTCTTGAATAATGCCCATTGTCTCTGAGCCTCAGCTACACCAGGAAGTCTGCTGGAGGCTTTACCTCCCCTCCGACTAGAAACCTGTTTACATAGGTAAATAAGTTGCCTTGCATGATTACGGATTTTTGTACTTGACAGCCATTCCATAATGAAGACATTACAGAACACTTCACAAAACACAAAGGACAGGATAAAGTTTGACTTTGCAGATCCTACTGCTAAAGTAACCTAAAAAAGCAAGTCACAAGTCAGCAAGTTATCCCAAAAAGAATAGCAGAAAAGGGAACACCATTTCAAACATGGAGAAATAGCAGTTTCCCACATTTTCCTTTGCAGAAGAAAACTTCAAGTCTTCTGAGAAGTTCAACCTTTTGTACCATCATACATTTGGTATAAAAAAGAAAGCAATTAGATTTATATAACTCAGTAAATTACAATCCATTGAATATGCCTCATGCCCAGATGAAGTATTTAACTCCAAAGACTAAAATGTTACAAAATTACAAATGTCTTCCTAACATCACGGCAGATATGTCCAACTGCTAGAACCATGAGATAATTACGAGTTCTTCTGGCTCCTCACACATTGAAGAAAACTGTATTGCCATCTATCCAGCCATAAAAGCAGGACAGCAAAGCAAAAAAGAAGAAACAGTACAACCAGATGCACAGATGAAAAAAAAATATGATTAAATAGAGAAGATTCTCAAGGGGAAAGAGTGGGACAGTCTCTGAATTTTGAATGGAAAAAAGATAAAGAACCCCAGGATGAAGATTGCTTCTATCACCAGATTTCATGCACATGCTTCAAATGCATGGAAAAACGTATGCCTCCCAGACAGCAGGAGAGACACCATAACTCAGGCAGTCCGTTTCCAACACTTTTTCCCCTCTCTACTCAGAAAAAATCCAGCAGAATTACTTTCAGGGAAAGATATTAGCCCGACATCTACACAAAGCATGGAAACATTAGCCTGAACAATCGAAGTTTACAGAAAGTGTTTCTTGCAAGAGGACACATCTGTAAGACACTACTGCCAGCTTCATCTGTCAAACTGAACACTAATGCTGCACTGACTTGGAAAGGTATAAACCACGCTTCTCCAAATGTTATCTTTCAAAACTGAGACACAGCAGTGAAGACAGGAAAAAAGTAGCACTGTGAAACCACAGATTATTTATCACCACAATCTGTTTTCTTCATTTTTAGCACTCATGATTCCTGGAAATGCCAGTTCTTTTCAAACTCCCATTTCTATCCCTAACTTCTGCTGTTTTTCTTTTCTAGCCTTCCAGACTAAACGTTGCACGCTCCAAATTCCTCTCACTTTACACAAAAAAAAAAGTAAAATTACCTAAAAGTTAGTAGTTATGAAAACATTGTACCATCTCATGAGAATCATAATTCCTCCAAATGCCGTGACAAATACGGTCTCTCTATCAAACAGGGAAGACTAAATTTGCCTTATAAATTCCAAGACAGATTAAAACAGAAAGGGAAGATTATCAAATCTTTTTCAACTCTTGCTTACATTAGTGAATTTACTATTTATCACTAAGTGCAAAACAGCACTGCCATTTTATTCCTTTTACATACATCTGAGCAACAAATACACTTTCCATTCTTGTCATTTGTGTCTTTTGCACAAATTATTTTGAAGATTTACAATTAGTATGCCTATATGTTCTTCAATACTTCATCCACTAGGCAGTTTTCTCTCCAGCATATTTTCCACTTTAACAACCTAAGCTCTGGCTCCATACATCTGTGGAAGTGACATTTGATTTTAATGGAAGTGGGATTCAGCTTCCTCAATTGAGTTTGAGGACCATCTCCCCAGATTGATTATTGCCATGAATTAAATTAAGAAACATAGAAGGGGAGAGTGGAAGAGTCTCCTTGTAGCTTCTTTTGTATATATTTTAAAATAAAATATCCTGCTTTAAACTAAAGCAGGATGAGTAGTTTTAGTACCCATGTTAAGACGGAAAGCCAAGTAATGAGGACTACTCATGTTTCAGAGATATAAAGACAACACAAGTATCTGTATACAGTAACTGTATAAAGTACAGTTACTGTATACAGTAACTGTATAAAGACAACACAAGTATCAGCTCCTAAGCACATCTGTCTGAAACAAAGACGTTTCATCATGTCTATATGCTTTCTACATATGTATGTCTTGCCACTTCACAAGAGGAAAAAAAATAACATTAATGAGCTTTTTTTTAAAAAAATAACATCAATGGGAAAAGCTGTGAATGAGTCACATTAAGAGGAAGAAAGAGGACTTCTGGCCAACCTCTTTTCAGTGGTTTGCGGCCAACCTCTTCTCAGTTGTTTGTGGGGGCAGGACAAGGGGCAATAGCCACAAAATAGAACACAGGAAGTTCCGCACCGAAATGCGAAAGAACTTCTTCACAGTGAGGGTGACGGAGCATGGGGACAGGCTGCCCAGGGAGGTTGTGGAGTCTCCTTCTCCAGAGATATTCAAGGCCTGTCTGGACACCTACCTGGGCAGTCTGCTCTGAGGAACCTGCTTTGCAGGGGGGTTGGACCTAATGATCTTTTGAGATCCCTTCCAACCCCTACAGTTCTGTGATTCTTTGACTTTAGTACACATCCAAAACAGACGTGAGGATCATCAACAGACAATGAAAGATATTTGTAGTTCTTTCAAAAAAAAAAAAAAAAAAAGACAAGTTTCAACAATGTAATTACTATTAAGCTTGAAAATCCTATCAATCTGAAAGAAGTCAACATCATTGCACAGCATTACCATCATAGAACAGCCAATTTGGAAGTTTTGTTACCAGAATGCTGTAGCTACCAAATGTTGACAAAAAAACAATCCAAGGGTACAAAACAGCTGCAAAATTTTCACCAGATAAGCTCTTCCCTAAAACTTGCCACATATATAGCATTTTACAGAAAAACTTTGAGAACAAATTTACACTTTCTTTGTATGTGAACAATTATTCAACAATTTTTCCTCATGCATTAACTCAAGATTTCCACTACTGCATTCAGCTAGGTGCTAGATTATTTGTTTTAGGGTTTCCCAAGTCTGTCCAGAGTAAATTCAATCACATTCTCAGCATATAAAACAAGGTTTCTAGTACACATTAATAAAAGCATTTCTCACATCGAATGAGTAAGGTATGATTTCACCTTTTGGTGAGTCAAGGACAGATTTAAATATCCATTCAAAGCTTCTGTGTTTATATATGTGACACTGAGGTACTCCCTTAGAATTCACTTGTACTCTTTCCTCACCTCCCCTTTTGGGCCAAAAGCTCTTAACACCCTGATGTGCACGTTGTTCGTCTACCTACAACAATCAGAGACAGAAAAGCTGAAACGAAATGGCAAAATGAACCTTTCCATTCTCCTGTATGAAATTATTTTCTGCAAGGAACTGACTGAGCAGTCGGAAGAAATTGCTGAGAAACAAGAGATGGAAGGCTCTCAGACAGACAAGCCTCATAATTTATTGCAGCCCTGCCACATAGCTGGGATGGTGTTGCCCAAGACAGGAAAACAAAACGTTGGGTGCTTATTCATCTACTTCCAGATACAGAGAATTACACTTAGCAAGCACAAATTTAGGTTTCTATACTACTCTATGCTCATTTCCTCAGTCCTTTGACTTTCTTTAATAAAGTGACTGTCAACATTCAGTATCATCTGCCTTCTTCAGAGATTAATCTGTCAGATCTCCGCAAATCTCAAAAGCAAAGATCTTTTCATATACAGTTAATCACCTAGACATGACAGGCAGGAAAAACAGAAACTAGGATTATGAATACTAGACAAGAGGGTGAAAGGGGTTTGGGCTTGTTTTCTCAAGTTTTGGTCGGAAAACTCTTTTTCAGAAAGGAAATAGTTTTCTTCCCCACAAAGTGCACTTCAGCATCAAATACAGGATAGGAGCAATCCAGGGCTGAAATCACAGGTCAACTGCTGTGGTGAGCATCCTGTTCCCTAGGTATAATCACCACCCAAGACTATACTGTAAGGAGTATTCTTAAATCATTACTAAGTTTTCTAATCACTACTTCTCCAATAACACTTGGGGGGTGGAACGAGATGTTCGTTAAGGTTGCTTCCAACCGAAAACATTCTGTGATTCTATGATTCTACTTACCTGAATCAGCCTTGTACAACTGAACTAGAGATGATCACCTCTATTCTTTGTGCCTGGAGCTATCCCATCTTCGGCTATTTTCAGCCTGAAAGCCCAAATTCTTTAATTCATTGTTTACTGAACAGTGGATTGGTTTACTTCATCTTAGTGTACATAATGCAGCTGATTCCAAAGTAACGAATAACTAGGAAAATGATCACTTGCAAGTTATGAGCTGTATTTTTTTGTGAACGCAATCCTTAATTTTTCTGGGCACAAAACTGGCATAAGCTGAGTATATCTTCAAGCAACACCTTATCTTCTTACCAAGCAGCTCAGAACATGGCTCAAAACAAGAAACAGAACAAGTGGCAAAAGAAAGCATTTGCATGAGGTACATTCATCCTCCTAAGTAACAATTTCTGACAGTACATCTTCTGAGAGCAAACAAGTGAAAACTAAACAAACTTTACAGTGCTTTAACCACAAATAGGTGTGAACTTGTCAAAAAACAATAATGGCTTCATGCTGACTGAACCTAGTCAGTGTCCACATGTACCGTATTTTCCCACTATTCATTGCTGGTGTTTCGTCACACTATTGTTGACATAGAAGCAGAGCCATACCACTTCTTCAGAGGAAACCACAGAATCAAACATTCTGGATTTGTGGTGATAATCCTGCATATCCTGCTCAGCTGCTAAAACAGGTAATTGATGCTTGCCTGTTCAAACTTCAGTCTAAGGTACAATGATACTTCAAAAATATTTAGGACACAATGAAGTTCATAGCGTTCCCCCTCAAAGAAAGATACATTAATGTCAGTAGTAACCCCTACACTTTGTACTTTCTAGCAGAAACTAATGGTAATCAAATAAATTTAATGAAGTACAGGCTGTTAGCAACAGAGGCAGGAACAATGCAATTCTGAAGTAATTATAACTGATGAACGGCTGCTACCTAACACTAGCAACAGAAGTATTTATTACTCAGGAGCAGTATCTGCTAAACACCACCCTGAGGTAATAATTTACTATAGTACAGAAAGCATACTGTAGAAAAATAGAGATCAGCATGTAAAATTTCTGAAGGAACAGCGCTAGTGGATCCTTGCCCAATCTATTGTAAATGCTAGAAGATGAGTTTACATTCTAATCTTACACTAATCCTTTTGTACACATGGTGAAAAACCAAAGTTTCCAATCAAAATTTTAAGAGTTAACAATGAAAAGAAAAATCTATACATTCTTTCAAAGCCACATCCCACATGCAACAGGAATAGCTTATCAGCTTTGCAGACAACACTTTGCTTGACAGCGTTTAGCACTCAAGCAAACTAGAATTCAGCAAGGCTGCATGCCTCTACAGTCACACATCCCATCTATACCACAGGCATGGATCCTTACCTGTACCTTCGCTTGTATGGAGCTCTAAAATGTAGAAAATGATCATGTTTCTTAGGCCTGGCTAACTTAAGTGGTCAAACAATCTTCTGACCAAACTTCCTTAACCAAACTGAAATGCTTATAATAAAGTTGGCTTTCCACTGTCAGTCCTGTGTTTGTTGTTCCAGGAAAGCGCTGGCTAAGGAACTGCTGCTTTAACTTTGAGTTATAAAAAAGTTACTACCAAAATTATATTTTTCTTACCACTGAGAGTCTTGTGACATAGTTAGCTCTTCCATGTTTTAGCAATGGTAACCAGTGAACTAAGAATAAGATTTTTTACCTGCCTTGGGCTTCTTTTTAAACACACTAATGTTGGGAGGTAAGGGGATGGAAACAGAACAGAGCCAAATCTTTTCCTTTGGATGAAAAACAGCTGCATGGCCAGTTTACCAATGCAGGTCTGAGCTGCAGCTGCATGATGCTTTATATTACCATCTCAGGCACCAAATATCTAACTTCTTGATCTGCATCTTTTCTGAGGCCTAAAATACAGAGAATTTGACCAGCGCCACTCAGCTGACAACAGATCTGGTGCTCCCATTCAGTGTTTGGTTTCCAACAAATGTATTATTTTAAGTAAGGACAGGCTTCCAAATGTAAGCTTCCAAGTGTAAGCTTGTATTCATTTGCATTCAGCCTCTTTCTGGGTACAGACATTTCAGCATACCACAAAGAATCCAGCATATGCTATCTGTTCTTTAATAGTTTACTTTAATATAAGAATCCCAAACTAAAACTTCCAGAAATAGTGGAATTCATTAAATACTTCCCCTTCCATATTCCCACTTCTGCTACTTGGCAGAACCACAGAAGAGGTGAGGCTGGGAGGTACCTCTAGGTTCCCTGTTTCTCTAGTTAAGTTCTGGTCAGTTTGAGTGCTATTACTCCATCACTCCACCAAAGGAGGTTTGCCAAGAATTCGGCCCAGCAAAAAGGATGGTGTCTCCACAACCTCTGAGCAACCTAGTCCATCATCATAGATTATCCCGAGTTGGAAGGGACCCACAAGGATCACTGAGTCCAACTCCTGCCTCCACGCAGGACCACCCAAAATTTAGACCACGTGTCTGAGAGCATTGGCCAAATGCTTCTTGAACTCCGACAGGCTCAGTGCTGTGGCCACTGCCCTGGGGAGCCTGTCCCAGTGCCCAACCACTCTCTCGGTGAGGAACCTTTTCCTAACACCCAGCCCTGACCAAACCCCCAGGACCTTACATGCAGGGCAGATCCTTACCTGTCTTTTTTTGTTTTGTTTTGTTGTTGGTGGGTTTTTTTAATCTTTTTGTTTTGGTATTTCCTGTATTTCTGTGTGTTGTTCCCAATTGTGTCTTGTCCTGTCACTATGCACTACTAAGAGAAGTCTGGGTCTGTACAGATGAATAAGATCCCCTCCCCAGGCATCCTCTTCTCCAAGGCTGAACAGTTCCAGCTTACTCAGCTTCTCCTCCTATGCTCATATGACGAATCTTCCATTCCCTTAATCATCTTCATGGCCTTTGCTGGACTCACTCCAGCATGCCCATCCATGTCTCTCCTGTGTTGGGGAGAGGCTGGAATTGGACCCAGGTGTGCCTCTCCAGTGCAGAGTAGATGGGAAAGATCACCTACTTCAACCCAGCAGCAAGACTGTCTAATGCAGCCAATGAAGCTGTTGGTCTTCTTTGCTCTAAGGGCACTTGGCTGTCTTCTAGTCAACCTGATAGGACACCACAGGTTTTTCTGACACACAGCTCTTCAGCTGGCTGTCCCCTAGCCTGTACTGGTAGATGGGGGTCATTCCTCTCCAGGTACATGTCTTGGCACTTCCCAGTGCTGAATGGCATGAGGTTCCTGTTGACATTCACCAGCCTATCCAGATCCCTCTGGAAGACAGTACAGGCCCCTGGTATACCAGTCTGTACTCCTAGTTTTTGTATCATCTGCAAACTTACTGTGCGTGCAGACCGCTCGTGAAGATGTCAAACAGCATGGGCCACACCACTGCAGACTGGATTCTAATTGTACTTGGTGCTGCCAAGCACAGCCCTGAGCCTTGTAGTCAGCCTGCTTTCGTTACACCTCGCTCTCTAGTTGCCTTTTCTTTGTCAATCTGACAAAGCATAGACATTACGGGAGGCAGATGAAAATCTTGCTAAAGTCAAGAAAAACAGCATCCATTGTTTTCCATTCATCCACAAAACCAGCCACCTCATCAGAGAGAGCTATATGAGGCTGGTCAAGCATTGTTTTCCTTCATGAATCCAGGCTGACTGCTTCTGATCACTTTGCTACATTTTGCAAATGTTTTACAGGACAATTTGTTTTATCACCTGCTCGAGAATTGAGGTGAGGCTGACTGGCCTGTAGTTCTCAGGATCCTCCTTCTTGCCCTTTTTCAAGGTATGCGTTTTTTCCAGACATCAGGAAACTCCACTATTTCAAAGTGAATCAACAGTAGCCTAGCAGTAAGATGAGCCATCCTCCTTGGCACATCCCATCAGGGCTCACTCATATTTTGCGTTCAATTCCTTGATTTTTCTTTTTAGGTCAAATGTTAACAGTTACCTGGGGTAACAAAATTGGAGAACTGAAAATTCAGTGCTGATCTTACTGCTATTAAGTTATTCCTGTGTGCTTCTCTATGTTAAACTACGCTACATTCCTTTACCCTTACCACGTTTTGTGTAATGAAGCTTAACAACATCCAGCACTCAATATATTTTGAGTTAGTATACATGTATTGGTATGTCAGCAACTGCATTTTAAATCCATAACGTACTGCCAGCACCTTCAGCCATCAATACCACAAATTAACACTTAGCATATAGATACCTGATTTTCCTGGCAGAGTTGTCTTCCAAGAAGTCCAGCTATTTGTTAGACTTACATACCCATGAGATAATAAGCACAGATATCTTTTGAGTTACATTATTACAATCGCGAAGCCTAAATCAACATCAAAAATATTTTCAAGTAAATAAATGGCCATCTGTTTTGAGAAAAGCTTTTACCAATAAAAGAATCATGCTGTTAACTAAATCAATGGTAAAATCTCCAAATATTTCAGTAATAAAAAGTATATTTATATCATAACAATCCCCAAACAACTTCCAGGCAGTTCAAAGTTGAATGCAAGTACAAAAAAAAAACTTGTTGCAGAGTTTTCCCATTAAGTAATTCTGGCAATAATACATTATTCTTCTCCTGTTAAAATCAGGCTATCTGGGGGAAGACAACCAAAAAAAAAAGTTTTGGAAGAAGTTTACAGGGTTTTTCAATGGTAGAAAAGAGCCAAGAAAAAAGCTGTACTTTTTTTTTAAAAAAAAAAAAAAAAAAAAAAGTTTTACATCAAAAAACAAACCGCTTTATATCACTAATCAACACTACTATACATGTTTTGTACTGATTCAGTAAAACAGGAAACTCCCTAACAGTGTTTTTAAGGCAAGGCAAAGGGTAAAGAGAATGATAAAAATTATTTTAAAAAAATCTTTAAAAATATTTCATGCACAGGACTTGAAGGGTTTTTCTACAATGTTCACAAATTAGACATTTCCAGAATTAAAGCGTCTTTAATTAAAGAAACCTTGTGTTTCAAAGCAAACTATGCGCATAAATATATACAAGTTTCAAAAAATTCATAAATCTTTTTTGTTTATTTATTTATTCTGAGAAATTGGTCAAAAATCTGTAGAATGCAAGCCAACTGTATTAGTCATTTAAATATGCTGTTGGAAGAGGGTTTTTTTCCAAAATAATTTCCAGGTATTAAAATACTCAAACTTTTGTGCACTACAGCTTATAACCTCAGGCTCCCATTTTAGAGAAGCTTATATATCAGAAAGCAGGATTCAGGATTAGTTACATAGACCCCAGGATCAACTTGCTTAACAATGACCCCTACGTAAAATTGGTGTCACTGACAACACACACAGTTGTTAACAGGCTTGACATTTTCCTAAACTAAATCAGGTACTCCCCCCCATTTTTCTTCCCTCCACCAAATACAAAGCTTTTAAAGTGAGAAAAAAGGATGAAATAACAAAGAAATGGGTAAAAGAAGATTCTACTTGACAATGTCACAACATACAATGAAAATGACAATCTTCTTCAAAAAAAAACTAATTAGCATGCCAGAGGGTTCCCTCATGACATTTATCTTAAATTTGCTTAAGATAAGTGAATTTACACCACTTGACTTTGCCATGGAATGGTTTCAACCTCCCTGCTTGGTTCTAGGCACAGATTGTTTATGTCCGAAGTAGGTACTGTTTTTACAGCAGGCAAAAAATATGGCCTAAGTAGCCACCAGTTGGATCAAATCAGGGAAATCTCCAGTTTAGATTTTCAATAATTGGGTTTTGGGTTGTGGTTTTTTGTTTCATTTCTTTAAAAAATATCTTTTCCCCTTCAGCATTTCAAGCCTGTAAAATTTTGCATAAGCTTTTCTCCCCGGAACATCACTGGAGAACTAGGTACACAAGAATGGCAACTCTAGTAGGCAAACACAGTAGCTTCTGCATCTTCTATATGCTCTTAATACAGAGCTGCACCTGTAGATCCGCCTGTCCTTGCACAGTTAAATCTACTAACTTCACCTACCTTAGAAGAAGGAAATACACAAACCCTAAAACTCTAGTCTCCCTACTCTGATGAGTCTGCTCATATCTTTTCCACACACCTTCCCTGGACACTTGGCTGTTGACAAATAGACAGAGCAAACTTTCCTTCCAGAGAATGAAGAGGGAAATAATAGAAAGCCCCAGGCATTTACTTACACAAACTTCTGTTAAAACACTCTTCAATTTTCCCATCTTATCTTGGTCAATTCCAAAAGCCAGCAAACATCTGCTAAAAGCATTTAAAATGCAAAAACTGACAGGTTAATACGTGCTACCCTATTCAAACTGCCCATGGTTTGGACAGCCAAGATCCATGCATTCTCCTGTTAACCTGTCTGAGAGCCTAATGAGGGGGTTCAGCTGTATCAAACACTGCACATATTTCTTTTCAGAACAGTCCGACAAATTTGTTTCCAGCAGCACCCTACAATGAAAAGGAATAACCTAACATAGACTTTTTGAAAAAAAGTCAGAATTTTTTTTCTGGTCCCATTCACATCACTGTAGATGCAAGCCAGCTGACAAAGCCTGAGCAAGAGATTTTCAGACACACGACTTAAAAAGCCCCTAACTTGCCTGAACGGAACTCCTTTGTGTTTCATACTCACACATTAACCCTATCCTGATTTCACCAGACCCTTCTGTGGCTCAACCCTTTCCTGACATGACTCATTATTGCCTTTCAGACACCCACAGCTTGTGAGCAAGCCAAAAGAGAAGGCAGTAGACAATTTTACCTGTTAAAATGCTTACAGAAGGTAACAGCTAGCCTTACAGAACAGAAAGCTGCCCCAACACTTGTACATGCTCTCTGCAACAGAAAGACAATTTTTTTTTTCTTGTTGCTAATCAGGCAACCAAACTGCAAATGTGTGATCTGTAAGACAACAAGCAAAAACCACAAGGCCACATCTTTTTGCGGAAAAAAAAGATTATGTGAGCATACGGTCATGCATTCTGAGGCAGGCAGAAACGCAGGAAAGGCTTTTGGACTAGTAGACACAGAAGCATATATAGTAACCAGCTACCGCTCTGCATTTTGGCAGGAAGATTCAGCTTTTGCCAAGCAATTGGCAAGAGTCCTTAGCTTTGCGTGAAGCAACAGCGTTTGCAGTCCTCTAGCACATCCAAGTCCTACCATTGCCAGCAATGATTCCTAACAACATTGCTCCTTGGCTCGAATATTATGGAAGAATTATTAGATGTGTCTGATGTGGTGTAACAAGTGCTGGAAGCAGCACTAGAAGCAGTACACTAATGTCCTGCAGATTCTGGACCCACAAATTTGTTTTACTTTCTTGGATCTGGAAAATGATCATCTGCAGTAGAAGCAAGCAATACAGTCCGAGGAACCTACTTCTTTAAACAAAGACTTTACAGCAACAAAGAACCTCTCAACGTCAGATATATACGAAATATAGGCTATTTGTATGAGATAGGAAGCAATAAATTAGCAGTAAAAACATTCACTACCAGAAATAACAAGTTTACATTGCTTTTATGAAGCCAGGACTGTTTCCAAGCTATGAACTTCTATAGAAAAAGTGATCCACTCATTCAACTTCAGTACGGATCAATTCCCTCGTAGATACTATTAGAGCTGTCGTTTCGATATATTGCTGCCACAACTATGAGAAGCAGCTTGAGTCACTGCTGGCCTCTCATGCTTATCCTAAGCGACCAACATTTAGAGAAGAACTTCAGAGTCATAGAATAGAAGAGAATCACAGAATATCCCAAGTTGCAGTGGACCCACAAGGATCTTTGAGTTCAACTGGCTACACACAGGACCACTCAAATTTCAGGCCATGTGTCTGAGAGTGTTGTCCAAACGCCTTTCGAAGGCCCACAGGCTCGGTGCTGTGACCACTGCCCTGGGGAGCCTGTTCCACTGCCCAACCACCCTCTGGGTGCAGAACCTTTCCCTAACACCCAGCCTGACCCTCCCGTCCCTGCTCCATGCTGTTCCCTCAGGTCCAACATTTTGTATCCAGTTAAACTTACCACACACAGTCCAAATCAAAAGTGAAGTCAGATTTTAATTACAGTCCAATATCTGCCAAAATGTGGTATGCGACTTCCTAATTCTGAGCCTGTAGCAGAGACAATTCTCTGACTTGGGCAGGCAGAGTTCAGCTCCCACATCACTGACCGACTGCAGCATACACTGTGTCACTGTTAAGTGATTCAGCTGATGAACACTGCTATCAGAGTGCCACTGTGCCAAGTGCAGTCTCTTAAAAACAGCGCACCAATGTAAAAAGTTTATCTTCAAGTATCACTTGTCACTGCTAATCCTCATCTCTTGCATCAGAGAGTTTTGTCTCTGGAGGCAGAAGACAAAATGCGTGTTCGTTTTGATTAAACACCGTACAGGAAAAGACATGATATAAGATTAACAGTTAAGAAACTAGTGAGACAGTTCAAATGCTCTGATACAAAAACAAACCAACAGAAACTAAAGCAAAAAAAAAATCAAGGAGATACTAGGAACATAAGCAGTAGAAAGTCTCATGGATATTACAGATAGATGGAAAAGCAAATCCTAGCTTTGGAGCAACCACTGCAGACAATTTCTCTTTAAACCCCTCACGTCATTGGGCAGCAAAGTTTACCAGAATAGTGTCTCATGCCTTGCACACTACTAACCTTGTGATCATTCAAAGAAAAAAAAAAAAAAAATCACAGCCCTTTGGTATTGTACTAATCCTAGAGATACAAGGCAGAGACCTCCTCTTACAAGCCTTCCTTACCCACTGAGTGAACACAAAAGGCCAGTTTCAGGGAAACAACAGGGAAATAATGGGAAAGACAATAAATTGATGAAAAAAAGCTTTGTAAAATACCACATCTTTCTATTCAAGTGAAAAGCAAAGCATTCCATTAACTTTACCTATGATACTTTTGCATAGGTCTTATAGATAACCTTCCTGCAGATACAGTGCAAACTTTTCCCCAAGATCTGCAAATTCTTTCGGACCTTAACATTAATACTGCAGTGTCCTTTACGTCCCAGATCTGCAAGATGTACAACTAACAGAATTCATCACGAGTAAGTACAGTTTTACAGTGAGTTAAAGACTCTCATACAAAGGCACAAGTTGCAAAGCCAAGACCAGAACACAGCAGTGGTGTCAATGCTATACTTAAGTATTTAAGAAATCCGAGGATGCTTTTCGTTTTCTTTTAAACACAGTATCTCACCTCATCTGACTGAGAGCTGCCACTGAAAAAAGTAGTCCTGAGTTTCCTCCCACGCGTCTCAGCCACGCGTCACCACCTCTGCCATTTGCAGCAGATGGCTCTGTAGCTCTACAGTCACTTGAGCTCATGGACCCAACAGAAAACATCTCGTGCAGAGTTCAGAGTCAGAAGCAGTAGAAAAGGCTTGGAAGTTGTTTTCTGTTGAATCAAGGTTCTGGGCCCAGCTCACACCACTGTCACATGGAAAACCATGGCATCCCACAAACACAAGCACAGCTGTCCAGTTTGGCAGCAGGCTGCAGGCAGGTCTAAGGCCTACCGCAAAACTACACCATTAAAAAGTTCTTTGTTCTTTGTAAGAATCCAATAATTGCACTCAGCAGAGCTCTAAGAACAAAAATATGTATCTAACAACTGCCGTCCTTGAGAAACAGGGGGTCAACATATTTAAATAAGGAGGTGCCGAGCTACTCTGGAAGAGCCTACCTTGAGCATTAACTACAGCACAGTAAGATTAGCCATACAGGAACTCCGCATGGTTGATAAGCTCACAAGCTGCAGATCCACTTTCTACCAAAGATCTTCTTTTATAGATGTTTAAAAAGGAATCATGTCCTTTTTGCTATAAACCTAGCACAGAAAATAATGGCATGGCAGCAACAGATTAAAAGAGGAGGTATAAACAAGAGGCCTTGTAATGATCCATTGCCATTTCAAGCTTCTCGTGCACTCCTAAAGTTCAGGATAAGGACAGATGGGCTGCAGATTCTCCCCTAAGAACTACATCGCACGTTCAGCTGTGGGATAACGCATACCAGCAAATGGAAAATAAACTCCTCCAGGTGCCCCAAGCAGTGCATAGAGGGCAAAATAACCAGAAATACAACGATATTTACGTTTTAGGGGCTGAATCTTGAAGCATTTCTTCCACCTTCTACAAGTATATGCAAAAGCTGGGAATCAACTAATGGCACAAGCAGACACCAAAAATAGTTGGGAGCAAACAGCTTCAACTCATTAGATTTAAAAGTAATGAAGACAAAGATGCTTGAGCCATTAATAAAGAAAGTACTCTTTGTAGTAGCAGGAGTGCCACTGGTAGCAGGAAGAACATTAATTCTTAAGCATTAATTCTTAAGATAAAGAAATATCCTTCCTCACTCCTTTTTTCTCCCACCCCCCTCCCCTCCTTTTCTTATTAAGCCGTTCTTATCTCAACCCATAAATTCTTCCACATTTCTTATCAATTCTCTCCCCCATCGCTCAGCAGGGGAGCAATCGAATGAATGGCTGTGCAGTGTTTAGCTGCCTGCTGTGTGGCTGCCACAACACCAGGGTACTCAGTACAGTCAACAGAGAAGCAAGGCAAGTACAAGTAAGTTGGCACCAGATGCTTGACATATTGGAAAGCAGCAGAACACTCAAAAACTCCTTTATGGGGATCCAGTGCTTCTTAACCCGTTTTTTTTTTTTTTCAAAATAAGATCGCTAACACATCTCCAAGATGTCTTCTCCAAGCAACTGAAAAAGCAACCTACTACAATTTCAAGCCTGCAAGCCTAACTGCTTAGACTTGAATGATATTTGAACAGTAATTTGGAGTGAGACTTAAAGAAGGCAGCAAGGGCATCACACATATACTCCCAACTAATCCGATTTTTCCAGACGTGATGTCACTTGGAAAACCTACTCATGCTCCATGAACTTATCCTTTTGACTTCTTAGCAATTAAGTCCTTTTTATTCTGTACATCTTTGATGATGTGACCTTATACTAAGGGAACAAACATATAATTTCACAGTGCAAGTACAGTATTAAATATTCTTGAAGTAGACAGGGTCCTTGTTAACTCTGCTCCAATAAAAAGTTTCCTGAACTGTTTCCTTTTTGTTCCTTTGAGAAAACAGAGGCACAGTTTCCATTTACAGCCTAGTTCCTGTTTCCAGAATACCCCCCCCTTTTTTTTATGGTGGATATAAATGGCACCAAACTGTCAAATCACAGCTATTTTCTGTGCTACCTATACAAATAGGTCTGATTTCTGGCAAGCCATAAAACAATTATGGCTGAATTCCTGTAGCCCTTTGATATCGAAGCTTGCCTGCAGGGCTTCAAAGCCATCTTGGGGCAATACTAAAATCTAACTTCAAAAAGACAGAGGGCAGATAAAACATTTAAACTCCTTGGCATTCTAACAGGAACACTCCAAAATCTTCACAATAGGATAATTATATCTGAAAGGAAAGTTGCCTGAATTCTTCTGCCCCAGCAAAGGAAATCCATATACCACCTAATTTTCGTAAGCTTTGCATCACCTTGCTCAGTTTAAAACTACAAGTTGGATTTATAGAGAAAAGTTCTGCTTTACTAAAGTAGCATCCCTTGTTGCAATTTAATAGGACCTGAACTGTAAACCATCTCCTTGAGTATATAAATACCAGTCAGAGTTGACTATTCCTTTAATCCAACTAAGAAAGCCATTACTAGTTTGTTACCTCATATCAATATATAAAGCTGACTTAAAGCAAACCGAGAGAATAGACCAAATACTGCAACGGCTTACATCAACACTATGCTACTGAAAGCACAGATACAAACAGCTAGAAAAAGCAGGGGGAAAAGAAAAAAATATTACACCTGCCTCTGAATCTACAAAACTTATTGCAAGTTTGGAAGCCCATTTTCATATTCGAACAGTCTTCTCACCCATTCTGGTGTGAACATGCCTATCAGAATTTTTCTTGGAAACATGTCTATCAGAATTGCCTATCACAATTGAACAAGCCTATCACAATTTTTCTAGGAAAGCTGCTGCATAAAGTTAACATCATTCTAACAAAACCCATAAAATTAATCTTAATCCTAATTTCTAGAAGCAGGCACAACCCTAGTGTTCCCTACCAAGGGAAACTGTTGTTTCATAAAGTCCTAGTGAAAGTCAAAACAAAAAGAGCAACCTTTAAACCACGCCTTTTCCTGATTTTTGCTCCCAATACTTCCATGACTCTTCTGAAGAAGCACACTTCTCAGGATCATGCAGAGTTTCGCTTAATTTTTATCAAGTCCACTGTTTTCAACTTCATCAAGAAAAGGAGTTGCAAAAGCTTTTACTCATATACCTGGCCATGCCTGGAAGGCATTTTGTACTTACTGTATTCCTAATTTGCAGTTAAGCTGGTGGGCCCCACAATGGCTTTGTGAAAAAAAAATCTTAGAGAAACAGTTCAAAAACAGTTATTTAAGATTAATACAAAGTAAAACAGGCTGCACAAACTGTTTGAAAGAAAATAACCATACTGGGAATGCAAGAGGAGAAGAAAGTAAACCATATCTTCAGCGCCCCATCACACAGCAGTCTTAATTTGTTTCAGTGTTTTTCATACAAAGATACAGATGCCAGATTTGAAAATAATACTATTCAATAAAACAAAGGACTAATGTGCCAGAAATTTTCAGCAGAGTTTAGATTAAGTTACGTATGCCTGAAGGCAAACACACTGATCTAATCACTGAATTAGGTTTCAAAACACTTATGGTTCAAGTCAGAAGAAAAATAGGCTGTTAAGCTTCTAACACCACAATATATATGAACATATTTATAGAGTACATAGTAGCTATATAGCTAAATCTTAATATTTACATACTAAAAGCATAATTAAGATGATGTACGAAACCCAGAGATTAGTTTAGATTTTGATCAAGAAGTAACTTATCTGTGCTTCAGGATAGACCACAAAGGAGGAAACTAAAACCAAAACACAAAATTTTCAATTGTCTAGATGCAAATCAACAAATTCCCAGATTTAAGCTATTCATAAACACACAAAACTGAAACCAAAGCCTTTTAAACATTCCACCTGAAATGAATAGAGAATTTGGACCGTGTATTTAAAATGTCAATCAACAAGTACTTTATTAGTATTCTAACTCCTGTAAAGTTGCAGTTCAGCCATTAACACAGAAATATCCTAAGGAAACATCCCTACAGGCCAGTATTAGTAGACTAGTATAACTAAACTTCTTTCGTTACAGAACCTGCAATATCTGTAACAGTTGTTTAACTTTGCTTTTACAGTACCAAAAATTCGAGGAAGTAATCTAATGCAGTTCTGCTTCATGGAAACCAGATTGTTTCTATTTAGTTTCCAGGCAAAGGAAAGGATAATGAAAACAAAAATCATTCCACAGTTTGACAACCTCATTTTTGTCAAATATTAACTTTTATTCTCATGT
Organism: Oxyura jamaicensis; assembly: GCF_011077185.1. NCBI lineage: Eukaryota > Metazoa > Chordata > Aves > Anseriformes > Anatidae > Oxyura > Oxyura jamaicensis. The sequence goes on from NC_048926.1 coordinate 36,875,636, forward strand.
ACCTTCAATGGAGACATTTAGTTTGTTTGGAAATAATTCTGTAGGTGAAAATTAAACTTTCCAGCATGGGATGACTCAACATTTAACAAAAAAGCCTGAAGTAAATTCCAAAACTATTCACAGCTACCGTTTTAAGAACAGTGCTTAAGTGCAGTATCCCACAACCTGAAAGTATACTTTCAGGTTTCCCAGAACAGTGGCATTTAAACACAGTAGGTGCAGCACGTCCTCTCAGCTTGGGCTGTCGGACTGGTACAGCATACGCACAGAACTGCTGCTCCACGCTGTCGCTATTTGTCAGAAGTGTGTGTGTACCCATTTCTGATGGGTTTCTGAAATTCATCATCCCACTAAAATGGTTTGGTCACTGCTCCTACAAGGTTTGAGCTACCAAACTACAATAACCAGATTCATGCGGAACATCTCTGCAACAAGGAACTGCCCCGCATGGGTTCAGCTTAATGACAGATGCCTTAATGATGGATGGGGCAACTCTCATTGTTTCCACCCACCCAGCAGAAGAGTGGTGCTACAACAGCTTAGTAGAGCCTGCAGAAGCAAAGGGATCAGCTATGGCGTTGCTGAGCTACCTTGTTTGATTTATGATCAGGGGCTGGTCTTAGTGTATTTACACAAGGCTGCGAAAGGCACCCAAAGAACTCGGATGGAATCACTTCACAGTAATATACACGCAAATATCTTGCAGCATTTCTAACAGTTGGCTGTAGGTAGTTTCCCATATTAAAAGGACATGCATCTACAGAAGCATTATGGGGAAGACTGGCTCTAAAGAATAATAAAAGCCAGTAACCTGATAAGAAAGGATGTTAGCTTAGTAAATAGAAATGCTGCTTGTAATAGTGCCACCTCCCCATACGCACATAATGGAGACAAACGAGGTTAATTCCACAAAACAAAATACATTTAGGTGTTCTTGTTGCCTTTTTTATTAAGCAAGGGACACACTAGGACCAGCCTTCAAAAGCAAAACAAAACAGTTGTTTATAGACTGCGAAGTCAGACTCCCTAGAGTATCTTGATTGAGCCTTCAGACAGTAAGGATATCCAATTGTACGGCTATATTGCTGATCTGTTAACTCAGCTGTAACAAGTTACTGAGCATATTACATCTTATGGGTAAAATCTTTTGCTGACAAGACATCACAGAAGTGTTCTGCAGAATGAGGACAATACCTGGGCTGAACTGAAAGGCTGAAGAAGAAAAGCCTCCTCAAATATACAGAAGCTGTAGTTTCTGTTTTGGAACATCTGATAGATACAAGTGGCAACCTTATAATGTTCAGACTCAGAAAACCACATACTTCTAAAAACACTTGAGAGGAAAGAGTAATGTACAGACAAAGAAATAGTAGCTTGAGTGTCAAAAAGTAATTTTAATACAGGAATTGTATCAGATGTGAACAGAATTTTGCCACTAAAAAGGTGCAGCTTTAACAGGAACAGTATCAAAATATATCAAGAACCCTCACATACTACAGAACTCATAAGATTTTCTGCCTCTAGCATAGTGCAAAGAAATTTCCTTCAGAACTGGATTTTTAAAGGAAAGGCTAAGCAAAACAGTATGTCTACAGAACACGTTTTTTGCCTGAAGTATATGCTTTCCAGATATACTACTGGCATCACTGGATTCTGTCTTTATTCCTTAACATCACTTGTTGTTTTCTGAGGTGACAGAAATGTATCTGGTTCGAGTTTCTGTGCTGTTGTTTATGACCTACATGAAGAGTCAGTCACTGTTACTAGCACAACTGCACACTCGCCCTCTGGTCAGCCGCTCAGCTGAGACAACACGCCTAAGTATTTTCAGCATTCAGGTTTCAGGCATGCGAAAGCCCTTCCTCAAGAGCAGGTCTCCCGTGGGGTTACCCTCCAGCAGTGGATGCCCACCTCTTCCTCCTCCTCACCTCCTGCAGCCCCTCACCACGGGATTGGAGTGCAGGGAGCACTCAGGCAGGGACAGGAAAACAACACTGCTGAAGGCTGGAAGGCTGGTGAGCCAGCACACACACTGCGCAGATCCCAAACGAGAGCAGTGCCTCCAACGCCTGTGTGGTTTTTGGATCGTAAAAGACATCAGCTAGGTGCTGGCTGAAAAGGGTCAGGTGTTGCATTCGACTATAAGAATAAAATGGTGCTTATTGTTGTCTGCTTATTTCCCCAAGTTTACCCTCCTGGAGAGAAAATACTGCATTGTTGGCCTGAAACTATTACAAGAGCATGCTGTTTGTTTTAGAAGTGAAAGCTGTTTAGCTCTAAATATTTAGGGATGTCTAAAGACTTTGGAATTGTTGTAACAGAGTAACTTTCATTAAGATCCTCTCAGAGAAACTGGTCTCAAATCTATCTTTCTATCCCATTCATATGGCTCCATACACTTCAATATATTTTACAGTTTTCTATTTCCTCCCTTGCATTAATATTAAGTCATTTTGAGGCACCAAGCATATCCAGAAATGTACTGTGTCCCAGGTCAGGCAAGCAAAAAAATAAATAAATAAAAAATAACACCACACCACAGAAAACCACAAAAAAAACATCAGGACATGTGCATCTCTGTATTTAGAAAAGCACATGGGATTTTCAATTCATTCCACTTCTCCCGCTTTTCAGTAGAACAGCATCAGTGCCATGATCACTAACAAACAGCCATTCCGTAGTTTCACCAAGTACTTCAGTAAAATACCCACCCAGAGTTTACATTATGTAAGACAAAATGTGCAAAGATTTTTTTTTAATCTTTGTTATTGTTAATTATTGGGCCCAGTATTGAATTTCAAGAGTAATTTGAACGCTATTTACCTCCTTAAAAGGAGAATAGTTACTAATCAAAACTCCTCAAGAAGACTTCTGCCCTCCGGAGTTACCACAAGCGTTTTTAGACCTGCCCTATTTCCCTCACAGGATGAAGAGCTCAATGACTGCTGGCTTCCAGCCCATGGTATCAAGTAGTTCTGTCTGAATTAAATCTCAGCGTTATTCCTTTCTGGATTATTTGCCCTTTAAAGTTAGCATATGAAAAGTAGAATAACGCCTCCCTGTAAAAACACACAGGAAGTCCTTGATTTTCATTACAAGTCTACAAATAGAGTACACCTTGTCTGCCAACCCTTGTTTCAAGTGACATGCGATGTTCATATTACTTCTGTCCAGAATGGGCAAAATAATTTGCAGCTCATTGAGTTGAGTGGAATTTTTCCTCTATAAGCTTCAGAAAAGCACCAGAAATAGTGAGTTTAGACATCCTACAAACTGCTCAGTATCGTAACAATCAGTAAAGTTTAATCTGCTTCTTTTTAATGTGTAATAATATAGCTTGCACTGTAACCTCCATTATTGCAACCACCTTAAAAGACAAACACCTACCATGGTGTTTACCTGCAAGAGCAAAGTTCCATACAGCAAATGCACACATCCTACTGTACCAACACACGTTTGTTTACATAGAATTATGTGCGGGATGCTGAAGCCATAAGCAGGCAATTCACACGGAGCAACCACTGAAACTAGGTCCTAGCCATGCCTGACAGCAGCAGCACGCATCCCACCACTGGTGCAATGCTGCAGCAGGCGAGGTGTCGAAGCAGCAGGCCTGTGCTCCTCTGAGGGGACCACCTGCCCACCCAGGAGTCCTCAGCAAGACCCACAAGCAAGACCCTGGCAAGCATCAGAGGCAGGGCAGCATCTGCAGCGTGTGCGTGGGAGCACCATCACAAGGCAGCTGATAAAAAAGCTCTTCCCAGGACTGGCTGCCTGGCAGCAGAGACTTGTCCACTAACACTTAAAAAAAAAAAAAAAAAGAAAGAAAGAAAGGAAGAAAAAAACTGACAAAAAGCAACCTGGAAATAAGCTTTTTTTTTCCCCTTTTTAAATAGGTACTATATAACAGGTTTTACCCAGCAATATACTTTTTTTAAAAAATTATTTTCTAAACTGCAGAATTAATATTTTAGCTGTATCCTTTAATGGTAGACAGTGTAAGACATTTCATTTTAAAATAACTTTTCACACAAAGATTTAAGTACAAATATTTTAAATACCACTCTGTTCTTCCTCCCTTTTATGTACGAGAAAGCACAGCAAAAAGCCAACAAAAAAGAAAAAAAAACATTTTCCACTAGAAGCCAAGTGGCTTGCAACAGTATGAGGAAGCATAATTTTCAAGCAAATGTACAGAAGTGCTAGAATTTGATTGTCACTTTGTTCTCATGTGCCCATCAATCACTGCAAAATGATCCCATGTGAGCTAAACTCCACTGTTTCAAACAGGTGACCAGCATAGAAATCTCACCAAAATGAATGCAGTCAAACTGCAGCAGCCCACAAACCATATTAAGCCTTTATAAATTAGCCTGTTTAGCTATCACAAGCATTATCAATAGGCTCTGCAGGTTGCAACTAACAAGTTTTAAGTCTTCTCCACAGGTTCCAACACAAAGGACAGAACAATCCAGCATTTTGCTCCAAAACCTAAAAAAAAAAAAAAAAAAAAAAAAACTAAAAAAACACCTCCAATCTCATTGCATGTCAATGTGACAAGAACAGCCTTCATAACTTGAACAATATCACCAAAAGTAACATGAATTAAGTTAAGAAAAATCTTACAGATTACATCTGGAGTTCCTATCACCTAATCTATAGTAGTAAATAGATACATAGAGAAACATTTAAGACACCTATTTTTTTCTAAGGATAAAAACTGTATAGCAGAAAAGTAACAACAAAGAACAAACTGAGCTGTTTTCATTTTCTCACATAAATTTTATAAACCTAACTGTCTACTGATTTAAAAATGCTGAGATCTTCCCCATCATCTTACAAAAGAAGCAAGAGAGCTAATCTCACGCACAACCTGGTTCTCCACAGTTCTTTCAAATTGCTCTACAGCTACCCAATTCTTTGTGTATGATGACCCAAAACTGTATTTCATTTCCTACCCTTTAACATCTGGAAGACTTAGTTACAGAATTAATACTGTAGCTTTAGGAAAACCAAACCACAACTCCTTAAAACTGAAAACACCACGAATAACATTTCATTGTTAATAAAGTTAACATGAGAGAAAGACTGTATGCCTTTACTAGTAACCTAGGCTCATTTTTAAGGATTGTGAAATGAGAATCTGAACTGACAAGTCAGCATTGTCCCTTGCAGAAATATGCTATATGGGAATACAAAAAAAAAAAAAAAAAATCCAGTGGAAACTAGACATCCCATGGAGAATGATAATAAATGCAAAACACACAGTTATCCACAATTAAAAGCATGCAAATAATTTTTTAAAGTGTAACTTAGTGATGCTGGATGATGTAGCAGCCTTGTTATTCATGTGTCCTGTTACACTGAGGCACCACAGACCGTACAAGCACTGAGTACCTTTAGCAGGGGTAAGAACCCGTTGTCACACTTTTATCTTAAACTTCATTTAAATTGAATGCAATGCATTTCATCCCAGACAGCAAATCAATTTTGATAAAGATTGATAAATATATACAGAAGGTTTTAAACCAGTATTACTTAAATGATGGAAAATATATGGAACAGAGCTGTATACTCATAAAACAGGTATGCTGCCCAAGTCCTTATTATACTGTTTACTTCTAAATAAAATATTGTCTTTGAACTTTTGAATCATGTTTAGAGACGTACCAGAGAAGTGAAATTTCTTAGAAAAAATCTTTTGAAAAAAAGTTTTCCTCTACCTATGATCTTATTGTCAAAGCTGCCAGCATTTACTGACAGCACTCACATAATGATGAAACTTGATAGCTTCAGTATATCCAACCTCTTCTCAGTCTCTGAGAAAGAGCAGTGAGAAATGTCCTTGTGATTTACACTGGGCTGAATTAGAAACTGCATTTGAAAACACCTATGTGTTCTCACAGCTCTTCAGCTGCTTATTAAAGGAGTAGCAACATTAAATCTCTGGAGTTCTTGTTAAACAAACAGAACTGCCTATGATACATCCGAAGTTCTATCTGGCTGCAGCTGAAATTCACTGATACACAAATCCACAGCCAATAACAACATCTTCACAAATTAAATGAGCAACGCCTGCCCTAAAGTTGCAATATTGAACCTGATACTGTTGAACACTATCTCTAAGACTGATTTAAAAAATAAAAAAAATAAAAAAATAATAAAAAAAAAGAAATTCCCACATAGCCTAACCCTCCAGGTGTGATAGCTTAGGTAAAAAATAAAATGAGGGGAAAAAAGCTAAAAGTTAATTGTAGCTCTCCTCTTTTTAAGTTCTTAGAAGTGTAGCTAAATATCCTACTAAAATATCCAACAGAAAACTGACTGGCAGTTCCTTCAACATGACCATCTACTTAAGGGAAAACTCAAGCTGTACATTAAGTAAGAAGACGCCTGTTCGTCTCCATCCTGACACCTCTCTACTTACTAAAACTGATAGAGCCAAACCTCTCATTGACCTTAAATGGGGCAGGGAGCGGGTACTATCTTTTCATACTTAGTATTAAAAAAAAAAAAAAAAAAGATAACCGTCAAAAGAATAAAAAATTAAGTGAGAAACATGAGAAAGGTAATATGGACTGGTCATTTTCTCCCAGCTTTTACAAGATAAAACGCAAGCTACTAAAAGCAGCTTTTGCATTATGGTCAACAAATTAATAACAAGTCTACAAAAGGAGGGGAAAGATCAAGGACCCTCTCTGCATTCCTTCCACACATCCTAATATAGTGAAATATATTTAAAAGAAAATTTTAAAACTAAACCATTATATAGTCAGGGGAAAATGGATCAGTGTTTTCTGATTAAAGCTAAATCTAAGGCACTTTATTGATTTCCTTAGCCAGCATAGTTTCAATAAATACTTTTAGGGAGCTTCCTGAAGCATTTTAAAACCGTAAGATGGAACACTACAAACTGCTTAAAATACATCATTGGATGTATTTTCACAAGACAAATAAGCTGTCACTAAAACAAAATGTCTCACTTTCAACATTCTTTTTAAGTAGCAAAACAAAATATCTCCATGGAGTAGCTTCATTACATCCTGACAACGTACAACCTGTCCATTACAAGTTTAGTAACTGATACAGCCAACACCATACAACAAATCCAAGTGCGTAGGAGCAGAATTTGACTCTCACTTTTGATTTTCCAGACAGTATATACAGAAAAGAAAGCCATGAGTCTTTTCCCCTTATTGCACATTAAAAAGAAGTCTCCCCTTCATAAAAAAAAAAAAAAAATCTGCATACTAAATTAGGGTTTATCCACAGATACATTTTCTCAAGAAGTCCTTACAAGCACACTGAAAGATGTTCTTTACAAAGTTTCCAGTCTACTGCTGCACTCCTGTACACCAAAGGTGTCAGAGACAGAAGCACATGTACGACATACCACAAGATGACAGATACGAAGTCTGCTTGTGGGTTTGCAGGCAGCCACTTCCATGAGGAAGAGCACCTCCACGCTACTGCTTTTCCACACCACGCTTCCCCTTCCAAAAGATTCACATCTTGCCACCCACCCCACAAAGTACTGTGGTCTCTGGGACAAAGTTACCTTAAAAAAGCTTAACAAACAATAATAAAACGCAGAAAGACTGCATCTTTCAGAGGTTCTTCCTCCTTGCTTTAACTCCTAGAACATGACAGATTCGGGAGAGGAGGTTTCCTAACTCTAAGGAAGATTATTTGCCTAGTTGAACTGAGGGAACAAAACTGGGAAAGCTATCACAGGAGAAGGGAAAGACTGTTTTTATTGGAAAGCAATCATTGGCACTTTCTACAGTTGCTAAATCTGTTATGAAGTGTTATGGTCCACCTAAGTTTCGTTCTGCACTAACGGACAACCCTTAGAAAAAAGGAACGGTACTGGAAATGTCTATTTTCTAAATAACATTACAGTTTGGTCCACCCTATAGCAGAGTAACAAGCAGCTCCACTTGCATCACTTAATTCAAGAAGTTTTAGTGATGTACAACACATAATACGACACCGTGAGGCAGTAATCGTTGTTCCCCTCAAGTCCCTTGGGAAAAGCAACACCTTCTGCTTTTCAAGTTACAACTTCCCAGTGTCCAAAACCTGCACTTTCCTACTAGTTATTTGTAAATAAATATCAGCCCACCCCTTTTTAATAAGAAAAATGAAATTTGTCAAAATGCACCACAAATTAACAGAAACTTAACCACTGAAGCCACACCAGTTCCAGCACAGTCTCTGACAAGCGCTTAAAATGAGCTGCTGAAAGACATCAAGGGATGTGTTCCCTTACTCAGCCCAAATGCTGTGAGGCAAATAGCAAGCTAGACTGCTGCTGCAGAGCACCAGCAATCATTAGATAAGAAGAGGAATAAACTTCTCCTTAACTGCTTAGCATCTTAAGAAATAACGAGATACATTGTCAGAGAAGAGCAACAGCTCCTCTTTTGGAGGCAGCTCACTAGCTACACAGCGGACCAAAACGAACCATAACCCAGTAACAAATACTGTTCCACGGATGTGCTTTCATGCTGTATTCCTGTACACAGCACAACTTCCTTCACATGACTGAAAAATGGTAAGCAACATAGGATTTGAAATAAAGCCAGAGACCTAGTAATTCTCCATGCCTTCTGTTAACCAATTTACTTAAACACCATTAAACACACAAAACTTGAAAACGTTTTTTGTTTTGTTTTGTTTGGTGACTGCATGATTTTAGAGAGCTTTTGCCTTGCAAAGCTCTGCTCCAGAATGGGACCTGGGTACAATATACTTTCTTTAATTTGGCAAGTAGTCCTGTAGTCTCCCCAGTGAAGCTACTCATGGAAGTCAGATGGCAGAAGCAAGCCATTACATGTGACAAAGTGCAGGGAACCATGGAGAATGACTGTATGCTCCTTCATGCAAGGACAAACTGGAGCACTTGGTCATCATAAGGCAAATAACAGAAAACAAAACTGCTGCCAAGCTCAAGTTTTTAAGGTGAGACAGTGAAGGAGACTCGCTCATTAAGTCACTGTAGATAATACACACCCTGTTCCCCACCAGTCACCATCACCTTCCCATCCTGACTGGGAACACAAATCAGCCTGTTCTGCACTGTGGAAACTTGAACGCTGTTCCCAGCTACACTCCCACCTTAAAACTAATGCAACTTCAGCATATAGGACCCCATGCACCCTGCAGCAGCTATTAGTAGAACAAACACACAGACACACCTTTGTTTGCAAACTTACCACCAGCCTCCACTATCTCCAAAATCCCTGGTACAGCCAGAAGAGAGAAGCAAAACCAGAGCTGTAGCCAAACTGACATTCACCCAGCAATTCTCATAAACAAGCAAAGCAAGCGCACGGAAGAGCTGTTTCAGAAAATAATTCATCTCCCCTCCCTTGATGTTTGGATGACTATGCCAGTAATAAAAAGTGAGCTGGTAGCATAAACGCTAGGAGCTAATAAAACCCATGATAGCCTATTCATTTATTATTCTCAAATTGATCCAAGGGTTTTTTTGCAAACAGACTTAATGAATTAGAACTTTTCCTCGCAAGCACGCACGTCAGAGCAGCCATTCACAGCATGAATCCAGAGATACGCAGATCACTCACAGAGAAGTTAAGTGCCACAGCCGGTCGGTATTCTGACACTTAGCTTTGATTAGCATTGTACACCTACTTCTGCTCATTAAATGCGAGGCTCAGGATTAGTTTGAGAACTTATCAAGTAACTCCAAGTGGACAGTTATCTCGTAACAAAGCAATAAAGCATGTCACAACTTCAGGGACAGTGGCTGAGAACAAGTACACAAACACTAACCAGTGAGTTCAGCTACCAGCCTGCTACTCCCATAGAACAGGCGACGCTTCCACCACCACAGCGAAGGCCATCTGAGGTCAAATCAAACCAGCAGCCCTGACTTACAGAAGCTAAGAAAACTCAGAATATTTCTGGCAAAGATGCTAACCATATATGTAAGTTAGAAAAACACACAAAATGTTCCCATTCACAAGGCACACGTCACCACCATTCCTCTAAACACGTCTGAACACAAGAGAGCGTGCTAGATAACTCAAACACAGCAGCACAATGCTTATCTTTTCCACTGTGATTTCGAGGGCCTGAGGTCCCTTGTGCTGCCCCCCACTCCCCTCTGCTGTAGTTTTAGGAGGGGGAGCAAATCCTAGAAGGGAACACAGCGCTCAACATCCTGTCCTACGGCAACTGCTCCCACTGAACAGCACGTATTCTCCTATGACAAGAGTCATGTGCAATCAGAAAATGACAAGTCCCCTCCCGGGCTATATAAGCTGGCATCTTTCCCAGCAGCTGCCACATCATGAAAAAGATGCACAGAAATAAAATTCCAAAACAAACACTTTAAAACAATGGTTTAAATGGCTGCATAACAAGTTTCAGCAGCTGTAGACACAAAGCACTCGCAGGAGCAAACCATGCCATCTCTCACTTGCCCAAGTCCTAATATATTCTTATTAGCGAGATCCACATCACCCCTAGCAATCACCCCTAGGTCTGGGCTGCAAAGTCACATTCCCCGAGGCCAGGCAGAAACAAGTGGATAAATAAATACAGCACCAGTGATAAAAGCAGAGTGCCATAAGCACCCGCTATGCAGAGACTGAGCTTCAAAGTATTAAACATACTTTCTCCCCCTCGATTTCAATACATCATCCCATTCACTACGGACAGACAATGCTATCGCGCCCATTTTGGCTATGCAGAGCTCAGTTTTTCTTCAAAACTATTTAGATTGACCTGAAGTCACGTTTTTCTGCACAAGAAACAGGGAAATGGGAAAGAAAAGAAGACTCCACGGTGCATCTGGGCAACTTAATTCACAGGAATATCACAGTACTTAATTATAAGCCACTGAAAACCATTTGTGCAATACCATCCTGCTTTTACATAGATTTTGAAACATATTCAGCTTTACAATGACAAAAAGGAAGTAACAGCTTATATTCTAGCAGATCATCTCAGCAGCTGAAACACTGCTGTTCTTACAGGGCACTGGTTGAGGCAAGCAAAATGCTCTTGAAGAAACCACAATAACTGATGTAAAAATATATCAAGGGTTTGCTGTCTTTGAACAGAGTCAAAAATTAAGTTAGAAATTAAGTCAAAGCATGGTTTTGTCTTGCTACAGAATGGCTTTCCCATCCCAACACTGGGAAACATCCTGTCTTTGCCCCCTGAACACCCGATTTCTGCCCCGTGCAGCTCTGGGCAGCAAGGACCTGGTCCTTGGATCTGCAGGGGCTGAAGGTGCCGTGAGGACCGCAGACCCGTGGAAAGACACCCGCGGTGCCCACGCAGAGACACAAACCTGCTCACAAAGGAGGCACCCATCCACCTCCTTTTGTCTGCACCGCTACCTCGCCGCAGCACCCCGGACACCGCCGGGGGGACCCGAGACAAAAGGGCCACGGGGACCTCTGCCCTTTGGGGGGTCTGCAGCTGGCTCAGGGGGCAGCCGAGCCCCACCGGCACCCTCCTCGCTGGGCAAGGAGCGCCCGCTTTTGTTCCCTACCTCTCTTGGGGCGGGGGAAGCTCTCGTGCAGGTGGAAGACGACCTTCTCCACGAAGTGCTGGATGTTGCTGTGCTCGGGCCCTCGGACGAACACCATCCAGTCGTGGGTGAAGCCCTCCACCGTGGGCTTCTTCCTCACCTGGGCTCGGTGCCCCAGCTCCAGCTTCACCTGGACGGCGCACTGCGGGCGGGCAGCGCCGGGGCGGCGGGCGAGGAGCACCCCCAGGAAAAAAAATAAATAAATAAACGAGAAACGGTAATAAACACATTATAAAAATACAGAATAAAATACATTTAAAATACACCGAGACGGCGACGCCGGTAGGGGTGAGGGCGGGCGCCGCGTGCCCCCTGCCACCGGCGGCGGGGAGCCAGAAAGGGGGGAAGCGAAGCCCTGAGGTGAGGAGCGGAGCGGAGCGGAGCGCAGCGGGGGCCGGGCGGTACTCACCGAGCCGGCCATGCCGGGGCGCCGGCCCCGCCGGGCGCTCGCTCCTGCCCCCGCCGCCGCCCCGCGGCGTCAGCTCATGGGGACGGGGAGCGGCGGGGGCGGCCGCGGGCAGCGATGGGCATCGTCTGCCTGCCGCCCCGCCCCGCCCCGCTCCGCTGCCGGTCTCCGTCCCCTCCTCTCCGTCCCCTCCTCCCCGCCCTCCTCCTCCTCCTCCTCCTCCTCCGCTCCTGCTGCTGCTGCTGCCGCTGCCGCCCGCCCCGCTCCGCTCCGCTCCCAGCGCTGCCCCCGGCCCCGCCGGCTGGCAGTACGCATGCGCGCCGCGCCGCCGGGCCGGCCGCCGCCGCCACACCGACATAACGGCGTGCCGAGCGGGGCGGGCGCCGCGGCGCGGCGGGCAGCCAATGGCGGGCGGCGGCGCGGCCGCCAGCCGCCCCCCCCGGACACGCCCCCCCCCTCCCCGCGACCCTTAAAGGCACGGGCGGGCGCGGACCCGGCCCCGGAGGGTGGCTCGGTGGTAACGCCGGTGCTGTGAGCCTAACGGGCGCGGGGCGTTGCTTAAAAGTAACAGGCGTCACCTGAAGAGACCAGAGAGCTTATCGCCAGGCAGAGGTGAGGTTCGCTCTGTCTGCTGCTTTGTAGGTGCGCTGGGAGCTCCGAGCGGGTGCTGACCGCTGGGCACCGCGGGGCGCCCGCCGGGCGGTAACGGCGCGCTGACCGGCCTCGCACCGCAGCCCAAACCGCAGGGCGCAGCTCAGAGGAGTCGTGGTTTAACCCGGCCGGCAGCTCAGCACCACACAGCCGTTTGCCCTGGGATAGGGGAGAGAATTAGAAGGAAATAAAAGCCGGTGGGTGGAGAGAGAGACAGCTTATTGGGACAGGAAAGAAAGGAAAATAGTAAGAATGATAATAGTACTGATAATAGTAATTATGTGTACAAACAAGTGATGCACAATGCAATTGCCCACCACCTGCTGACCGATGCCCAGCCTATCCCAAGACAGGCTGGCTCTGTCCCCTCCCAGCTCCTGCTGCACCCCCAGCCTGCCCGCAGGCAGGGCAGAGCAAGAAGCTGAAAAGTCCTTGGCTTGGTGTAAGCACTGCTCTGCAACACTTAAAACATCAGTGTGGTATCAACATCACTCTCATCCTAAATCCCACACATGGCACCACACCTGTACAGGCTATCCCCGTGGCCAGCCTCGGCCAGCTGCCCCCCAGCTCCTGGAGCACCCCCAGGCTCCTCGCTGGCAGGGCAGCACTAGGAGCTGAAAAGGCCTTGGCTGTGTGAGCACTGCTCTGCAGCAACTAAAACATCACTGTGTTATCAGCATTGTTCTCATCTGAAATCCAAAACAGCATTGTGTGAACCTCTGTGAAGAAAATTAACTCCCAGCCAAAACCGTGACGTACAGTCAGGGGGTACAGAACCTTTACAGTCCCCGCTTCATGAAGGCATAAAAGCCAGTTACTTCAAGGCTGAATGACTGAAACTAGGTAGAGCTTGATGCCAATATGGAGAAGGGCTGAGCACATTCTTTTCTGCCTGATATTAAAGCCCATTAATTGAAAAGATGCACCCTACCGCAGTTCACTGAGCAGCAGCTGTCTCTGAAGAAATCAGGGGAGTGGCAGCATTACCTCCACAGAGCACCTACCCAGTTATCACACCCCTGGAGACATCAGCAGCAAAGTGTGACTCAACAGAGCTCTGAGGACACCACAAGACACACTGGGAAACAGTCTGCCATCCAGAAGTTCGAACACTGGTGGTAGTGCTGATGCTTTATGAACTGCCCGGAGTCCTGTTAGCAGAGCTAAACAGCACTGTGGCCACATCCCAAATCAGAGCTTGCCAGAATTGTTTCTACCTTCATTCAATGATACTTGACAACATCATTTATGATGAGGATTTCTCAGAATGTCATCCTTAATTTAAAATCCTGAACCCAGCACCTGCAATTGCTGAACTAGAATCATAGAAGCACTGAATATCCCAAGTTGCAGTGGACCCACAAGAATCATCGAGTCCAACTCCTGGCTCCCCACCAGACTACCCAAAAAAACAGACCCTGCATCTGAGAGCGTTGTCCAAATGCTTCTTGAACTCCAGCAGGCTCGGCGCCATGACCACTGCCCTGGGCAGCCTGTCCCAGTGTCCCACCACCCTCTGGGTGCAGAACCTTTCCCTAACCCCCAGCCTGACCCTCCCCTGTCCCAGCTCCATGCCGTTCCCTCGGGTCCTGCCCCTGTCCCCAGAGAGCAGAGCTCAGCGCCTGCCCCCCCGCTCCCCTCGTGAGGGAGCTGCAGGCCGCCATGAGGCCTCCCCTCAGCCTGCTCTGCTCGGGGCTGAACAAACTAAGGGGCCTCAGCTGCTCCTCATATGTCTTGCCCTCCAGACCATCTTTGTTGCCCTCCTTTTTGCCCTCCTTTGAACACTCTCTAATAGTTCTAATGTCCTTCTTGTACTGTGGTGCCCAAAACTAAACACAGTACTTGAGGTGAGGCCACACCAGTACTGAGTATAGCATGAACTTACTCCAACAATAAACATGGAACGCCAATGACTTTCAAGCAGTAACAGGGCATGACATTTAAGTCATGACAATACTACAGCATTCCTCTTTCTTCCACTCCAATGCCTATATTCTCACTTTGTGTAACACGTTAACCTCTCTGCCATTCTGAGCAGAGAATTCACAGGGAAGATAGGGAAGATGCAGTTCTCTGCTGTCAAATTGGTGCTTCCACTCCCTTGCTGATGTGGCAGATAGAGTAAGTTTTATGACAATCTTGATGCATATTTCTGCTTTCTTATTTCTGCCTTTAAAAATGACAAATGCAGTTGAATTAGTAATAAGCAAACTGATTTATAAAGATGATACAGTTTTTAAATTAGCCACCTAAAATTATGTGTTTCATGTGAATGTAATTTCATTCCCGTAGGAATCATAGAAGCATCATAGAATGGTTTGGTTTGGAAGTGACATTAAAGATCATCCAATTCCACCCCCCCTGCCATGGGCAAGGACACCTCCCATTAGACCAGGTTGCTCAAAGCCCCATCCAGCCTGGCCTTGAACACTTCAACCTCTCTGGGCAACCTGTGCCAGTGCCTCACCACCCTCTGAGTAAAGAATTTCCTCCTAACCTCTTGTGGTGGTTTTACTCAGGTGGGCGACCGAGCTCCACCACAACTGCTCTCTCACTCCCCCTCCTCAAAGAAGAACGGGGAGAAAATACAATGAAAGGGGCTCAAGGCCTGAGATGAGGACAAGGAGATTGTGTAGTAATTATTGTGATGGGCAAAACCGACCCAGCATAGGAAGATAGTAAGATTTATTGCCTATTACTAACGAAGTAGAGAAGTGAGAAACAAAGGAAAGAAACCAAAAGCACCTTGCCCCCCCCATCCACCCTCTTCCACCTCCTCCTCCCGAGCGGTGCAGGGGAACGGGGGAATGGGGGCTATGGTCAGTCTATAGAAATTCTTCTCTGCCGCTCCTTCTCGGTCACTCTCATCCCCTGTGCTGTGGGGTCCCTCCCACGGGATGCAGTCCTTGCTGAACTGATCAGGCGTGGGCTGCCCACAGGCAGCAGCTCTTCAAGAGGGTCCGTACCACAGGGTCCATCCCTCGGGAGCAAACTGCTCCAACCTGGGTCCCCCACGGGCAGCAGCTCCTGCCAGGTCATCTGCTCCTGCGTGGTCTCCTCTCCACGGGCTGCAGGTCTGGCCCTGAATCTGCTCCGGCAGGGGTCTTCCACAGGCCGCAGTCTCCATCAGTGCAGGCCCACCTGCTCCACCATGGTCTCCTCCATGTGCTGCAGTGTGGAACCCTGCTCCACCGTGGTACTCCATGGGCTGCAGGGGGACATCCTGCTTCACCATGGTCCTCACCACAGGCCGCAGGGGACTTCTGCTCCAGCGCCTGGAGCACCTCTCCCCCTCCTCCTTCACTGATCTTGGCGCCTGCAAGGCTGTTCCTCACTCCTCTCACTCTCCCAGCTGCTGTGTGGCACACTGTTTTTTTCCCTGTCTTAAATCTGCTCTCATAGAGGCGCAAACAACATCACTTACTGGCTCAGCTCTGGTCAGCAGTGGGGCCCTTACCAAACATGGGGCAGCTTCTAGATCCTTCTCACAGAAGCCACCCCTATGGCCCCCTGCTACCAAAACCTTGCCATGTAAACCCACTACACCTCTAATCTACATCTCCCCTCTCAACACGGAACATATTCACATTCATGCTCAACACCTTGAATGTGTTGAACTGTCAGTAGTACAGTAGAAAGTGGAAGAATGCTCAGTGATACAGATTTGTTACTGAAACTGTTCTACAGAATGATTTCCATATTCACTGATGTAGTATCATCCCTAAGAATCTTTTTTTTTTTCTTTTTTTTCTTTTTTTTTCCCTGTGTACCCTCAGCTTTAACACTTGAGCACTACAGAGTGTTGCCTTAAAATATTCAGGTACAGACATAATTTTATTATGGAAATGTATGCTGGAGACACTGCAGTTCAAAATCCCACTATATATCAACTTCTGTCTTTGATACATCTTGCTAGCTACAAAATAAATCCTTTTACATTCTCTCTCCACATTCCTGGGCAACTCTTCAAAGATCTTGACTGTCTGTTTGTTTCTGACTTCCATATATACAAAACAGTTTGACATCATGAAGAATATATTTGCTTCTTATGCTGCAGCAGAAGTCGTGTCTTTCTTGTGTAATAAATTATGTTTTGTTGTGGGGTACCTACTGCAGTTTAATCCAACAGGCAGCTAAGTACCGCCTAGCTATTCACTCACCCCTCATCTGCCAGTGAGGTGGAGGAGAGAACAATAGAAAAACAAAAACAACAACAACAAAAAACAAAACAGCTTGTGAGTTGAAAGAAAGAGAGCTTAATATGACAGAAAATGAAAATAATAATAATAATAGTAAAATAATTTTTACTTTTTTTTACTTTTTTTTTTTTTTTTTTTTACAAAGTGTGCGATGCACAGTGTAGTTGCTCACCACACACCAACCAATGCCCAGCCTGTCCCCGAGCAGCATGTCTTCCCCCTTCCCTGGCCAGCCATCCCCATTTATTGTTCAGCATGACATTATACGGTACGGAATACCCCTCTGGCCAGTTTGGGCCAGCTGTCCTGGCTCTGTCCCCTTCCAGCTCTTGCTGCACCCCCAGCCTCCTCACTGGCAGAGCAAGAAGCTGAAAAGTCCTTGGCTTGGTGTAAGCACTGCTCTGCAACACTTAAAACATCAGTGTGGTATCAACATCACTCTCATCCTAAATCCCAAACACGGCACCACCCCTGTACAGGCTATCCCTGTGGCCAGCCTCGGCCAGCTGTCCCTCAGCTCCTGGAGCACCCCCAGGCTCCTTGCTGGCAGGGCAGCACGAGGAGCTGAAAAGGCCTTGGCTCTGTGTGAGCTCTGCTCTGCAGCAACTAAAACATCACTGTGTTATCAGCATTGTTCTCATCTGAAATCCAAAACACAACACCATACCAACTACTAGGAAGAAAATTAACTCTGTGCCAGCTGAAACTGGGACAGAAAATTAGCCCTGTCCCATGTGAAACCAGGACAGAAAATTAACTCTATCCCAGCCAAAACTAGGACAGTACCATATAAAAATAAAACACTTTTTTTCAACTCAATTTTTATGGTAAAAAATAATATGGACAATCTCTGTGTGTGAGTCATCATAGTTTTGTCAAGTAGGACCAAGGCAGACAATGAAACAAATCAAATACAAAAATAAAACTATCACTTCAGTTGGAATATTTCTACTTCTTGTTCACCTCCTTCTTGCTCTTTTTCTTCTGCCAAGATCTGAATCACTCTTCCCAGGTTTGTTCTGGAAATCTTTGTTAGTCAATATAAGCTTTGGGCCTGCTCAGATTGATGATTCCCTTTGTATAACAGCACAAATGATCCACAGCTATAGATTTGAGGAAAAGTCACAGTGGGCCTCATCCTGAATGCATATACACTTGCCAGGACCCATGGTAGAAATGCAAGCACCATTTCCCATTCAAAAGGTCTGCAAAGCTGATTACTGTCTTAAAAGTTAAAAGCCATGATAACACACTTTTAGAAAAGATATACCTCTACACAGATATTTATTTGCTGTGTTTTTCTCAGAAGGCTCAAAAGATAGGATTTGATTTCTTTCTTTCCTCACGGTATAATTCTAAGATGGGAACAATTCCTTTAGGCCTGGCAGCATCAGGTCTACATACTGTAAAAAAGAACAAATAAGACATATGAAAGAACTGTCATCTGTCTCCACAAAGTCTGTGACTTTGTGCTTCTGCTAGCTTTTACGCTGAAGCAAAGAAACCAAAATGCCTTTTGGATCTCTGAAGATTTTTCTTGAAAACTATAAAACTATATATATACACTTCAATGGCAGCCTTGTCTTGTTACTTTATGGTATCTTTGGCATTTTTGTTTTAACAGAACTAGAGTATAGATTAGTAAAACTTCAAGAAAAATTTCATGTCACTTCCAATGAGAAAAAATTTCATGACAGTGCGGGCAAACAGAATACCTATTAGGCTTTTACCAGGAGTTCCAATACAGTTGGTGAAATCAGAACCTGTTTAATGAGAGAGAAGGTGTCCAAGCACTGAAGAGTATCCACTACACTATATAACCGGGGTTGCTGGATTTTTAACTTTCACCCATAGAAGAAAGAGGGAAGAAGAAGAAAAAAACAAAAACAAAAAATAAAAAACAAAAACAAAAACAAAACAAAACAAAAACAAAACAAAACAAAACAAAAAAAAAAACTCCCTTCCACCAAAGTGAGATGTCTTTTCTTGGATGGTTCTATGGTTCTAGCCTTTGTTCTGGTTGTGAATGAGATGAAATACAGTTGTTAGGCAGTAAGTGGAAAATTCATTTATTCTTAAAATACCTGTGAGACAATTCTCTTTTCTGTATTCCCTTAAGTTGTGCATTTTCTGGCAGAGACTCACACACCATATTAATCTCCATAACTTGGGATTCTACAGTAAGGAATGGAGCTGGATGGTACTTTGGAGTCCTCTGTGCTGATTTTTATTTCTTATGTATTTGGGCAGAAGTATTTCCCTCTTGACTTAGGACAGGACTGAACCATTACAAGCAGTACCGAACCAATACAGGCCGTTTTCCTGTGTAGTACATCAGTGTAACAGAGGAAATGCTTCAACCTGACTTTATTCGCTCTTTTATTCTTTTTAACTATTTAACTGAGGGCAGTCAGTTCACTAATGATTACTCAGAAATGCCTGCAGACTCAGATTCAAATCTGAAGAGAAAAGGGAATTTAGTATGTCAATTGTGAAGCAATGTTGTTTTTTAGATTAAAAAAAAATCTTTCAAAAATAGCATTTTTATTTAAGCTGAAGGGGTTGTGATGCCATTACGGACATTTTAAAAATGTATCAATTTTACACTTGAATATAATCCTCAGTTGACAGAAGCAGAACGAAAGAATGATCCTGAGCTGGTTAACCGACAAACTGGTGCAATCACTTTTCCATTTTGGATGAACAGTTAAAACAACCATTCTTTGATCTCATTATAGCAGATGGATGCAATTATGTGCATATTAAAGTGCAGAGACTCTGGGTCAAAGAACTACAGAGTTACAAAGGTGACAGCAATTTTCTAGTAGTCTAGTATTGCTAAACAAGGGCTTACCATGGAATAATTGTACAGCTGCAGTTTCCCTTTGGAAAATTGGAGACATTTGGGTCATGTCCTTAAAGGTATTTAACTACCTTTAATGTTCATGCAATCAGTTGCTGCAATGCTAAAAATCCTTGTACATTTTATGTCTGCTGAGATACCTGATGTAGCTACAGGCTTCCCAATAGGCACCAGACCCTATATGAAGATACCTTCACACCTACTGTGAAGTGTGACCCCAGGTTCCTGTCTCAGAAGGAACATGAGTAAACATTTCAGCTCAGTGCACAGCTAACTATGGAAGCCACGTGGCTGTGTGAATGCAACACTGCAATTGACCTAACAAAGGCCACATTTCATAACTATACTCTTGTTGATTCCACACAAGGCTGAAAGGAACACAGCCTATCTGTATTATTTTCTTAAACAAGCCAGAAATATCTTGTGTCACTAAAAATGAAATTGTTTCCCAAGTCACTTGGACACAGTAAATTGTCTTCAGTGTTTCAAACACAGCTGTTTAAAATTAACTTTTCAAAGTTCACTTTCTATGACTCAAATATATGGACTGACTTTTACATGGTCCTTGTTTTAAAAATGCAGCTAGCTGAAACAGCTAATATTACTGGCGATAAAGGAAACCACAATGCCTTCTAAATATATCATCAGTCAGAATTTCTCTTTATTTGAGATCTTTTAATTTCCTTATGCAGACAATATATAAAATCCTAGTCCGGTCCTGTTCCAAGACAGATACTTTGATTGCAATGTTAAGATGTTAGTCTGAACCAGAGCCAAAACTTAAAATGAGCCTACAGCTGATCTTACACATATGACAAAGGATATGTATAAGCTGCTTTGTAATGCCATTCTGGCTGCCAGGAACTAATGGCAAAATACTCTCACTGGGCTGGCTCTTTTCTGAGTTAGCTATATAGACTGGACAAATGCCAAGCAGCCTGGGCCAAGTGTGCGCCTGTTTTGAGGTTTTATTGGCTTGTCCATTTCTACTCACAAATCAAAGAGAAAATAAGCGCTTTAGCTGGTAACATATTAAACCACTAGTCAACGGGAAAGACCTTTAAGAGCAACGTCTGCATATTTTAGAAAATATAAAATAGTTTATAACTCACCACCAGCCACCTCAGGGGGAGGTAGTAATGACAAAGGGTAAATGTACAAAGAGAGTATTGGCTATGAACAATATTACAGTATGCAAGGTAAAAAAAAATAAAAAATAAATAAAAAAATAAAAAATTAAAGGCCTCTAGGGACACATAAGGAAATCTGTTTGGAGTGGAAAGTCATGTTGAGAGACCTACAAGGAAGTATTTAGTTTTTGATTTCTTCACAACGATGTAGCCCCTACAGGAAATACTCCTGTTATACAAAGAAACACAATCAAATTCTGCAGTCAGTTTATGCCTGGGTAACGAATGAATTCAGAGAACCTCCTCTGGATTTCCACAGGTGTAGCCGGGACAGAGTCTGATCATACATGCAAAGAACTTATTAAGGAATAGCTTTACCAAAATCAGTCTGCTCAGTTCTTTGCCTGGAGGGAGATTTCCTTGCCCGAAATAAACTAAATATTTAAAGGATTTATGCAATTGTCCTCAGTCTGCATCAGCTTCTTGTCCTGGCCGTTATACTATGCATGTAAGCTAACATTGCCCAAGATAGTTTACGCATAAGATGATCATTCTGTCTTGGGCACTGACTGCTTGTCTTATGCTAGAGCTTAGTTACAAGAGTATCAGAGAGGTTGAGTAGATTGTATTCACGGTTTCTGTGGCCGGAACCAAGAAACAGCCAGTATCACCAGAAAGTGAGTGAGAAACTAGAATGGCTTACCATTAACTTGGAGAGAAACAAATGAGGAAGAGCAAAATTATGTATCAGTGACATGTACTTACATAACCAGTTGTCCTCATCTTTAATGAACTCATCATTACATCAACACTGTGACTCAGAAAGTAGTTTTAGCCCCACTTAATGGATGGGTAGTTGGAACAAAAAGAGATTAAATGACAAGCCTAACGAAAACAACAAAAAATATTTTTCACTGGAGCAAGCAGTTAAAAGCAGTGAAGACAAATTTTGGCCCTAAAAATAAACAAATAAATAAATAAATTGAAAAAAATATATAATCAAAAGTAGCATGGGAGAGTAGAGAGACCAAAATTCACAGCTAGCCGAACAATAAGAAACATTTGAGAAATGTGGAATTTGAAAGAACATTGCAAATTTTCAGAAATATATTCCGTCTGTTTGCAGAAGCCTGGTCTTATAAGCTGGGTATGCATATATCAGAAATCTAAATAGAAATCTTATGAAGAAGAAATAGATATTCCTACAGATGATGAGGTTATAAAGCAAGACTGCTCAACATATGGATGTTTGGGAGCCAGATTGGGAACCAGCTAGTAATCAGACCATTACACGAAAGCTGGACATAATTTTTATGAAGGCACAGAGGGGAGCAAGGCAGAATTAAGATAGGGTGGAAATGCTTTGCCAGCTGCTAGAAGGGGACAGAGGGGAGCTGCAGCCTCTACATTCTTATTTGACACACAGATTTCTGAAACCTTTCCATATAAGCTCTGTGTGGTCCATTGAGTTCAGCAGACCTTAGCACTAGAACAGCTGCACTCTGTTTACGCTCCTCCTAATCGTAGGCACCCCTCAATGCACAATGAATTTCCTATCAGAAGACTTTCCATCACCATATGACTTTAATTCCAGATACTTTTCCATATATTTATAATTTCGGTTATAACTCGCCATCTCTCCACAAGATACAAATGCAAAAACATGGTGTCCTGATCAACTATTTCCACCTATCAGTAGTACTCCATTGCCTCTTTTTAACCTGTTCCTCATTAATCCATTCACTATAGTGTATTTTAAACTGATCACAACTGTCAGTTTTATCCATGTCAAAGTGCAAGTACATACAAATGCATGTGTGACATATGTATACTATTATATACACAAATAGAGAGAACAATGGTTTTCTAGAGCATCACTTATCACTATTCTTTACTTGCATCCCTCTGTGAATAGAAAAATTTGAGAGAAACCAGGGTAAAAAGGGGCATCACTATGAAAATGGATGCCACAAAGCACATGAGTCTTTTGGGGAGTAGTTGGATCATAAATAATCTGCTTTTAGAGTCTAGAAAGAGGGGACAAATTCCAGAATTTTCTTTCTCTAAAGGCCTCTGTTCAGTGGGAATAAGTTTCAGATACACTTTTTAGGGCCAACAAAAGATGGAAAGTTTGGGTACAAGAAGTGTTTAAACTACTATAATGGATCTCAGTGGAAACACTGGAAATAGTTTCAGTACAAGTGATTCAGTTAATAATGAATGAAAATCTTGAAGGTTCCAGACTGCTGTCTTAAAGAGAGACGGGGGAACTGATAACTCCATTAAGACCAGAAAACATAAGCCATCAGAAACATTGCTCTAAAAGGTCCCTGAAAAATGTAACTGACAGTAAAAAATATAATAATAGTAATAATAATAATAATAATGACAACCAAGTAAAAGACAGAAGTATAAAAATTCACTCATTTCATTAGTCTACACTGCTGGTGCCTGTCATATCATTACCATTGCTTATGTGGAAAGAAGTATGAGTACTGACAGAATTTTCCAAGACAGGCTCACACCAGCTCTTAGTTTTCACCTTTGTATTGATAGTTCAGGTGCAATCCAGTGGATTTTAATGGGAACAGTAAAATTAAACTCTTGCTTAAGACCAAGGAGACTTTAATCCCTGCCATTGATCCATGCTCCCTTGTGCACCGCAGGCATCACCCGCATTGTCCTCTTCTGTTTCCTGACTCTGGCTGCAGGGAAGCAGAGAAGTGGTGACTCTGCACAGCACCCAGGAAGTCTGTATCTGAAGATCTATATCACAGTTCTGCCCTTCATATAAAACCTCACTCAGAGGTTTGTCCTCGTCACAGGAATTCTCAGTATTGCCCTTCACCCCAACTCAGAAGCTGCTCTTAAAACTAATCCAGTTGCAGGGCTTTTTGAGCACACAGCAACAAAAGTCATTATTTGCATATTTTGTAAAATAAGCTTTTTTTCTCAAAATACTCGAGTGCTTCACCTTCACACTTGGCTGCAGAGATAACTAGACTCTGCTGCTGTTGGATAAGAATCACAGAGCATTATTCTGATAATTGAAATGGCTGTGGTGGCTGACACAGTATAGTCCTCTTTTCTGAAATCTCTGAACATTTGCAGTTGGCAGAATTGTATAGGCATATTGCTATGAAGTAAGCTGTCCATGAAATTAAGGTTACCGGGACACTACCAGGACTTAGGCAAGTGGATGATGAAGCCAGTAATTTTAGTCTCATGTAGCCTACAATGTGATAAAGTAAAAACAACAACAACGATGACAACCAATCAAACAAAATAAACTTTTTTTTTTTTTTTTCCCCAAGTAGGTACTTTTATGTTTAAAAGTGTAGCCGAGGCATAAATCAATCTAAATCACATTCTTAACAGCATTCCTTTAATCCTTGTCAGGTCCTGCTCTGCTGCATTGTATATGTGAAAAAAGAACATGGTTTGTTGTTTTGACATCACTTGTACCCCAGTCTTATGACTTGGTTTGCTACAGCTGGCAATCTTTCATCTTGGTTGCAGAATAGGGATTAGAATATATAGACTATATTTCCATAGAATATGGGAACACCTTGCTGATCAAAGTGTTCCCATAATATGAAATGTGTTTTCAAAATTACTGCTTTAGGGGACTTCAGAAACTTACAGGAATGTAAAAGTTGGCAGGAAGGATATCCAGGATTTGCAGAAATATCTTCAAAACACTTGGCTGTTTAAAGATGTTACATGCTTTTGAAAGTCACTGCTCAGGTTTCAATTTCCCACTTGCATTCTGGTGTCCAAATACAGATACTTCAGAATTATTAATAGTCAACAAATGAGCAACCAGAAGACATGCTATCTTGTTACTTTGATCAACCCATGTTACAAAAACAACACTGAGATTTTAACTTTACATTTGTGTAAGTATGCACATGGAACATCAATTCTTACTTCAAAAAACTATTTTAGCTTTCTGGAGAGACATTAAATGTTCTTTCTAAAAATCAGATCCAACAAATCGCCATTGAGAATGTAGCTGAGCTTACCTGAATCACTCTTGCCAATGTTAAGCAGTATTCTCCCTAGTGTCAACCCCGGGTCTACACCACTCCAGACTGGCCTCTAACTAGACTTTCCAAAGATCACAAACCGTTGAGTTTAGCAGTTTAGCCAACTTTCTGTACACCTCAGTCTCTACTTACCTGGTCTATAATCTCCATTTTATGAGAATGTTATGGGAGTCAGGCCATATTGGAACAGGTTGCCCAGGGAGGTGGTGGCGTCACCATCCCTGGGGGTGTTCAAGGAAAGGTTGGAGCTGGTGCTCAGGGACATGGTTTAGTGGATGACAGTGGTGGTAGGGGGATGGTTGGACCAGACGATCTTGGAGGTCTTTTCCAACCTTAATGATTCCGTGACTCTACTGAGGACATTTATTGAAATTAGTAGTGGGATAGCCCATGCAAGTTTGGTTGAAAAAGAAATTCAGAATTAGGATATTTTAAATATTGCTTAAAAGATGGTAAGTGCATTTCCTTGGGGCCAAACTCTCTGTAGATTCCACCATGCACTCCCAAAGCAACTGGCAGCTTTACAGACAGGAATACTGGAAGCAAATTAGAATTTTTCAAGAATAAGGGACCACAAAATGCAGAAAGGAAATATATAAAGTGAAGCTGCAGAGTATTAAAAGCTTCTTGGATTCCCTTTGTTTTAGCCACAGTCATGTCTCACCCACTTAAATCTACTTGCAATTGTCATTCTTATGTGCTCAAAACCAAAATCAGATTAATAAATCAGTAAATGTTTAAATTCTACGATATTGCTTAGCCAGATAAATGACTTAGTAATGCTCAGGCACACTACTCAAATATAAGGGCAAGGACAAGTAATACTGACGGAGTAGATAGAAAATTTCACCATGCAACCGTGTAGCAGGTGTCAGGTCCCCTTCCCCTGGGGAAGAGGACACATACAAGAACCGGAACTTTAATATACTAAATTATGGAAATACTCTGTAGTGGTAGGTCAGGTGTAGATGCTCATTCAGTCATCTCCCAAGCAATATCAAATGATGAGAGGATTCATGAAGAAAAATTCCCGGTGTGCATGAAACTAAGAAGTATCACTTCTTTGCCAACAAAACCTTGAAATATGCCGCTAGTCATAAGCATGACTGTCTTGAGGGTTTATTAGATGTTTTTGGAGCAACTAACCAAAAATAAGGGATGAAATAAGTAATTCGGCATTCATTTTATAGGCATATCTGAACTAAAAACTACAAATATATGTATTACAAATCACATTAGGTAAGCCATGAGAACTAAATCCAGTAAAAGTACCAGATGAGAAAAGGCAAACTAGGTTATATTTCTTTCTTTTTTATTAGTATTATTTTTTATTTTTAGAGAAAATCTTGACATATTTAGGATTTAATACCCCAAATCTTGGCACTCTTAGCCAGTTGCTACAATCAATGGGAAACTGAAATGCTCCAGTGTTAGAGGTTGGCCTTTGCCAAGAATTAGTCTCAAACTTTCTATATCACTCTTCTACAAAACAAAAGATGGATGGTTATATGCAACCAAGCTCTTTTGCTGGTCTTGCTTGCACTACCACAAAGAGAATTTTTATCTATGTAACTTTAAGGATCTGGAAGGCATTTCAAACCTAATCTTGTGAGCTAAAGAGCACTCCCTGGCAGGTGTTAAGCACTTTCAACTCTCATTAATCTCAACAGGCTGGAGGATACAAATTAGGAACTTCTACTTCAATTCTACCCTCATTTACATGCTGAATTTTCATGTAAGTCCATGGAGGCTGTGTGTGTATGTTGTGATGGCCCTTCAAAACTGACTATAGTTTGCAGTAAAAACAGCTGCATCTAAAAGTTTAATGTGTTTTAAATCAGCCTTATTCTTAGTATTAGCTGATTAGGCCCATTTGTTAAAACTGTATTTTATTATTAGGCCTAAGAGATTTTAAATAAATACATTTTAATAATAGCAAGCTTTGCTGCTGTTGATTTCTAAACTGGGACTTTTTTTACTCTTTTTTTTTTTTTTTTTTTTTTTTCATTTTTAAAGACAGAATTATTTTCTGGCATATATGAAATGTGATACAAGAAATGAGGTATGCAGATTGGGCCATTATCAGTGTTGTGACTGTATGATTTTCATTTGGATAATATCCTTCACTGGGAGATCTCACAGCACATTAAAAAAGTTGCCAAGAAAACCTTCTGGCAGTTCTTGAAGGGTGCTGCTGGCACATCACCCCTCATGGGATGACTGTCCCCTGATAAAACGACTCAGAAATTCATACAAAAAGTGTAACTGGAGCCAATGACTCCTGTGCAGTTTCTCTCCCTGTAACGGAACTCACAGACAGTGAGTAGGGCAATTTTCTTGGATTCACTGACCTTCACGACGTCTCTTGCCTCAAGAACTGGAGGGTGGTAATCCTGTTTTGGAGCCAAATCCAACCTGAGTTCTATTTTAATTGTTTTCTGTATAACAGGCCACATTAAGACTGTCAGGAAACAATGTTGGCGACACCTCGCAGAAGCATCAAATTTCTTCCAAATCTGACTAGCAAACGCAGATTTGGCAGCATAATCTGCAGCGGGTATAAGCGGCTTTGAATCAAACCCAATTATAACTCTGGCACAGATGCTGCCCTAATGACTCCCAAGGATTTCTTTTATCTTAATGGAAGACCTTGGAAGCTAAGGATGCCACTCAAAGGAACTACAGAAAATATATCTCAGTTTAAAACCAGGCTCCAGAAGAAATGAAAAGTTGGAAGACAATCAAAAAGTCTAATAAAATAAAAATCACTATTCATGAATTTAAGCATGTCCATTAAAGGATCTTCTGCTTTGTTTCTTCTTCTGAGATCCAGGCATAGAAAAAAATGTTATTAAAACAGATAGAGACCATAGGACAGTAAATGGCTCCATATGGATTAGATAGATCCCTTTTGTCTCAAGCCAGAAATGACTCGCTGGAGCTACCAAAAACCCTTTGTTAGAGTGTTTGGGTTATGTATATTCTTACATTTAATACCGTGATTCATCAATGTCCTCAGCTGACTTACAGGAAACTCAGGATTTTGAAACAGTGCTGGGAATTAGGCAACAGAGTTAATGAATCCAGAGAACGAAGGTGGTATTACTGGTATTGTGAGCTAAGCATGAAGCCACTCTGGCGATCTGCTTCTCAAAGACAGATGCTTCTCAGTATAAACAGAATAAGACCTTTCAGCACCAAAAAATAAATCAAAAGGATATTTACTCCTTTCCTCTTCAGAGATGTCTTCGCAATTCTCATCTAATTGAAAACCATTTTGGCCTGTGCTCATTTGGGAAAAAGCAGACTTTTATTTAGTACTGTACTGAGACCAGGGGTCTCCTCTCTTGGGAATAAAACAGAGCTGAAACACGGACAGAGAAGTTTCCTTGGTTAATATGCTACTGAGATACAATTTACCAGTCTAGGCAAACTCTGCAATGTGGCAGATTCAAAAACGGAAAAGCTGGTTACCCGAAAGGCTATACAGCAACACCAACAAAAAATAATCTTCATAGTGGTAAGTAAAATAAAGGGGAAGTAGAACAACAGAGGAGCACACCAAATGCACCCAGAATCCCATTACAAGACTGGACCTGACTGCAGTTGGGTCTCACCCACTGTCTGACCCAGCAGCACGTAAGGCAAGGACCTGTTGAGGTGTATTGGGAGCACAGCAGAAGACAGTGCATCTGAGGAGGTAGCGACCTTGAGGAGGCCATGCCTGCTCTACTGGGCCTTATACCAGTATATACCTTTAACCTTATACCTTATACCTTTAACCTTTAGGTTAAAGAAGGCTGCATATTACTATATACTCTGTGACTTACAACATTGTTGGGAAAGGTGATGGGTACGTGGAAGGTGTCCCTGCTCATGGCAGGGGGGGTGGAATTACATGATCTTTAAGGTCGCTTCCAGTACTAGCCATTCCCTGATTCCATGTGAATTAAGGGGTGGAATGCAGTGATCCTCACCAGAGACCACTGTACATTGGTAAGTCGGTGAGCCACGTAACATCTGGCCCCAGGAGGTGCAGACCTGTGCTGTGCTGCACGTTCAACGTGGCCTTTAGGCCCGCCTTGTGCTGCACAGGTCCCCTGGCCAAAGGACAACCTCAGACAGCTCATTGTACCAGAGAAGCCTGCAGGCAGCTCCCAGTTGGTACCAGCGACTGTCACCTGCATGGCCTTGCCCTTACCTCAAGCCCAGCAGAAAGTTCTCATGCAAACAATTGCTTTGAATATAGCTGTTTTCTTGGAAGACTATTATATAATAGCTTCACAACCAAAAAGGAGGAACTCCTCTCCATAGATGGGATCTGTGCAGTGCCCTGCAGGAAAATCCATCTGAGGTCTGATTCTGCAGGAATGCAGAATTTCTACCACCAGAAGGGATGTGAGATTTACTTCCTATCTGTATTCCTCTTTTTATTCTATCTTATTAAAAGAACTATTTCATTAAGCCATCTGTTGTTGGCTGTTCCATACGGAGAGGTAAAAAGAGCCCCACACTGCCTCTGCCTGCCATTTGCCCCCCCATGCAGTGGCGGTGAACTTGAGTGCCCTACTCACAGCCTCTGCTACAGGGAAAAGGCTTGGCAACACAACCCTTTCACCGAGACAAACTTACTGTAATGGGGCAAACCCACACTAAAATTCCTACAACTTAATCTGGACAGCACATGAGGCCTAAAATCCTTCAAGGAAGTCAAGTCCATTATGCCTTTTTTCTGTTTTTAAGGAAAACTAGCAATGTCCAAAATTATTACTTGGTCCACAGGCTTTTCACTCTGCTTAGATTTTATTTCTCTAGCCTGGCTAAATAATAAAGACTTCCTAAGTACACAACACCTTGAATGCTGTACATCCATTTATACCTACTTAGAAAACACCATTAATTGTTTGTTTTTTAAACAAAACAAAACAAAACAACAACAAAAACCCATCATATTTAAGATTCAATGATTTCATAGACAAATTTAGCAGGCTTTGGGGCTAGTTGTCATTTATACTACTGACACAACAGAGTACCAGAAGGCATAAATCAGGGCCATGAATGTCCTACTGTGATACAAGAACTCAATGGAGAAAATGAGAACTGAAGCATCACACACGTTCTAAGCAAACAGAACAATAATGAACCAACTGGTCAATGGTGAGATGCTCCCTGCGCAAGGCAGAAAGGAGGAAATGGGAAGAGGAGACTAAATGATTTTTGATTCATGCCATTGCTGACGGTTACCTGGAGACAGACTGAAATGTACCCCCTGCAAAAGGGCCTATGCAACCGTTCAGATGATCTTGGGGTATGGCAGTTTCAGAAGCAAGGCCATGTGAGCCCATTGTGGGCTCAGTACACAAAGCCCAAAGCCACACTACAAATAATTGTACACACCATTTGCAAATAACATAAAATAAAATAAAATAAAATAAAATAAAATAAAATAAAATAAAATAAAATAAAATAAATACTGTGAAGTCATGTAGACAAAACAAAAGTCTACACGATCTAAGGCATCTGACTGATCTTCATTGTGCATGTACACATGGAGGCAGCTCAGGAAAATATAGCTTTGTCCACTGGGTGACATTTGGGCTTTTTCTAGCTCTTGAAGCATCAATATGTGCATTCCCACTAGTTCCATAGGACAGGACCTTTGGGATCCTTGGAAACTGCATAGTTCTATAGGTGAATCTGGTCTCAATAAATTAAGATTCCAAGCAATGCTTATCTAAGCAACTGCTTAAAAATAGGACAGACTTCTTTACATTTACTTCTGTTTCACATTTGTTGACATTTTACTACCTTCATCTCAAACCAGTTTGCAGTACATACCCTTGAGTTACTTTGCAGAATAATCTAGCCCTTTCCAAAATAACTTCTCTCAAAGCATTTGTGATTTTTGTGTTTTCTTAGGATAATGCTAGAGAAAGTCATTTTGATGTTATTAATGACATGTCTTGCAGAAGTTTCCTGTTGCTCCCATGTTGAGGAATAAAGTGTTGTTTCGTGTTTAAATAGCAGTCTTAACTGAGAATACAATCACTCAGCTGTCTTAGCTGTGTGGAGCTTCCAACCTGTTAGTAACACTGGGGTTGCCAAAACCTATTACAGTGGAGCTTAAACTAAGCCATCCTTCCCTCTGAGGTCTGGAAGGATCTGTACATGAGAAAGGTGTGTAACATGCAGCAAACGGGAAATCATTTCTTCTTCATGCCCAGTCTCTTCCTGATTTCTGCATAGCATGCTGATCATTGTTCCTCTCTAACCATTTAGAAGGTTGAAGAGACTCATTCTGCAGTAATTTTTAATCTGTTGAAGATCTTAATTTCCATGTTTAGAGAATGTATCACTTACCCTTTTCAACGCAAGACGTGTTGTTTCTGTGCAAGTCTTTGGATTTAAGTCTGCATTTAACTTTGGATTGACGACCTACCAGAAGACTGGCAAAATTCACACCCCCTGGTAGAATTCAAGACTGTCAGAATTCAGGAATTCACACCACCACATCCCACACAAAATCCTGGACCCTCAGTGCCTGTGTAGGCCAGTGCCTGGGTCCGAGGATGAGCTCGGTGGATGCAGCTCCTTGGGGAAGCGCCCTGGAGAAGTCGTCTTGCCCTTGAGGTGCCACCACCATGGGTCAGCCATGAGGCATGATGGTGGTCATGGTGGTGAGGTGTCATGGTGGTGAGGCATGGTGATGGCTCGGCACTATCCTGCTACAACATTTCTTCTCAGAAAGAGCGGTCAGGCACTGGAACAGGTTGCCCAGGGAGGTGGTGGAGTCACCATCCGTGGGGGTGTTTAAGGAAAGGTTGGACATGGTGCTTAGGGACATGGGTTAGTGGGTGACATTGGTGGTAGGGGGCTGGTTGGACCAGACGATCTTGGAGGGCTTTCCAACCCCAACGACTCTATGATTCTGTGCCGGCACTGTGTGAAAACAAGGCAGATTTACCCGACTCCGAGCAGTGCCGGGCAGTGCCTGCACAGGGCGCGGTGCTGCCCGATGAGGGCCGCCCATCCAGGCACGGACGGATCCCAGCACTTTCTGTGGCGAGCTTCACGCACCCCCCCGCCCGCAGCCCGCAGCCCGCAGCCCCCCGGGGCCCCAGGCTCCCTCCCCTCAAGGCGTGGCGGGCACCACCCCCCGCCGGGGCGCAGGCGCCGGCCGCCGCGCAGCCGCCCTCGGCCGCCGGGGCTGCCCCCGCCGCACGCTGCCGGGCCCCGCCGCCTGCTGCCGGGAGCTGGCCGGGACCGGGCGCCGGGCGAGGTGAGGTGAGGTGAGGTGGGGTGGGCTGAGGGAGCGGGAGGGGGCCGGGGCGGGGCGGGCGCGGCCGCGGGCCGGAGCCGAGCCGAGCCGAGCCGTGGCGTGGCGGCTGCCGTCGTTACTCAGCGCTTTATGGTGAACGAGGGACCCGAAACAAGAGCAGGGAGCCCCGACAAGTTCATCTGGGAAGCCCTGAGGTGCTGCCTGCGCCCCGTTGTGCTGCGTTTGGCTGTTAGCGGGTGTCCGCGGAGCGGATTTTGTCTCGTTTGCGCCTGCGGCCGGCTGGCAGCCGTGTGCCTGCGAGTGCTTGAGGCCTTACGGGGCACGGGCAGGATGTGGGGTGGTGCTGCCAAACCCGCTCCAGCTTACATCCTGCAACGTGAGTTACTGCTGGAGCTGTTCTTATTCAGACAACTCGCTATTCCTTCCTCCGGGCCTTTACGCGCGGCTGTAATCGCACCTTGGGGTGAGTTCTGAAGCTCGTCCGCGTCTTCCCGCAGTGCGAGTGGCCTCACCCCGCTGCCCGGTGTCCGGGCGTGCTGTGCCGGGTGTCGCAGGAGCCGGCAGGACCAGCACGGCAGGACCAGCACGGCAGGACCAGCACGGCCGGGTTTTCCGAGGCTTTCCTTCAGGCACGTGTGAGCAGGGTCAGTGTTTGACACTATGCACCTCGTGCTCTGGCTTGGGAGGAACACCAGTTTGGGTCGTGAGACCTTAATAATAAACAAAAGGCACTAAATGTGGTCTGAGGGACAGTTTCCTGCATTTGGTTATTTAGTTCAGCTTAACTTGTAATAATGACTTTAAGCAAACTGGTGTGGGCCAGATCTGAAGGTGTGATGCCAAGGTAACCCTGCTCTGGCTCGGGTGCACTAGCACTGCTTGCCCTCAGCGTTAGGATGTTCATACTGAGTATGCTGGGGACCCCGGAGTTGGACCTGATGGTCCTTTGGGGTCCCTTCCAACTCGGGTATTTAATTATTATCTGTTAGGAAAGCAAAGCAGCAGTCCCTTGCCTATCCATGTCTTTTTTTTTTTTTTTTTTTTGTTTTTTTTTTTTTTCTTTCATTAGTTCATCTGTGTGTGTGTTTGTGTGCTGGAGACACGCTGGTGGGTGTTTTCTGTGGGTGATGGTGTGAAGTGTCTCTTCAGCAGTGCTGGTAGGAAAATACAACCTTGGCCAAACAAAAAACACCTCAGGACAAGCAAAATGTAATTAGTTACAACTTAGCAAGATAGGCTGCTGAGCTACACAGGGAAAGTTTGGGGAATACTTAGTGGCCACTGTATCCCACCCAGCTAAGAACAGGTGTTTTGGCATGGTCCTGTGCAGTGTGTTAGGAGAGGGTTGCTGTAACAATCTGCAAGGTAGTTAATCCCTTTTATAGCATTCCTGTATTATTATTATTACTGCTATTTTTCTGGAGACGGGAAATGAGAAAGATCTGCTTGCATTGAACCTGTTCTGGATATGGATGGATTTGTTTCATGGTGTTGATGCTTCCTTTGCAAGGGTTGTGTTTTGTATAATGCTAACAATCAGTGTCAGCTGAAACATGGGGAAAACAATGCTACAGGAGTTGTTAATGTTAAAAGAGATTCTGCTAGGTGTTTTTTGTGAAGCAGCCCTGTCCCAGACGTTGTAGGCTGGGGTAAAACTTTTCAGTGCCTTCAGGGCAGTTTCTGATAGACCGTAGAGACTCCTGTCAACTATCATGAGCCTGGCCCTCCTTATTTTTGTGGTAAAAGCCTGATTAAAAAAAAAAAAAAAAAAAAAAAAGAAACACTTCCTTGTGGTTGCTTTTCCAGCAAGTGCTCTCCAAATTAAAGTAGAAAATCTGAAGAATGGAAGAAACCTTACCTTTTTGTTTTATTTCTTTATTTTCACAGCATCTGTCCTGGCCTAATCTTGATAGCTTTTACATCATAGTAGTGGAGGTAGTTTTCTGTTTCTTTTTAATTAACTCTAGGTCTAGGTAGTGCTGAAGTTGCATTTTATAAATCATGGATGGAAGTGTCTGCAGCAAGATGTTGGCTGCCTTTGGCTCTTCAGTTACTATCTACAGCAGCTGTTCTCCTAAATGTGTTCGTCTTTTTGTCTTGTTATATCATCACTCTCAGCATGCATAAATAATTGTGTGACGTTTCTATGAAGATTTTCTTGTAATGGGAAAACTGGTACTGATACTTGTAGAAGTGGGATATAAATCAATAAATGTCAAGCTGGGAAGGGTGTGCCTGATTCAAGAGCATAGTTAGCAGTTCCTAGCCATTTTCTGATTAAAGTCTTGAACTGCTAAGTTTGGTTAACTGCCAAATGGTAACAAATAGATAATAAAAATGCCTCTCTTCCAAAGCTTTCAAAGGGTAGTAGTAGTGACTGCCTTTTGACTGGGTCCTACTTCCTCATGATTTTCCTTTTTGATAATTTCTAAATTTGCAAAAATGTTAACCTGCCAGCTTCTTGCCTCTTGTCATACAGGTGAGATGTCAGTGATACTAAGACATCACTGCAGGTGATGATCTTCCATCATCTGTGTATTTGCGGGTGCAACATCAGGAGAAGGAAATGAGGTGTTCCAAGTAATGCACAGTGAGAAGAAAGGCTTGTTTTTGTGGAGGCGAATAACTATGAAATCATATGCATAGGTTAGTTGGACCTCATGTATATGTTGTATTAATAGCGCTCAAGTAACAGCCTGGTTACAAAGAGAAATTCTAAGTATGTATGGGAGACAAAAAACTTCCTGGTTTTTGTGCCTGTGCAAATTTAAAAGAAAAGGGGGGAATAAAATAAAGCAATTTGTTAAAAATAAGCTTTATTATGTGCTTTTTGTTCACAGTTCTTGAACATTAAATGTTATAGCCTTCATATATTTTATGATTTCTAAATCTTCTGTGATTTCTTAAAAAAACAAAGCCCTTCAGCTTAGTATTAAGCCAGTAAGCAATTCCATGCTTGCACAACAGTGTCTGTCAGAGTGGACAGATGTGCTTTGTTGTATGGTGATGTTACTGTGATGCTTGAAGTTCTCTTTGTAGTTAGTGATGACAGCACTAGATTTCTAGCTTGTCAGGTCTCTAAATACTACGTGTCTCTAATATGCCCTCCAAAAATGCCATTAAGAGTTGGATGCACTGGATTCCTGCATTTTCCACAATGTTTTACAATTGCATTGCTGTCTAAGTTTTGCAGTAGTGGCAGGGTGGAACTTGAGGAGAGCAGATTTTGTTGTATTCAAGGTCACGTTGGTAGGATCCTGTGGGAGGTAGCTGTGCAGAGTAAAGGAGCTCAGGACAGCTGGCAGAGCTATAAGCATAGTGTCCTTCAGGAGCAAGAAGGGATGATGCTAATGTTTAGGAGACCAACCAGATGTACTGGGAGGCTGAAGAGGGAGCTCCAGAGTGAGACGAGCAGTATGCAGGAGGGAGAAGCAGGCACAGGCTACAAAGGCACAGTTTAGAAATATTGCTTGGTCATACAGAAATGCTGTTAGAGAAACCAAGGCTGAGCTGGAGTTGAAAGTTGCACAGGACATCAGCAGCAGCAAGAGGAGCCCCCACGGTCACACTCATATTAAACAGCTGACCAAGGGAAAGGTCTGCAACCTGGAGAGCTGCAGCTGTGTCAGCCTCTCTTCAGCTTAAGGGAAAATCACTCATTGTGCTCCTGGAACACATTTTTGGGGCCGTGAAGGAGCAGAAGGATCCAGGGAACCATAGTCTTGTCAGCATTGCTTCGGTCCTTGGGAATGTTAGGCAGTATGCCCTTGTGGAAACCATTTTTAAATGCATGAAGGAGATAATGACTGTGTGCAGTCAGCATGGATTTACCAAGGACAGATCTTGCTCCCATGACCAACCTCATTGCTTTCTCCAATGAAGTAGTTACTGGTGCTATGAACAAGGAGGATGTTGTATGCTGTACCGAGACCTTTGAAAAAGCCTTCAGTTGCCTCCCTGTCACCAGTTTGTGAGATATGTCCTGGGTAAGTGGACAGTATGCTTGGTAGAAAACTGGCTAGGCAGCCGGGCGCAAGGGGTGCAGTGCACCAGGCTGTCCAAGCTGCGGGGCCCAGTACTGCTGACTGTCCTCTTCAATGGCCTGGGCGATGGGGGGGAGTGCCCTCCATGGATCTGTGGCTGAGGTCAGATTGTGGGAAGTATTCAGAGCACTGGTTAGCAGGCTGTTTTTCAGAAGAACCTGGGCAGTTTGGAGAAATGGGCTGACAGGAACGTTTGGCAGTTCAGCATGGTGCAGTACAGGGTCTCGCGTCTGGAATGGAGCAATCCCATACACTGATACAGGCAGTGGCTGACTCTTTAGGAACCAGGTCTACAGAAAAGACCCTGGGGCAGCCGGTCTGAGCAGATGCCAAGTTGAACATGAGTCAGCAGTGCAGCGTGGCAGCAAGGAAGGCTGGCTTCATCTCAGAGTGTATTAGTAAGAATGCAACATCTGTGACCATGATTATTCCTCTCTATCGGTTACTTGTGAGATAGCATCATGAGTGCTATGTCCACATTTAGGTGCCCCAGCACGGAAAGGACACTGGGCTACGTCCAGTAGAGGCCATGAAAATGATCAGGGAGCTGGAGCACAAGGCATACAGGGGGAGGCTAAAACAGCTGAACCCTTTCAGCTTAACTTCAGATGTTTTTCCTTTAGCTGCTTAAAGGCCAGGAATTTTATATTCATTGAGGTGGTAAATTATTTTTCAGTTTTATTGCTGTGAATGGAATTCGTTGTGGCATGTCGTGCATTTGCATGTTTCCAGATTGTTTGATAAAGTCTTTTGGAAAAATGGTGGCAATATTCTGAATGCATTGCACCAATAGCACGTCCTGAAAGTGGAGTACAGTGCATGCATATTTTGTCTTGTTTCTTATTGCAAAGCATTAAAATTAGCTATTTAGCAAGTGCAAGATTTTATATTTTTTTAAGAAAGCCATTCAAAGTTATTGAAGGTGTGTTTACAACAAACTGAAATATTTTAATGTTTGCAATTTTTCATCAATGTCAGTGGTGTGCAACCAGGTAAACTCAGTTCTGATTTCTCTCCAATTTAGGTTCCTGTGTGCTTGCAGGTGTCTGCATACTCCAACTTCTAGAGAACTCTGGAAAGTTTTTTTGTCAAGTCTTCCAGCCCCTAACTACAGTTACTATTTAAAGTCTTACAGGTAGGGTTTTTTTGTTTACTTCTGTTTTTGCACAAAATGCTTGAAAAATAAATGGAGGTTTTTGCATTTTAAATCGTATTTTAGAAACAGAACACTCCTGAGCTGTCCCATTATGGAGTCAATGAAGTTAATGCCCTTGAGGGCATTCTTAAGTATATGCTCTCAGAGTACACATGTGGAACTGTGGAACCATGTGGAACTGTGTATTTGCTCCATCTTTAAGAAATATTGATTGCCCATTCTTCACATGAGAGCACCAAGTATTCCGTGTCTCTTGGGTTTAAGCCATAAAGCAAAGTAATGTGGTATACTTCGGGGGAAGAAAAAGATGTAATGCTTACACTTGCTGTTATGTGTAAACAAAAACCTGAACAAATTTTCTGGCAAATAGCAAACATAGTCCCACACATATTTTTTTAATCTCTTGCAGGGTATGATTTAGTGTCACATGACAGAGCCAAAATGTCAGACGACATCAAGAAGAGGTTTGAATTTCCTAATGCAGTTATTCAGTCACAGGTAATTTTTATTTTTTAAAACATTAGGTAAATTGAATTGTCTGTAGAAACCTTTGTTTCATGTCCTCCTGCCTGGCTCTAAAAAGGTGGTAAGAAAGAGTTTTTAGCTGCAAGCCCAGAAAACCATAAAAGTAGGTTATTCTCAAGTGTCCCGGGTGTCTCAGCCTGGAGAAGAGAAGGCTCTGGGAAGACCTTACTAGCAGCCTTCCAGTACCTAAAGGGTGCCTACTGGAAAGCTGGGGAGGGTATCTTTGTCAGGGAGTGGAGTGATAGGACAAGGGGGAATGGTCTTAAACTAAAAGAGGATAGATTTAGATCAGAGGTTAGGAGAAATTGTTCACTCAGAGGGTGATAAGGCACAGGAACTGGTTCCCCAGAGAAGCTGTGGATGCCCCATCCCTGGAGGTTTTTAAGACGAGGTTGGACAAGGCTGTGGACAACCCGATCTAGTAGGTGACATCCCTGCCCATGGCAGGGAGGTTGGAACCAGATGATCTTTAAGGTCCCTTCAAACCCAAACCATTCTGTGATTGTATGACATATTTTTCTCCTGTCTGATGAGAACTGATGTAGAATTACTGCAGTCTTGTCTGTCCTCAATAACTGTGCAATTCTGCTGTCATCAGCAGACCAAAATGCCATTATTTTCAGGTCTGTCTGTTGGCTTCTGATCATACCCACCTGTAACTTTCTAATTTAAATCAAGTGTTTACCATAGTATTTTTGATGGGCAGCAAGGAAGAAAGTAATAAGTTTTGTTATTAGGTCTATTGCTTAATTGACCTGTTATGTCTATTTTTTAATAGACCTTTACAGTTTCAGTCATTTCTCATTTCACTATTTTAAATGCTTCTCTTTAGCTATAGGGTCAGAGCTAGCTTCCCCCATTTTCTGCTTCTTCCTATTTTGAGTTCAGGGTTAAATTTGCAGCCAATTATTTGATGGATTTAGTTGATGTGAATTCAATATGGGCAACATGGTTCCTCTGCCTTTTCAGTTTAACTGAGGTTGTGTTGATTTACAGTGATTGAGTTTGAAAGAGAGACAAAGAAGTCCACTTGCAAACAGATTGGCAATTAAGTGAAGAAGTTATGTCCCTGAAAGCTAGAGTTTATCTTTAATCTAGCAAAGTGTCTTGTGCTGCAGATAAGTTCATGTTGTCTAGCCTTGGTGAGTAGGACTCAGTATCTTTTAAACAGTTTTCTGAACTTCCTTTGGTATAAGCATCACTGATATTTCTTGTTTTTTCACTACTGTCTCTTGTCTCTCTTGCCTGCTGTCTCTTGGTTTATCACTACAACTGTTTGTCATTAAGGAGTTTTTGCTGTGCTTTGGTCATTCCTCTAGCTTCCACTTCTATTCTTTGACTGCTCAAAAGCACACCGTAATCTTCCAGCTGTCATCAGACATCTGCTCTGCAAAGCATGTAGGCTGTACAGACAAAAGATAGGCAAAGTGATTGACTTGATCAGTTTTCTGGGACAAAAATGTTTACTGATAAATCAAGTTCATGGAATGCAATGGGCTAATCTGTGTTCTGACTTATCTGTATAGCTTACTCCAAAAGGCTCGTTCTGTTAAATATCTTTTTTTCCCCAGTGTAATGAACGTGGTTTTAAGGATGCAGGTGAGAATTCATTTTCTGAAGTTACTTATAATCAGGAAAATGAAAAATAATAGATTTGCTTTTTAAGTTCTCTAAGAAAAGATCTAATCTACCTGGGGAGCATGTTGTTGCTTTTGCAATGGGATAGCTGCAGAGAAACAAAGATCTGACTTTTTCCCGCTTACTCATTTCGTTTTCACAGCAGTAAGATTCTTGGATATTAAAGCATTCTCTCAGTAAAGAAAAAAAACTTTTTTTAGTCAAGTATATCAGAGTACGTATCAAAACCTTTGAAAGGCATAGTCCCTCTAGTCTAGGAAGGATTAGAGTGATGTTGTTCCTGGAAATGTGACCAGCTCTCTTGGAGTTCATCATGTTAGGCTAGCAGCTAGCATCTAAAGGAGGTGTGAATAAATCCTGAAAGGAGAAAAAAACTGGAATCATTTAAAATCTCTGTTTGTCTTTCTATATGCTACTGAAACATAAATGGTACTGGTGGCTTGGTTTGGTTTGTTTTTTTTCATCTTGGCTTCCTACTTTACTTTTTTTCCAAAAGTAAATAGCAGTGCTTGCAATGGGGGAGCAGGTGCAGCTGTTAATCTGGGTACATTGATAATCTGCAACATTTTTATTTGCTTACTGTGAAAAGATGTCTTTCTGCCTGTCTCAGAAAAGCTTGTCTGTGTAGCTGTATCAATGATTATGAAGCAAGACAGAATAAAGCATTAGAGAGAAAACAAAAGTCGAGATCCAAACACCCTGAATCATTTGAAATTTAAGGTTTAAGTCTATATTTACATTTTAAAGGGAGCTTGAGGAAATCAGGTATTTCTTCTGTTGAAATAGAATGAGAAATTTATTTTCTTACTGCTCAAATGAACAAACATACTGTTTTTAGAATTGAAGCCCTGATCTCAAGAACAACATTTTCCTGGAGAACCTTGAAAATTTAAATGAGGCTTGTTCGTGATTTCTTTACCACAGAATAGCTTTATGAGGAATACAGTTAAATCCAAATGTCTTGTTTAAAGTAAATGAAACATTTCTGGCGGTAGGTGTGCTGTTGGGAATGTAAAGGGCTTAAGTTATGGGGCTGTGTTCATCATCAGTGTTTTGTTAAACCTGTGCTGCAGAACTTTGCACAACTTCCTTATGTGTGTTCTATTGTTTCCTCTCTTGCTTCCAATGCCTTGTATAGTAAAGGATGTACAAAAGGTCAGTGCTGCCAAGTACACTGAGATCTGTGCAGCGACCTTATTGCACTCTACAGGTACCTGAAAGGCGGCTGTAGCGAGGTGGGGGTTGGTCTATTCTCCCACGTGCCTGGTGACAGGACGAGGGGAATGGGCTAAAGTTGTGCCAGGGGAGGTTTAGGTTGGATATTAGGAAGAACTTCTTTACTGAAAGGGTTGTTAGTCACTGGAATAGGCTGCCAGGGAAGTGGTTGAGTCACCATCCCTGGAGGTCTTTAGAAGACGTTTAGATGTAGAGCTTAGGGATATGGTTTAGTGGAGGACTTGTTGGAGGACTTGTTGGTGTAAGGTCAGAGGTTGGACTCGGTGATCTTGGAGGTCTCTTCCAACCTAGACTATTCTGTGATTCTGTGGTGGAGCTGTAAATGTCTGTTACAGTTGATATGTTAAAATACCTGCAATTGCGGAGTATGTAATCTTGTAAGATGTTCTGTACAACCCCCCTTGTCCCTGCGGGGGTTCCTATGGAAGTTTGTTTCCCGTCTGCTGCAGGGTAATGGTGAAAAGTATGGCAGTATTAGGGGGTTATTTAACTCTAAGATGTATTTAATCTTCCATACTAGTGTAAGTATGGTGTTTCAAATCATGATCATAGGCAACAGAAGTATGAATTCTTCCTACCAGGAAAAATAATGTTTCATCTGTATGTGTTTTTTACTTCTTTTAGGCTGTGAGTCATCTGATTGCTGCAGTACTGAAAGAAAATGTTTCTTCAGGGAAGATCAAGCAGGCATCTCAACAGGTATGTGCCATTCTTCAACTTCTTTTAAGCATCCATAGATGCTTACATTTTTCTGTGGATTTCTATTCTGTAATTTCAAGAAACCCTAAGTAAGTTAAGTATGTTGGCAATACGTGTCTGGGCGTACAGGTGGTGGCTAAGTCTTCTGGATTAGAAGGCAGAAGCCTAAATTTTGCTGAGTAGCAACATCTAGGTATGCTCAGTTGAAGGAAGTCTTGTTTATTTACATTACCAGAAGTGAAGTGTCACATGGGGAGATAATGCCATTTGAGTAAAAAACAACAACAACAAAAAACAAACAAACCAAAAAAAAAAAAAACCAACCAAACAAAAAAAAACATCAGAATAGGTAATTCATAAAGAATATCCTTTCACATGGCTGTAATGGTGTTTTCTTTCCATATGAGCTGCGTAAAGCTTACCTTTCTTTGAGAGAACATGGTGGGTCTGTTTTCTTAAGTGAGAGACAAGTGAAATGCTGGTGTCACAGCAGTGTAGGAGAGGTCTTAGGTAAGATTTCCTCCATTTGTCCTCTCCAGAAGCTGATTTGTACAGAAATGAGCAGGAAAAAAGCCTTTGGATTTTTCCTTCTAGCCTGAACTATTAACAACACCCCCTAGGCCCAAACAAGCAAACCCAAAATCAAACCTGAAAGGAGCTGAGTTTTGACATGAAGGAGTGTTTGAGGTGCATAGTTTCTCCAACAGTAGCTCCTACAAATTCCTGAGCATTGTCATGTTCTTAAATGACATTATATCTTGAGCTGAAAGCTGACTTTTCTCCTCTGCTGCCCCATTAAGTTACTTAACCGAAACATGGCAACAACTTCTCCAACAGTAGAAGATGGTTCCCCTTAATATTACATGGCATTTTTTGTTTGTTTGCTTGTTTTAGCATTTTGCAGTATTCAGGTGATTAAAAACGTTTGTTTTCCTTGTTGCTCCATTCAGGAACCACAAAGTCAGTAAACCAACTCATAAATGCAAATTTATCATCAAAACAGATGGGGGGTTTAGTGGATACTGCCAAATCTTTGTCCTTACTAGCAAATGGAGAGAGGTGAGGGCTTCCCTTGGTGAATGAAGGCAACTTACCTCTATAGCTGTTTCCCTGCCTGCCTTTAGCTGTTTGCACTATACCCTGTTACAGACACTGCTTGACGTAACAGTTTCCGAGATGTCTCCAATTATAAGATAATTTTTTTCAAGGAAAGTAAGTTGATGCTAGCTTACCTGCACAGCTGAAAAATTCTTCCACCTTACTCTTTTTTTTTTCTGAGAGAGTCCTGCCCATACTGAGAATATAGGTAATTTTGGATAGGAAACATGGGAACTGTCCTGAGGAAGCCCTTTTTAGGTGAAGAATCTGCATCCCAGCTTCTCTTTGTGATCTGTAAGATCTCAGGGGAAGCTGTTGAGCAGGTTTTTACTCAAACGTGTGTTTAAAATGAAAAGAGAAATCATTGTCAGCCTTTTTATTGCTCATCTCATACTTCCAATTTCAGACTCCTGCTCTGAACTTGCTCTGGGAGAAGTGCTGCAGTGAGAATGTTGCTTTGAGAACAGCCTGCTCCGAGGGGTTGGTGGCACTTGTTGCAGAGAACCATGCCGAGCTTGAATATGTTCTTCATGGAGCTCTCAACCTAATTCCCTCAGCAAGGTAGTGTTTGTTTACTTGATTTTGTGCCTTCTGTCAACTTGTCAGTCTTTGCTTTTTCCTTGTAAATCCAGTGGAAGAGTAGTGGCTCTGTGAAAGACTGTATTTTCAAACAGGTTGTGGCATTGAAAGCTGGCTGTGACCTGCCCTTCTGTATTGCTTTCATTTTAGCAGTGACTCTGTGGGTTTGACTCTGAAGGAAGAATTTATAGTCTATCCTGTGCATGTGAGTGGAAAGTGGTAGAAGTTTAGGCTAATGCTTTGAACTTGAAACTGGAGAACCT
Source organism: Oxyura jamaicensis (assembly GCF_011077185.1). Classification (NCBI taxonomy): domain Eukaryota; kingdom Metazoa; phylum Chordata; class Aves; order Anseriformes; family Anatidae; genus Oxyura; species Oxyura jamaicensis. The sequence continues at coordinate 36,919,022 of NC_048926.1, forward strand.
CAGAAGTCATGGTAATGCCTGGTTTGTTGTGTGTACCATGGGGAGAAAAATGGCAGTAACTTGCATAATGATAAGAGGTGGGGGAATAACTTCCTAATCAGCCTGTCCAAATAACTGATTATTCACAAGGAACTGCCATTAGGTTCTGGGTAAGAATTACGGATGATGGCTTTTGTTTCCATGGCTGCTAAGAAGAAATCACTTTACCTAACTTTGCAGCTATTTCCTCTTACAAAACTCTGCAAATATAATGCCTACATCTCACACTGTAGTTCTGAGATAGATGGCCTGTGCAACATACTGGGACAGTGCAGCTGTTGTGGGGGAAAAAGAAACTGTGCATGAAACTTAGAAATGGAAAGTCAAATAATGTTAGGCAAAGTGTTTCCACTCAACTCTCCCAACTTTATAAAGCTGACTTTGAGCTATCTTTGTGTCTCTTCTGACTTTTGGAAGGTAACTGGATTTCTGCACTAAGCCTTCTTGTCCTCTTCCTAGAGAATGCTAGTGTCAATATTAGCTGAAGCTACTAACTGGTGCTACACCTGTGGTGCGTTACGCTGGTGAGCTCAGCACAGAGGTTGCAGAAACCATGCTATTAAGATAAGTTTTTCACTCCTATCCTCAGAATCAGCTCTAGGCTGAAATTTCTCTTGATCAGTCTGAGCCAAAGGTGAGTTTAGCTGTGAGTAAAATGCAGTGAAATTCTGAAGAAGTCACGTGTTTAGAAAAAAAAAAAAAAAGAAAAAAAAAACTTTCTGTCCTTGTGACTTAGCTGTTTGAGGTTGGATTACTCCTAGGATCTTGCTGTGGTGATGCTGACTGCTGAGTTTACAGTAGTTGGTTACGGATTCCTAGGAAGGGTTTTGTAAGTACATTTTTATAACACGAATAATTTTTGTAAACCACTGTACTCCAAAGGACCTTCAATTTGGGGTCAAGGGAGCAATCTGCATGGTTAACAAGCACTTGTGCTATAGACTGTGAAAATGTAAGCAGTGTGGCATAATGAAACTCTCCCTTCAATTTAGCTGTGGTTTGTAGACTAAAAAATGTTAAAATCCTGATCCATGAAGAATTATTGCAATATCAGCAGTACATGGGGATTACATGGGGAAGTTAAATGTTAATACGATTTTTATGGAAGGAAAAAAATGAGTGTAAATCAGGATATTTTCGACTGAGCTAACCTTAGAAATAAAAGTAGAGTTCAAATTTTAAAAGAGCTTCACTCGTCTCCATTTCCACACCATACTTAGTTTTTTTCCATGTGATAAACCAACACAAATGGTTAGTTGCTATGCTAAGTACTGGTAGATTACGTAGGAACCCTTTACATGTATACTTTTGACATGCCTTTCCTCAGGTTGCCACAGTTCAATCCACATCCGCTATGGATTGCAAAGCAGGGTTTACCCCAGACATGGAAGTCTTTGCATTTAAAATGTCTGCAGCTTCAGTAGCCTATTAAAGCAATGGTTTGTGCTTGGTTTATTTCAGTACTGATGGTTTTTATTCTCTAGACTGTTTTAGAGTCTGTCTGCTGTTCCTTCTGCTTATTCCCAGCCCAATTTTCATCCAGGTTTGCTCTGGGGCTTTGCACTTCTGCGTGCATAGTGTCTTTAAAAGAACATATATATGAGATCAGCAGCCAGCAGAAAGGCACGTGCAACTGCCAAGCACCTGTCAGTGCTGGATGGAGTTAAGTAAATGTTTTATTGGCAAAGACTGATGATGTGTTCTTTCTTCCTTTCCTTATGTTATGGAGAATTTAACAGGGGCTTAGCATACATGGTGGTTTTTATTTTGTCAGGTGTATCAAATTCTGCATGCTAGGAAAGACATTGTTACTGTCAGAGGCACACATCCAGTGCTTGTCTGTATTAACTTTTTATGTGGTTCACACTATCTGCTGATTATACAAATGAGAAGCTATTCTTTGGTGCATTGTTGTACCTCTTGGTTAGACTCAATATGCAGTTTCCTCTGATGCCTTTAAAATCTAAACCTGATGGAATATTGTGTGTTTGGGTGTGTGTGGATGTATACACATGCATTTTTTTTTGTGCATATACACGTACATCAAATACAAAAGTATGTATACATAAGTAAATTTATACATACATGCATGATTTCACTTTGTTTTTCACAATGATCTCCAGCTTTCTGCATTTTGATTCAGCAAAACAGCTGTCCTCTGCTCATAGGAATCATCACAGTCATTTCTGTTGTAGCAGAGGGAAAAACTGTGGCCTGTATTCAATGACAGATGACCACAAATAATCAAATCATTCTACTAGAAACCTGTGAAACAATGGATTATTGTAATCTATAAGAAATTATCAGAAGGATTTTTGTGTACATATGTTTTTTGAATGTTTTTGTCACCTGAGCATGTGTGCTTGTAGGGAAATTCTTGCAATATGTCATGCAATGTGCTGTTTGAGTTCAGGAGTGGCGTGCAAAGCCTAAAGCAGGCATTTGTGCCCCCCCCCCATCAGGGAATTCAGGCCAGCAGTACTGGAATATCAGAACAGTCAAGCCTGTTTTCTTACTGTTTTTGCATTTTCTGTGCTGAATGGTTACTCTGTTGGAGCTGGGGGACATGCCAGCAGATTTACCTTTAAATGGCTGTGCCCTTGGCTGTAGTGTTTTGAGGGCTGTCATTCTCTTTCTCCCTGTCGCTGTCCAAAAGATCCTTCTTCCTCCTCCCCTCTGTGTGTTAGGCTGGATGCATTGGGATTTGGAGGCCTGCTCCGCTCCTTTCTTTGGTTGCTTGGCAACAGATTTCTGCATAACCTCATATTTTCGTGTATGGTCAGATTTCAGTGTTTCAAGAGGCAGGTGTCATGGCAGCCAGTAATTTTAATGATTACTGGCACATTTTGTAACTAATCCATTTTCGGAAGAAAGAAAGAAAACAGGAGCACGTTCTGTCTGTTTTGACTGGGGTCAGTGTTTTCCAGCACTACTGGCAAGAGTATGAAAGGCACAGAAGAGTACATATACTTCTTTGTCTGTGTCTGGTATATGAATCTAAACTTCTATTGCTGGGATATCCACTGTGGGAATCTCCAGATGTTCCCTATCATACCTTACCAACTTATGGAAGAGTCTGTCTGCAGGTGGTGTTAAATTCAGTAAAGATCTGGCAGTTAGAAGTGACATTTGTCCATTTTCTTTGATGTGAATTTGAGGTTTTGATTTTATAATCATACTATCCTTTGCATTTTCAATTTTTTGAATCTTCAGTAAAGTATTTGTAAATATCAAGCCTTGCTGTTTGTTTGTGATTACACATTGTTAACCCATGTTTTTGAGCTGATGATGGTCCAGCCAGTGTGTGCAAACTTGGGTCTTTTAACAGTGCTCATAGGAAGTCTCAGTGGTCTTGGATGTAAATTCCTTATATTTGTTCAGATTTTTTTTGATATCACTTCAAAGTCTGAATGTACATAGATCAGTCCATAGTTTAGGAAGGTTTTTATGGAGCACACTGCATTCTGTGCCAAACAGTTAACGTTACTGAATCTCAATTTGTTCATCTGCTAAATGAGAATGATGGTTTCTGTCCCTCTTGCAAGAGGCTTGCATCAATTCTGCATAACTTCTTGTTTCCAGCTGGCCATTCAAGGAGTTCCTGCAGTGTTACATCTACTGATGGAGAAGTGGAGTTACAGATAAATCTGTTTTCTTCCTGCTAGGAAGGAAAGAGGGCAAATAGGAAATCAAACCAAAAAAACCCTCTAGCCTTCAATTATTTTTTCCTCCTGTATTTCGCTATGTATGATAGAACCAACTTCTTATCTTTGTCAGATGGTGATCTTTTATAGTAGTATATTGTGTTAGCTCTTCCTGTTCGTTTTGCTTCCGCTAAAGGGATGTTTTAGTGATATGAGTAGTGATCTATCTGATAGATTTTTAGGGGATGATGTTTTAACTGTAGAGCATTTTCTAGATGAACAGTCCAAGAATCAGTCATGAGTTTCTTCCTCTGCCTGCATTTTCATCTTACAATAAGTGATTTGTTACAGAATCCATTCTATTTTCTAAAACAGGGATTGGTTTGGATTTGTTGTGGTCTGGTTTGAAAGGACACTTCATTATGAAGAAGAAAACAAAATTTTGAAGATTGTCCTCACAAGCTCAGCCAAGCTATATCAACCTCTAGAATTGTTAAGGTCCTTACTGCATGTTCAGGAGAGCTTTTATTCCCCCTTATGTGGACTTTATTACTTTCACTAACATTTTCCTTGGAAAGTGGGGGAAATCCTATGAAACTTTCAGAAATACTGCGTTTTCACTGAAAGTGTACTTAATGTAGGTGGAGGGAGATAAAATTGTTCTACGTAACGTTCTCTTGAGATCTAAAGTCAGAATAAGCTAGATACCTCAAGTGTTTTTTATGAGAACATAAGTTTCAGTGTAGAGTATTTGGGTGATTTCTCTTGTGGTCAGAGGCACGGTGGAAATCTGTGTGTACCATGCTGAATATTTGCCTATGTCCTTGTATTCAGAGAATAGCTTTTTTAGGTTTTAACATGTTAAAAGTACCAATGTCCATGAAGCTGGAGACAGCATGTGCTTGTCAGATTGGGTGGAAAGAAACTATCAAAGGTGTTAGTTGGTGCATTAATTCTTGTCTCTGCTATTTTGTTCATTTTGTGAAAAGGAAAATAAAGATGTGTGGATACACAACTTGCCCAAAATTGTGTAGACAAATGTGAGGAGTTCCATAAGGAAAATTCAGGGCTTCTTGACTGTCAGTTGTATTCCACCTCTTACAAAATAATCAACTAACTTGGATCCATACCTGATAGTAATTTATTTCTTTTTGTCAACAGGAATGTGCATGGTTTAGTAAAAACTATTTGGAAATTACTACAGATTCAAGCTGTACAACTGGGAAGAGATGGAGATGAGGCTGTTCGGAATCTGTATGGAATCAGGTTAGTTTCACATTGGTTTATTTAGGTGCCTAACAACATTTGTTTGATTTCTAGAAACAAGCCCCACAAATGTTAATACTGGCTTTCAGTCCTTTTATATGTTTATTTATCTTGGTACTTTTGATCCCGCTAAGCAATTCTGACCAAATTTGGTAGAGTAGTGGGTATATAAGAAAGTTAAGTATTACATATTTCTTGGGTGATTTGCAGGACGGGTGACTGGGTAGAACTCAACCTAGCTGGCAAAAAGGCTTCGTTTTTGAGCTCAGCCTTTATTACCTTCATAAATGCTTAGCTGTGGAGGAAGATGTTATTCAAAGTTCACACCTGTAGAAAAACTCAATGACCAAGTGGTTATTGATAATTAACAGTCCTCATGATACAAATAATTCATATAATTCTATTATTAATGGAATAATTTGTCACAGCCATCACTGCACATGTGTAGCCTATATTGTAAAAATCCTTGATACACAGAGAGCCAGAGTTATTTCAGAAGTAGTCCATTCATTCCTTTGGGTGAGCAGCAACAAATGAGAGAGTTTTACCATTAAGGGGGAAGGCTTCCATGAAACAAGTAAGTTGATGAGGATATCTGATGGTCATGGTATAATTGCCTGAGGTGATTCTTGGCTGCTTTTTTTAACCCAGCTCTGGAATTCCTTTAATGCCTTAGGCATATCTGAGTGTCTCGTTAGGATAAGTATGGAGTATATCTGAGCTTTTTTCTTTTCACAAAACACTGAAACAAAACATGCAGTAGTTAAAAGTTCCATGTGAACTCATCACCTCCAGGGAATTCATGAATATCTTAGAACAGCATATTCTTAATTTCCATGAACAAGCAATGCACCCTTGCGGCAGAGAAGGCTTATAGCAGCCTGGGATACATAAGGAAGAGGGTTGCCAGCAGGGTGACAGAAGTGATCCTTTCCTCTGCTCAACCATGGTGAAGGACATCAGAGTGCTGGGTCTCCTGCTCACTTGTCAGCACAAGAAAAGATAGAGACTTACTGGAGACAGTCCAAAAAAGGAACACAAAGATGATGGAGGGACTGGTGCATCTTTCATATAAGGAGGGGCTGAGAGAACTGGGACTGTTCAGTCTGGAGAAGAGAAGGCTCAAGGGGACTTTATCCATGAGTATAAATACCTGATGGAAGGGAATGAAGAAGAGTTACCTAGATGGTCACGTCTATTGACAGGATAAGAGGCAATGGGCACAAATTGGAATGCAGGTGTTTCCACATAAACTCAAGAAAATACTTTTTTTTTTTTTTTGACTATGCAAGTGATCAAGCACTGGAGCATGTTGCTTAGGAGGATGTGGAGTCTCTGTCCTTGGAGATGATTAAAGGTCTGGGAAGCCTTCTCTAGCTGACTCTGCTTGAGCAGATGGGTTGGACTAGATAATCTCAGGATGTCCCTTCTAACTTAAACAGTTCTCTGATTCTGTGATATTTGGTTGAAAGTTTTAAGGAGTTTAATAGTAGAGAGATAAGACGACCACCAGAAGCTCAAGAGAGGCAAGGGCAACAGGAAGGCTGTTTAAGAAAAAGAACAAATACTGGGACTTATGCATACTTTGTAGCTTGATGATTGCCAATGGTCCTTTTATGTTAGGTAGACTGGGGGCCTCTTTCCTCTACCTATTTTTCCAGCTTTGTTTCTGCTATTGAAGTGAGCTTACTAAATGCTTTTACTGTTAAAGTGGTTGCCATGTAAAAATAAACAATTTCAAAATGCATTCAGAGCTACTAATAAAAAGCAGCTCGCCATGCAGTAGCAGTCTTCCTGAGGGGACATCTTGGTGATTTCATCCAGCTCTAGGGAAACCGTGAGTCAGTGCTGATATTAACGGCTACTTTTGTGTCTTCTTCATCTGGAGAAGATCCAAGCTCTGGTCATCAATGTTTTTCAAATTTTATTTTATTCAGGGAATGGATACAATAACATGTTTTAACTCTAATGCTTTAAGAGTATAAAAGGCACTGTTAGGTAGAGGAGAGTCATGTCTTCTCCTCACTATTTCATTTTGTTTAGGTAAAGTGGAAGACACTTCTGGAGAGCTGTATATAATTGCATTCCTGGACTCCCGTGTGTCTTTGTTTTTCTGGTTATATCAGTTCTCTATACAAAGTTAATACATCTAAAGAACGATTTTAATTGAAAAAAGCAGGTAATGAAGGCTAGTGAGATGGAAGTCTTTTGAAAACGTTTTCTTCTGTAGTAAATAAACTTTTTTTTATGTCTCATTGTAGAAAAGGCGAAGTTAAAGGGGCTTAATCCAGGCTCCATGTGAAAAAGAGTGTAGTAGGATGTGGTTGGAATACAGGAACAGCCTTTCTCCAGTTGGGCAAAGAAAGACTATTTTTCCCTTGCAAAATCAAAAATGCTGGTAGCGTACAAGGAAAAGGTGAAGTTTTATAATTCAGAATTGTTTATGGTTATTTAAATTAATAGAGAACTGAAAATCAACAGCAGACTTGCATGTCTTAGACTTATTTTTGTTTTTCCTTTTGCTTCTGCTTTACTCCAGAGAAGAAAAACATTACATTGGTTGTTTGACTTAGTCTTGAATACCTAGTAGGTCAAAACTCTCCGACTTTTGACATCTGGCATGTTTTTGTTGTTGTTTACAAAAAGCTATGTCTTTATTCAATGAGTTGTTAAGTTACAAACATTATAGTTGAGTTCTATCATATGCTATAGTGTTTCTAGTATATTGCACCAGACTGTTAATGTGCCACTGTCATTAAAACTTAAATTCTGATATAAATTTGAGAATAAGTACAATGACTCACCAATAGAAACATCCCATTACATTTTTCTCATGTTATGCTGTCAGCTATGCAAAATATTCTATACGTAAATCATTAATGAAGATTCAAAAGTAGAATTATGTTCACAAGGAGCTGGCAATTCTCATCTCTTTGGATGTTTGTTGAAACAATATTAAGGACTAAAAAATAGATTTGGCTTTAAGGCCAACGTTAGTTATGGATAATAGAATTACTTTTACAGTGCACATTCTTGTGATGATACAATATTGTGAACAGATCCTGAAAAGAAATGGGGGAAAATAATGTGCAATTTGAGGAATTTTGTCTGGTTATGTTTTCTGATTTCTTTTGGGGAAGCCTTTGTAGTTTTAGGGCTAGGATTCTCCAATTTCTTTAAGCAAATCAACCTTGGAAAACAGGGAAGGGATTGTCTCTCTTGTTGGAGAAAGCAGGAAATGTTCCTTTTACCGTAGTAAGTTGGTAGAGAACAGCCTCATTTATCATTTAGTTCCTAATTGTTTCCATAAGCTGTGTAAGTATTGCTGTCTTTCTGAATAAATAGTGTTCCAAGGGCAGATAAATACCAAACCAAATATGCTATTTTGTAAGGATGTGTGAAATAATTGATGTGACTTTTAAATTCACATATGGGATGGTCTGCATTTTTGGTGATGAAGTTGGGACCAGCTGTAGCAGAGACAGAAGTAGCCTGGAAGTCATTCTCACTTTGGGTGAGAACTGAGCATTCTCAGTCAATTAATTCTCTCTCTGGTCTGGCATAAAGTTGTCCACTGGTTTCCTGTGAATATTAACATGCCTGTCCAGTAACCCAACCTTAAGCTGAATGGAGTGGAAGGGCAGGGAAGAGCAATTTTTATGAGAAACATTTGTCAGCATCCTCAGTCCAGTTGGGTTATGGCAGACACTCACAGAACCTTGGCTACACATTTTTGCTGGAAGCCATTGACTTTTTTTTAAATGGAATAGTGTTTTATGTTATTATTAATCATTCATTTTGCATGGTTTTGTTGTCTTAAAAATTCTGGAGAACTGTTTCTCCCATGTGTTTAGCTTGTAACAAACTTTCTGAAATAAAAATTTAGAGAAGGTAGAAAAATGCTTTCAGAATTCATGTTAGATGGAATAAAATACTACATCATGGTTTTGAAAGGGTCAGGGTTACAGCGGCATGCATAGAAGTGTATGTTGACTGCAGATGCTGTTTCCTCATACAGAAAAAGCAATACGTCACTGATTTTGTTCTCTAAATCAGATTGGAGCTCTCTCATGTTCAGAGATGGAGCAAAAAGGTTGAGGTGACCTAAAAGCTAATAATTTTTGCTTTATTGTTGTCCCTCCATAAGACAACTCGTTGTTTCCCTAGGTGCTCACGTATTCACAGCTGGATATGTCTGGTTGTGCATTTTACTTTATCCTGAAGCCACTGGCAATAATTTAGGATAGAAGAATTGTAATGATGTGCATTTCATACTGCTGTGCGAGGGATCCTTAAGTTAGCGCTGAAGATAAATTTCTTGGCACGTGCCTAGTTCTCCTACTGCCAAATGTAACTTCTTTGGTTTGCATGTTTTGATGTTTCATTCTTAATCACTGTTCATTGTGGAGCTTAACAGATTTCTTTTAGTGTACAGTTCAGTGCAGTTATGTTAGTATCAGAGCACACAAAATTTGCCATAAAAGGCTTGCTTTTTTCTGGATACTAAGCCATTTCAATTTGAGACTTGACCATCATGTGTGCCTACTTTTTAAAGGTTTCACTTATCTCAGCATCACAGGAGCACTTAAATGGCTGAAGATACACTCCTCTCATTAGGAAAGGTAATTAAATCTTAAAATAATGACAAAGGTACTGAAATTTTGCCCAGAGAAACTGTGGATACCCCATTCCTGGAAGTGTTCAAGGCCAGGTTGGCTGGGGCTTTGAGCAGCCTGGTCTGGTGGGAGGTGTCCCTGATCTAGTGGGTGATATCCCTGCCCATGGCAGCAGGGTTGGACCTCTGATCTTTGAAGTCCCTTCCAACCCAAGCTGTTCTATGATTTTGTGATCCTATGAAATAAGATGTTGTCACACTGTATGTCTCGTACTTGCCTGTACTCTTTCAACGTTTTCTGGCATGATATGAGTTGTGCTATTTCTAGCTTGCTGTGTCAAAAATGGTCCTGTCTATGATTTGCTGGACTCTTGTGGTAGACAAGCAACTACTTTTTTGTTTCTGGCATGTTGTATGTGGTCTTGGAAAGCTACAATGTGACAATAGCCTTACTATTTCTAGTCTTCCTACATAGATTGTAGAATACTCTTAATTCAAATGTTTGCAGAATCAAGGAAAGTGGACATTTGAAGATCACATATATAAGTAAACAATTCTTAGGGTAATGAATATGGCAAGTATGACACACCTCTAGCTCCCAAATGAATGCCAGAGCTGTAATGCATGCATCCTTATGATCTTACTTAATATATGTTTTCTGAACATGCTGTCAGTAGTCCATTGAATTGGTCGGTCTTGTGAAAGTCCCTGTAATTTCAAATTACGTATTTTCTTGAGGAGAATCACACCTTTTTGGAAGAAAAATTATTTGAGGAGCAGAGGGAAGAATTCAGTGTAAAAAAATAAAATAAAATAAAAAAATCTTCTGTGCTTTATGTTCATGTTCCAGTGACTGATTTTTTATTATTATTATTATTATTTTTAAGCTAGCTACCTGAGTAAGCTGAAAGCTACTAGGGAGAATGCAATGAAGACAGATCTACACTCTTTTTCAGCAGTGCCCAGTGACAGAAGAAGACACAACAGACATAAACTGAAACACAGGAGGCTCTGTCTGAACATTAGGAAGCATTTTTTCACTCTGTGGGTGACTGAGCACTGGCACAGGTTGCCCAGAGAGTCTGTGGCATCTCCCTCCTTGGAGATCTTCAGAAGGCACCTCGACATGGTCCCAGGCAACCTGCTCTGGGTGTCCCTGCTTGATCCAGGGGATTAGACCAGATGGCCTTTCAGAGGTCATTTCCTACCTCAGCCTTTCTTTGTTGATGTGAATTAATTCTTTTTTAGAGATTTAAATACAGTAATTTAAATTGCACTCCTTTTAGGTTAATTAAAGAGATGGAAGGCATTTCCATTTTCCACTTGTCTTCAGGAATTATAACCTTGTAGTTGGTCTCAGATCCATAAGCTCATATTGTTCAGTTATGTCTCTATCAATAAAAAACTTTGTTCTTGTGCCTAAAAGCATATTACAAAACTTTTTTTGCTGTGTGAATATGCTTCCATAGCAAAAGATGCTTTTTAAATCAAAGCAAGATTTTCTACATATTTGTACCCAAAGATCCTACGCAGTTTGAATTTAATGTTCAGGCTCCAATACTCCGTTTTCCTTTCTCATGCAAACATACTGTAGTTCAATAACTTGGTTTTTGCTTCTTATAGAACAAAAAGTGTACTTCAGGCTCCCCCCACCTCCTGCTCAGCTCCTCTTCCCACCTGCTCCTATCACTGTTTGATGGCAGTGTTTAAGGGTAGTCACTGTTTAATGGGAGCTTAGCAGTTCTGCACGTTGTAGGTGGCCTTCAGTCATGGACTCTGGAGGTGGGGACAATGTTGGTGATGAGATTGATCTGAGAAGAGCAGGTGACTTTGCGGCCTCAGGGTCCTTTCCAAGTGTGACAGTCGTCACAGGGCTGGCAGAAAAGAGCGTGTTTCTAGGCTGCTGGTGTGGCCAGCCGTTCTCTTTCCCCTACCTCTAAAAAAGGAGCTAGGGGGAGGGGTAGTCTGTTGGGAGCAGATCTAAAGCATTTGGCAGGACAAATGGTCTCTTTGGTTTCACACGCTGGATATTAGTACCTGTGCTTGAAAGACCAGAGTGAAGTGTGCCTTGGTTGAAATTATTCTGTGGGTATTACTTGGAGACTACTGCTAGAGCCCAGTGTTGCTACCAGTGCAAGTCAGGCAACACAACTAAACTGTGATCCTTAGGTGTTGATTTTAAACAAAAATAGAAGGGGGTCAAAGCTTTCCAAAGAGTCTTCATTTTAATCATGTTTCCCAAACATCCAGTAAAATGTGCTCATTTGATAGTGTAACAGTCATAGCAAAGCTGGTAAAGAGAGCTGGTAATATGAGGGAATGAAACCGTCCATTTCAGCAGCTGCTTTTATTCTGAACATAGTTACCTTTCACACTCACTTCTTGCATTTTAGATCCAAATATGATTTCTCTGTATTTCAGGAACAGTCCTCATCCATTAATCACTGTCCTTGAAAACAGACCTGATTGCTGGCCAGTTCTACTGCAACAGATAACAGTATTTTTCCAACAGTGTCCAGAGAGGTAAATAAATGAATGAACAAAAAATAGCAAACGTAGATAACTGAATTGTCAGTGTATTTTTTTTTCTTGAAGGTAGCTGCAATGGTCAAGGTTTGTATGTAAGCAGTAAGAAGAATGTCTTTCAAAACCGATAATTATAAGATGTAATGACACAATTTAAAGTTTAAGAGCAGAACAACAAAGTACTAAGATGATCCATTAAGAATCCAGGTTTTAATTTTGTTTTCTTAACTCTTCTGTGTTAATATTTTTTTATGGATTTGGAGAAAATTGTGCAAAGTTAATAATATTTTGGGAAACTTGCTTGGAAACGATCAATTTTGATTACTTGCTTTTGTAAGCAGAGGTAAAAATAAAGTCTCATAATAGTAAATAATATATTAGAATATAATATACTACAGCGAATAATAGTTAAAAAAAAAAAAAAAAAAGTGGATTCCTGTTAAATGCCAGATACCATGAATACTGTAATTGAGCTACTAATGGAAAAACAGGTCACTAATCCTATTGAAAACTGTGCTCTCTGGCATATTTTGGCAAGTGGAGTTTTACAGGGATAAAAATGATTGATGTTTGCCAAGATTTTGACTGCTTAGATGATTTAAAACCACCACAGATGAAGATGATGACTAGTATGCAGATATAAGCAAAACATGCAAATGATACAGAGAAAGCATGGGAGATGATATCTCCTAGTTATGGATGAGGGCTCTACAAATGGTGCATACTTATTGAAAATCAATGGCACAGTCATATTATAAAAAGTCTTAACAAGAAACAAATATCCAAGTTACCAACAACTTCAACGTTCTTTCATGCTCATCTCCAAGAAACTTGTCCAATAAATCTTCAGTATAAGATACCAAATGTTGTAGCAGCATTGCAGGCAAATGTTTTCAGTGATTTTACAGCCATATGTATGCATTTCAGATAAAAAGGATCTCCTTCCTCCTGTTTTCTCAGAGACTTGAACAAATCCAACAGAGTAATGGTACAGTGAAACAGACTTATGTCTGCAAATTTAAAACATTATTTGCAGATTTGTTTCTCTACTCAGCTGCTAAATCTCGGACTCATGAAGAGTGCTGTCGGAGGTCTGACCGGTGGAATGAATTGTGAATTTGTTGCTGGTGGTTTATATGGAATTAAAATAGGAGTTAATCTTACTGAAAAGGCAGACATCTTAAACTTCCTTGCTGCTTTTTGTATAAAGGTTTCTGTGGACTAACTTCTAGACTGAGAATATACGGATGTGGGTTTATTAGGGAGTCATGTTCAAGTTATACATCAGGGCCGAGTCTTGTTTGAAACAATTTTGATTTTCTGTATATTTTTAATGTATTGGCCATTAACTTAATTTGATTGTTCTAATAATGTCAAGATCAGCTGGTATTTGTAACATGGTCAAACTGGAAGACTTATTCTGTGATAAATTCTTTGTCAGGAAGCCATGTTTGTTAAACTACCTGTTTTTGGCCAATGGTCTTTAACAACTATAGGAAACAACTAGGAAGGAATGGATGGCTCTTTTTAAATGAAATCATTTTTTTGTAGTTCAAGATGTTTCGGAATAGTGCTGTCCAAGTACTGCTTCACTATGATACAATAGTCTCTTGGAACATTCAGCAAGGAAAGTCACTTTCTTGAATTGTTGACTTAAAAAAAAAAAAAAAAAAAAAAAAGCCGTGTATCTGATTTGCAAGTATATATCAAGTCATAGTCATGCTTAAATACTGTCTTATCCAAATGCACTTCATTGTATAGTTGCTGCTTGTGATCTTAAGTTCTTTGTGCCAGTTAGTCAAACTTGGTTGTGGTAAGATTTACTAATTCTTTTCGTAGCACCTTTATGTGCTTATGTATCCTGTAAATTACTGCAGACCTAGGGAATGTCACATTGCTTGGGTTTTCTTTGTATCTTGTTCAGTTTATAGTAGAAAGCAATCTTGGCAAACTTATTTTTTGAACTGCAGGGCACAGAGTTCTTGTGTTGGTATAATGGCTCCATTTCTAAGATACCTATATTGTGAACCATCTCAGTTACGGGAAAATGCTGAATTGCGAATGGGATTACTTAGGATTTTACTTCAGCCACGTGGTCCAATGCATGCTGAAGCACCATCAGTGCTGGAACGCCAGATTCTTCAACTTCTGTGTGATTTGATTCCACACCTTCAGGTAGAGTTGTTGACCGACCTTGCCTTTTATGAATGCTATCAAGGCAGTAATAGTGCTATTACTGAGTTTCAAGTGTGCAAATATAGCACTGTCTTTCATTTTCTGTAGACCTCATTTGTTGATAGTAAAGAAATTGAATAAACTGTCTGTTCCTAGGAAAAAAGTGATTATTTTTTAGGTGTTTAAATCTGCCTATTAAGATGTAAATTGAAAGACGTTTACAAGAACTGTTAGCCATTAGTTGCTCAGGAAACATACAGTAAACTTGTAGGAGGTACCCATGAATATTGTTCAAGTGTAGTCTATTTGTCAAAAACTTATTGTTCTGTTAACTTAAAAATTGTATTAAAATGAAACAAACTATATGAGAAGTGTGATTTAAGTACTTCTAGGTGTTTCTGTGTCCCTCTTTGTAACAAAATGAATTAATGGATATGAAAGCAAAACTTAGCCCTTCTGTAATATGCTGAAGCTTTTGAGTATACTTTTTAGTTGACAATGACATTTGCTTGGAGCTAGGATTTCATTTTTCTGTCCCCTTTAGGTCTAGGGTATTGATTCAAGTTAATAGCTCTGCTTTGCCACATGCTTTAATGTAACATTGATCAAGCTTTTTTGTTCTCTCTGTGTACCTTTTTCTTTCCTCTGTAATACAGTTAGAACACCATATTTAGTTTAAAGTAAACATGATGTTGTGGTATTATTTTCTTAGAGAGAGGGTTTGAAAACAGTCATAATGTCAAACTAAATAGGCCACAAGGAATCTGGCAACTTCTTCCTCCTTAGGGATATTTTCTATTGGTAGCTACTTCTCACAACGTTTTGGACAAATAACTTGTATTATGCACATCTGTCATGGTTCAGGTCTAGTCTTTGTGATGACAAGTACTTGCTGTCCCTTTTAGTCATAGGGATGCTTCTGATTTTTTGTCTTTATTCTATGAGATTTTCAGTGTAACATTGTGTCCTTAATGTATGACCAAGACTCTGACTTTGTTAAAATTAGCCACAAAATGGCATTGAAGACAATTTGTAAACTCAATTATGAACCTTTATTTCCTCTGTGCTCCTTGGTACTTATGCTTTTTTTTTTTTTTTAACTAACGTTCACTTACATTTTTTTAAACTTCTGCAAATACTTTAGTTTTATCCATTTTATGTTTCTGCCTTGCCTGAGTTAATTTCACAGTGGAAAGGGAAATACTGCTTGAAGAAGCATGTATAATGTACTGTCATTCCTTCTCCTTTCTTTTCTGAACCCCAGAGTTCTTCTTAAACTTCAAGGTCAGCCTCATTTAATCCTCTGTACTGAGATATTAGGAAGAGTTTCTTGATGCAGAGGGTGGTCAAGCACTGCAGTGGGCTGCCCAGGGAAGTGGTGGAGTCTCCATCCCTGGAGGTACTTAAGAGATTTGTAGACATGGCACTAGGGGCCATGGTTTAGTGATGGGACTCGGTAGGTCAGATTGGTGGTTGGATTTGATGATCTTGAAAGTCTTTTCCAACCTAAACAGTTCTGTCATTCTGTAACTGTTGAAATGCTGAAATGCTTCCTAATCATACTGCCTTACAATAACAACCACTGGTCAAAAGTACAGTTGCTCGCTTGCAGACTTTTCTGCTGAAGAATTCAGTGGGCCTGAGGGTTCTGGTTAGAGCAGATGATTCACAGAATTTACTCAAAGGGACTAAAAATCAAGAACAGGCAATGCTGCTGTGTTATCCTAATGCTGGCTTCAGGGTTTGTAGCAGAACAGCAAGGTTTGCCTGGAGCTGGAACTTTCAAGTGCAGAAATGTAGAACTGTGATAGGCATACCTGAAATATTAGAATTTTAAGGCAACCTGTTACTTGAAAACTGTTTGCTTGGCTTTTAAGTATAGCGCCAAGTGCTTTGGGGTATGCCACTTCTTTGAGTATGGCTTTTCTTTTTTGTAACTGTTAAATTACATGGTGCTCTGGAGGAAGATAATACCACTGCCCTTCTCTTTTGAGACATATGTTAAATCTTCGTTGCATTATGAGGAAATATCCTACAGCAGGATATTTCTGTTACAAGAATATATACCTGCTGTGTGAAATCCCATACAATGAATTTTATTTGGCTGATAGAACCCCAATAAATGAATTTATTTGCTCCTGCATTTGAGGAGCATGGGATTTTTCTCATCAGCTACCAAGAAACCTTTTTGTTCATTCATGTGTTTCTAATTTTATTTTAGGACCTTAAATCAGTCAACTCTGTAGTAATCTATATCAGAGATTCTTGAATTTAGTTCATAGATATTTCTTCAAAGTCTTACTAATATTTGCAATGAAAAGATTGTAGAGCTAGTAGAAGTAATGTTAAAGCTGGAGGAATCCCGCATAGATAGGGAAGGGCAACTAAACCAGAATGTTTTTTTTAATTACCTGTTTACAGCTTAAAGACTTGCCACAAGTTACAGAAGCCTTTTATTTTCTGCAAGAGCTATTCCTCAGCTTGTTGCGCTATCCTGCGTTTTGGAAAGACCAGTTATCCCAATTTTGTCTGCAACTGATATGCTTCTGTGAAGTGTGTTTAAATATAACAGGAGAATGTTCATCTTTGATCTCCTTGATAGAGGAAAACTTCGAGCTTTTAAAAGAGGTAGGAGCTTGGGGGGGTGCGGGCGGCCGGCCCCGGGAGGGTTAAAAATAATAAAAAAAAGTAATCTTAAATTTTAATAATGTCGTGTCAAAGACATGATGATGATGCATGACATTAATCTGCAAGTGACCAGTGCTGTTTTGAAAGCCATTGGTTAAAAACCTCCAGGAGGAAAGAAATTAACTGGTGCTGTAATGTGTAAGTTAACTTTTTACCATGGAAGTTGGTTAAAACTGAGTTAAAAAGGTTTCAATGATGTAACAAATAACAAAGTTGTAGTAAATCTATTAAAATACTTACACCCTATTTGAATTCTTCATGACACACACTGAGTCACTGTTTGTGCATCCACTACAACTCATGGAGAAACTTCTTAAGGAGTTTTGTTTGCTGTTTATTTCTACTGTTTATCCCCACTAAAAACAAAGATAACTTGAACCTCTTTTTGTTTTTCTCTGTAGGTGTTTCCAGTGGAACAGTGTATAATTGGGCTAGCATTTCTACTGCTGCAAATACCAGAAAGTCAGCAGAAGTCTGTCCTGAGTCTAGGTAAAGTTCTTGAGAAGGAGGAATCCACACTCTGAAGACTGTGTATTTACTTCAGTGTTTCAAAAATAGGCACTGCATTCCCCTGAAGTTAGATTGAGATGTGAAATATTTATATTTAAGTATCATGTTTCCTTGATTTAAAAAGTAACATTTGATCTGATGGCAACAAGGATAAATTTCCCCTGACTTTTTCCATGAACGTTACTGTATTCTAAGCTCCCTGCTGTCCTGAGGTTTATGTTTGATTTTTAAGTCAAAAACAGGACCTTCTCGACTGCGATTCGTGCATCATGATTGGTTTCTTCTGACAGATCTTAAGAGAGCAATCTTGGCAGTGTTAGTGATGCTTGAGCTTTTGACTTAACAGTTTTGTTTAATGGAGTTATTTCAGTAAAAATGAGAGACTATGCTACATTCCGTTATTGTATTTCTTGCTGCCATCAGGTACTTTGCAGTAAAGAACAGCAGTGTATGGGTGTCTAAATAGAATTAGAATTTTACCAACAATATTTTGCATTTCTTCTGTGTTATGTACATAGTGTAAATCTTGAGACTGGTATTTTGTTTGACCAGAGTGTTTCCTGGAAATGTTTGTTTCATAATTAAAAGTAGAAATTACTCTTTTTTTCACTAACTGATCTTTTTTTTTTTTCTTTGTCCCCACATTTTTTTAATAGCCTACAAGATCCTTTCCTCTTCAGAAACCCAGAATGTCTCAGCCACAGCCCTTGTTTTGGTGATGCCTGTGCTACAAATCTTATCTTCTACATCAGTTGGGGACTGCTTACCAGAGGATGATTCTGGCGCTACCAGGAAGCAGCTGGCTATAAATCTTTTGGGAATGTTACAGGAGGAGGGTGTGATGGATAGAAAGGAAATGGTAAGGCTCTGTGGTGTGGGTTTTTTTCTTTGTGTTTTTTTTTTTTTTTGGGGGGGGGGGACGGGACGACGACAGATAGCAGATACATGTAACAGTTTGCTCCATTACGCTTAGCTAAGTAGTAAAGACTTTACATCTATGAGCTTGTCCGTATAATATGTTGTACAGAAACAGTCAAAAGTATGTATAATACATAAAACTAGACTGCTAGTAAAATGTGTGTATGCTTGATATCATTTTATTTATTACATGAATTTCTTTCCTTTAAGAGACCATATAGATTAAAGAATTTACCAGCACTGTTGATTAATTAACAGGACTTGGTGGAGAACTATGTTAGCTTTACTTATTTTATCTCTTTCAGAATCTTGCTTATTCTGCTGATCTATATGCTTTTCAGCTAGCTATCTTGGCTCATTTTAATCTGTGATGTTGTATTTTTGTGTTTTCATTTTTAATTTGTTCATGTGGGCCCCTCTACCTATCTGTTTCCTCTGTTCTGAGAATAGGTGGTAGTAAGTCTCTTGATCAAGATATACTTAGCAGTGTAGAAGCTAAGCTTCCTTTCTTATTTACACTGCTGCTGTTTGGTGTGGGGAGCATGGTGATATAATGACTTGGAGGCAGAAAAATAGACCAAATCTCACTTTTGTCCTGAAATCTCACTCCAGTTTCATCTTTGATTTCCTACTCTACTGTAGTCGGTGAGGGTACACCTGTGCACTGGCACAGGTTGCCTACAGAGAGGTTGCGGAGTCTCTTATCTTCTAGGAGAGCTTTGGAATCCACCTGAGCATGGTCCTGAATAAGAGTATTTAAGATCTTAGTTTAGTTATGGAATATTTTCATCACTTTTTTTTTTTTTTTGGCAGTGGTGGAAACGCAGAATTGTTCAACTTGTTAGGACATGACTAACCTTAACTGCATTTTTGCCATTAAGGGATTTGTATATATTTTTCAGAGTTGTAAGCCTGAGATTTTCTGCCTATCTTGCTTGAATGAAGTGCACCTTTAAAGTAAAAATATGGCGATAGCTTCTTTCCATGCAGATCAAGTAACAGGAGAAAAGAGAGAGTACAATTGTGTAGCACAGCCATAGGGGAAGTAATGAGGGGTGGGAAATAGCAATGTAATACTTAAGGCTCTAACAACTTTAGCAGTTTTTTCCTGGCTTAAAAAAAAAAAAAAAAAAAAAAGACTTCAACAGCCTGATCTTGTCTTCAAATACTAAAATATAGAGTCAGACAACTAAATAGTATAACTTACAGATATTGATGCTCTTAGTTGACTCTGTGTCCTTGGATAAAGTTTAAGTAGCTATATCTATGGCAGTTTCACAAATTTATCCAGAGGAAATTGTTGGCTCCAAGTTATCTTGTCAGCTAGATAGTGTGGTGTTTTATTGAGTGCTATGAAAAGTAAGAGGATTTCCTTAAAATATGTAAATATTATTATTATAAGCTTATACTTTTGTGATGGACATGTCATGGTCAGTAATGTAAGTTTTTAATGCACTCCGATTTTATTATATACATTTTAGTGAGGAGGTAGCACTGCAGTTACCTACAGGAATTATGGATGCCAAATAAAGAGGCATCTCCCAAGTAGAGAATTATCAATGCATTCCATCATCCCTAGTACAAGAATTCACATAAAGGACTGTAAAGAAATGTATTGTGACTTATTTACTGAGCTGGGATTCTCAAACAAAATACTTGCTTTGGATGACAGAATTGAATAAGTTATTGTTTTGTTGTTGTTGTTGTTCTTTCTTTACCTTACCTGTTGGATTGAAAGTTTTGTTTGTGTGTTTCACTGCTTTTCAGATGTCCTGCAAACTCCTTTTTCCAATAACCAGCTCTTACAGTTCATTGTACGCCACCTGGAAGATTGTAGAGCTCATGAAAGAGAAGTCTGCAGTTACTGGCTGGTTATCTTCAGTGAAATCACTGCTACCTATTACAACTCAAGTCCCTGCCCATGTTTTCCTTCTGCTGGCTTATCTGTTGATACAAGAAAATGGTGACAGTCTTCGAGATGTACTCCAGACTGCTACAGAAGTAGCCAAAGCTGATTGTTCTCAGGTAAAAACTTACTGTTATTGGATTTTGCTACAGGGATAGGGCTTGATTCTGCAGCCTGAGAGGGACAAGGCTGCCACTGCTGCTTGCCCTCAGGTCCTGCAAGTGGTGAGACTGAGTTTGTGTTCCCAGTAGGTACATGCACATGGAGCACGTGTGCATCACGTATCTGTGGCTCTATTTATATAACACAGAGATGCAAAGCACTCATGAACACAAGGAGCACCAGTGGCCTCATGCTGCTCCCCTTTTCAGCTGTGCAGGTTGAAGGTCTGCTGGTGGGAATGTATGTGTAATGTGTACATGTGCACAGTACGGATCTCTCTAGCAGCAGGGCTCAGACACTGTGTGCACGCAGGTTGGCCTCTGGATCCTGGTCTGCCCATTTGCTGGCACCTGGACCAAAGAGCCCCTGAGGCCACAGCCCTGCTGCAGTTGTCGATACAGACTGCCCTCCACTCCAACATACACAGGTCTGTGCATGTGTGTGCACCCAGCCAGCTGGACTCCCCTGTGGGGAGTGCCCTTAGAGATGCACACGTGAACATGTACACACTTGTGTATGTACACACACCCCAAGCTCACCAGAACTCCCCTGGTCCATTTCGGGCTTTTCAACATGAAAAGTTTTGTGTGTCACATACAGCAACGTATGTATTATTTCTCTGTTTTGCAGTGTTTATCAGTTCTTCAGGCTTAGGAAAACAACTGGCTTATTTAGTGAAACTACCTAATTAGTATGAAAATACAACACAAAAAAAAGTTGAAAAGAGGCTACTAAACAATTTCTGGCTTTTGTTGATTGCATATTGCTGTTCCCTTTGTCCTTCTGTGGTTACTGGAGGACTGCCAGGTCCATTATAACGTATGCAGTCATGCTTTTAAAAATTATCTCAGTAGTCTGTACCATCCTTCCCTCCTTCAGTAGTGAATTCAAGTCAGATTTATGCAGTATGCTCATACTTTCCTGCCTATTTGAGAAATATAATTGTGGATATCTGGCTTTTTAATGTAGATACAGTAGTATGTGGCAGAAGAGCCGTGTAGAAACAACAGTCTTAACTTGTGAAATAGAAAAATGTGGGGAAGTGTTTCTCCAAGTCTCAGATATGCTGTAAAGACAAATTTGCTTCATTTTTAAAACTACTTTCTGTTTCAAATAGCTATCATAATCTGTAGCACAAAAGTTGGAGAAGGATAAGGTTTATGGAGTGTATGCTTGATGTCTTAGGGTACTGAATTCTACATTGCAGTTCTGGTTCAGGATGTGCTTGCTTTTTAACATATACTGAAAAACTATGCTAAAACCGGACCATTATACACTGTTTTGGGAGATAAGTGTAATTCTCAAGCTGGAGAAGTTTTTAAACTTGGTGCCATCTCCATCTTTCATGGATTGCCTACTGTTACCTTTCTTAAATACGTCTGTTCAATTTTCTGTCAAATGCTCCTTTGTTTTGTTGATTTCTTTTGTGGGTGTTTTTCATGTGCAGTAGATTGAAATGGATTTGGGAGCATGCGATTTCATTATTTTTTTTTCTCAGCTTGATTGAACTTCTTGCAATTTGTAAACTTTATTGTATTTCTAGCATTGGATTCAATCATATTGCTGAGTCATAGTTGATTTTTGTGTATTTTAATTATATTCCAGAGAGTCACAGAATGCTTGAGTTTGGAAGGGACCTGTGGAGATGTAGTCCAATTTCCCTGTTCAAGCAGTGTCCCCTAGAGCACATTACTCCAGACTGTCCACACAGCTTTGGAATATGTCCAAGGAAGGAGACTCCACAGTGTCTCTGGGAACCTGTTCAAGTGCTCAGTGACCCTCACAGTAAAGAAATTTTTTGTGATGTTCAAGACAGAACTTCGTGCGTTTTAGCTTGTGCTTGTTGCTTCTTGTCCTGTCACTGGGCACCACTGAGAAGAATATGGCCCCATGTTCTTGACACCCTCCCTTCAGATACTTACCCATATTGATCGGATCCACCTAAGCTTTCTCTTCTCCAGGCGGAATCATCTGAATGATGAGCCTGTTCTCACATGAGAGATGCTCCAGTCCCTCAATTGTTTAAATAGCCTGTCCTGTTTTCATGTGGGATAGAGTTAATTTTCGTCCTAGTAGCTGGTACAGTACTGTGTTTTGGATTTAGGATGAGAATAATGCTGATAACACACCAATGTTTTAGTTGCAGAGTAGTGCTTACACCAAGTCAAGGACTTTTCAGCTTGTCATAGCACCCTGCTAATGAGGAGCCGGGGGGTGCACAAGGAGCTGAGAGGGGACAGAACCAGGGCACTTGGCCCAAAGTGCTAAAGGGCCATCCCATACCATATGGCATCATGTTGAACAACTAATATGGGGTGGCTGGCCTTGTCAGAGGGGGCCACTGCTTGGGGATGGGGTGGGCATCAGTCAGCAGGTAGTGTGCAACTGCATTGTGCATCATTTACTTCGATCATTATTATCATTATTTATTATTATTATTATTTAGTTCTCTTCCTTTTCTGTCCTATTAAACTGTTTTTATCTTAACCCATGAACTTTTACTTTTTTTTTTCCTTGTGATTCTCTCCCCCATCCCACTGGTGTGTGGGGTGGTGAGCAAATGGCTGCGTTGCTGAGCTGCCTTCTGGGTTAAACCACCACATAGCCCTTTGCTGGACTCACTCTAGTAGCTCCATGTCTCTCTACTAACATTTCTGGACCTATTATTGACCTCTGGAGGACCCTGCTATCTACAGGCCTTAAACTAGCCCTTGTGCCACTGATCAGAACCCTCTGAGACCTGCCATTCAGGCAGTTCTCAATCCACCTCGTGGCTCACTCATCCAGCATGCAGTTTCTGAGCTTGCCTATGAAGATATCGTAGGAGACGGTGTCAAAAGCCTTGCTGAAGTCCAGGTAGACAACATCCACTACTTTCCCCTCATCTAACCAGGCCAGTTGTCCCATCATATAAGGCAATCATGTTAAGCATGTCTTCCCTTTGGTGAATCTATGGTGACAACTCCCGATCACCTTCATGTCTTCCACTGCTTAAAGATGGTGGCATAATGACCACTTGGACACCAGAGTTTCTTTAAGGATCAATAACTTTAACTACTTTATTGAGGACAGGCTTCCTTCTTACACCATTAGCCCTACAAGTGGTACTTTCCCACTTGCTATTCATTGGTTAACAAGTTTGCCTGGCAACAGCAAACATGTAGCCACTTCCCAAGCAGTTTGAGACAGCAAGGCTTCTCCTGAATTACCTGTCTTTGTTCCCTCTAACTTATTCACATTCGTCGTGGCTTCATCATCAGGAGTCTGTTATCACCAACCACGGGGCTTGTCGACCCCCATGGAGATACTCCCACAGAAGACGGGCTGTTTCAGGGACTGAGGTGAGGCTGGCTGCCTTTTAGTTCCTTGGGTCCTTCTTCTTTCCCCTTTTTGAAGACTGGAGTGACATTTGCATTCTACCAGTCCTCTGGCATCTCTCCTGACTGTAAATGACCTTTCAAAGGCAGTCAAGAGTATCCCGGTAATGATGTTAGCCAGCTCCCTCAGCACTTGTGGGTGCATCCCATCAGGGCACATGGATTTACTGGATGTCAAGTTTGCCTAAATGATCTCTAACCTGATTCTTTTCAACCAAGGGAATGGTTTCCTTTCTCTAGACTTTTTCTCTTGTCTCCTGGGTCAGGGATTCAAGGCTTGAAAGACCCTATTTCAAAGGGTTGTTGTTTGTTTCATGTGTCTACACACATGACATGTGGTAACATTAAAGACTCAGATTTTTTTTTATTTTATTATTTTTGTAAGAATGGTGTGGTTTAACCCAACAGGAAGCTAAGCACCACACAGGCATTCAGTGTTCCCCCCACCCCAACACCAGTGGGATGGAGGAATTGCAGGGGGAAGGGAAGGAAGGTAAAAGCTTGTGGGTTGAGATAAAGACAGTTTAATAGGACAGAAAAGGAATGGAAAGATAATAATGAAAATAGTAAAAGAATGTACAAAGCAAGTGATGCCCAATGCTATTGCTCACCACTTGCTGACTGATGCCCAGCCTGTCCCCGCGCAGCACCACCCACACTTTCCTCACGCACCATCCACCCTCTGGCCAGCCACTCCTGTTTATTGTTCAGCATAACATTATACGGTGTGGGACATCCCTTTGGCCAGCCTGGGCCAGCTGTCCTGGCTGTGTCCCCCCCAGCTCCTGGAGCACCCCCAGCCTCCTCGCTGGCTGGGCAGCGCGAGGAGCTGAAACGTCCTTGGCTCTGTGTGAGCACTGCTCTGCAGCAACTAAAACATCACTGTGTTATCAGCATTGTTCTCATCCTAAACCCAAAACACAGCACCATACCAGCTACTAGGAGGAAAATTAATTCTGTCCAAGCTGTAACCAAGACAGAAGTAATTCTGACTTTTGTTCAAACACATAAATTAAAAAGTCTGGTTTTAAGTCTGGAAAAAGTTGTGGATTTCTGCTGTGTAATTACTCCTCAGGACTCTGAGCATTATGTCGGCAGGGAAGAATGTGTAGAATGTGTTTATTTACTCAAACTGTAAGATCATTACTTGGGGGGATGGAAATTATATTATTTGCATCTTGGCCAAACCAACAAAAAGCCTTTGGGTGCATTGTTCTGCAGTGTAGTTGGGTTCCCAAGAAGTGGGTAACCTCCAAATATGTTTAACTCATGGCATTTCTCACTACAGTGTGATGAAATAGATGTAAGCATTTGGAGGGAGAAGTTTAAAAAGGAATATTTAAGTGTCATTGAAATGGTGTTTGATTGTGGTGTCTGCAGCTATAGCACTGACTTTTCTTTTTGGTCTGTAAGAAAACAATGCATATTGCCAACAGATATAGTAGTGAAGAGAAAAGAGTAAACAGAACTGAAGAGTGCAACCAACTTGAGCTGTCTGCAACACAGCTGTTGCACACTTTAAACTGTTTAAATGAAAATACCATTACCACATGTTGTTTAAAACCTTATAGTAAAACATACTGGATCATAAGTGCTCTGCCTGTGGCAGGAAGAAATAAGCACTAAAATTTCAAAAAGAAAAACAAACCAAAAAAAACAAAAACCAACAACACAGAATTTACAATTACAGAATTGCAGAATGTTGAGGTTGGAAGGGGCCAATGGAGGTCATCTGGTCCAACTCCCGTGCTCAAGCACAGCCACTTAGAGGAGCTAGCCCAGGGCTCTGTCTAGATGTCTTTTGAATATATCAAAGGATAGGGACTCCACAACCTCTCTGGACAACATTTGCTGGTGCTCAGTCATCTTCACAGTGAAAAAATGCTTCTTGATATTTAAACAGAACCTCCTGTGTTTCAGTTTTTGTCCATTGCCTTTTGTTCTGTCACTAGGCACCACTGAAATGAGCGTGGCTCCATTTTTGCACTCTTTCTTCAGATATATATCCACACTGATCCTCCGTGAGCCTTCCTTTCTCCATGCTTGAGACTTCCCAGCTCTGTGTCTCTGCATAGTAGAGGTCTTCCCTTGATCATCTTGGACTCTTTCCAGTATGTCTAGGTCTCTCTTGTACTGGGGGCCTCACTAATGTACTGGACACAGTACTTCAGGTGTGGCCTCACCAGTGCTCAGTACAGGGCAAAGATCACTTCTCTTGACCTGCTGGCCATACTTTGCCTGATGTAGCCAAAAATACCATTAGGTATCTCTGTGGCAGGGGTGCTGTACTGGTTCGTGCTGAACTTGGAGTCCACCAGGACTCCAGGGTCCCTTTCTGCAGAGCTGCTTTGCAGCTGGCTGGCCTCCAGCATGTATTTGTGCCTGGGGTTTCTCCTCAGGTGCAGGAATTTACACTTTTTGTTGAACTCCATGAGGTTCCTGTCAGACCACTTCTCCAGCGTGCCCATGTTCCTCTGGATGGCAGCACGACGCTCTGGTGTATCAGCCACTCCTCTCAGATTTGTGTCATCCGCGGACTTGCTGCGGTGCACTCAGACCCATCATGTAGTCTGTTAAGGTGTTAAATGGGACTGGACCCAGTATTGATTCTTGAGGTACAATGCTAGTTACTGGCCTCCCAGCTAGATTTGCTTCAGACAGTTTTTGATCCACCTCACTGCTCATCCAGCCCATACACCAACAACTCGCCTATGGGGATCTTCCAGAGGGTTGTGTCCAAGGAGGTGTGCCTTCCCTCATCTTCCCTCATCCATTCCAGGCATTGCTAACAGGTTTATGTTACGAGTGTTTCGTATATGAGTGTAGTCTTCAGGGGTCTGGGATTTGGGGTTACGTGAGGTATAATGGACTTCAGGGGGGCATTGTATGAAATACATTGCCAGTTAAGACTTTTTTGATCAACTGTAGTAGTGGCCTGCCTTACCTTATGCTATTTTAGCCCTTATTAAAAGGTAGCTTACTGTGCTGGTTACAAGCTTCTGGTGCTTGAAATATTGACAATATTATTTAAGTGCAAGTTGGAAATGTGGCAGAGTAAAAGGGTACAATTTCTCATGTCTCACCTCCAGGAAACATAAAAGGAATCTTTTAATGAGCAAGCAGGTTAGGAATAGGATTGTATTGCTGGAAAATTACACTTCTATTTCTTACATGCTGCTTACAAACATGGTTGATGGGAAAGAGGGGAAGCTAATGAATGTCAAGGGGAAGACAGTAAAACTTGCAGGTAATGAAAAGCTGTGGTGTGACCAAGCCAGTGAGATCCTAAGGCAGCAGTCAGAAATCACTCTCCCACATATGTATTCTTTTGTAACTGCATGAGACTCTTTTTAGTTTTTTGGGGGGGAGAGAATGCAAAGCTTAAGGTAGCTTAAAGGTGCTTTATTGACATAGCTTTTTTGGCAAGGTAGTTATTAGAACTTCATTTCCTTACTTTAATTCAGAAGCACCTAATTCTCTTCAAGGGGCAGGAGCAAAGCAAAGTGAATTGCACTTGTAAAAGCACTACAGGGCTTTTGGAGAGCTACCTGTGTCTCATCTTTAATGTTGTTTCTTCTTGCAAATCTTCTGTAAGCATTCACAACTAGTATGAGCAGCACACCCCAACTGTGACTGTTTTGCTATGTCTGCTAAATACTCTATAAGCAGGAATACAGGCTCTGGGCTTTGTAAATGGGTTGATTATTGTCAAGTAGGCAAGTTTGGCTGCATGTTCTAACACCTGCAGTAGACATATGTCTGTCCTATTCTGAGAAACTTTTCTCCATTTCTGATCCAAAGTGTTGTTCATGAGGCAGTTTTCTTCTTGTGACTGGTTGACTGTGTGAAAACCATCAAGGAAGCTCAGGCTTTTTACTTTGGTTCTCCTGTTCTTGTCTTCAGGCCATCTCAAACTTGGCTTGCTGTGGTAGGTCTTTCAGTTCAGTGATGAGTCAGTAACATATTGAAGACACTGAAAGAGTAAAGGCATAATGCTTTGTTTATTAACAATTTGATGTAGTTGTTCAGAATGTAATTGATAGTGATTAAAGGAAGCACTAACCTGCTAAAAAGGTATGACAGAGTAGTATGTATGACAGAAGTAATATGCAGCTGGGCAGCGTGGCCTGAGCTGTGGCTGCTGGGAATGATTCTGCTCTGAATTTGACTGCAGCAATACAGGATAGCACGACTGACTTCAAATTAACAGTTTTAGAGACAAATGCAAGTCAGCAGAGCTGCAGAAGCTTTTGACAGATACAGCGAACAGGATTAACCCGAAGCTGTTGTATAGCAAGATGTTAGTGAATTTATTTACTTTGTCATGTTCTGCAGATTTAAGGCTAATTTTTTGTGGACTAATACAGTAAATAAGTTTGATTGATGAATACAGCCTCCTGAGCTAACGATGGCAGTCTGTCTACATCAGAACTAAGAAGCCTTTCATTCTCTGTTCACCAGAATGAAATGCTTCATTGGGAAAAACAGCTTTCTGCCCAGATGCAATTGTAAGGGGAAGCTGAAACTGTATCGTATTTTTTTGTGTCCCTAATGATCAGTAGAAGTCCATGTGCATTAGAAATTGTTTAAAATGCAGTACGCAAGCTATAAACTGTTGATCACCTCTAACTGGGGAACATTTCACTTGCTAATAGGGACTGCAAATGTTGAATTTTTAGTCTTTTAAATTACTCTGGACTTCAAAATACTTTACTGCAAAATCTGCCAAGTAATCAGATGTCTTCTTAGTAGCCCCACATAAAGCAATCAGTATAATTAGTAATATAGCTGCTGTTTGGATGGGTAATGTTTTGGAAATTTGGAGTGAGAAGAATAGTGTGTTTGGGTTGATGTTTCCCTTCTCAGTCCTTACTTAAGTGCAGCCAAGGAGACTTGCATATTCCATTGTTAGCACTATCTAATGCATTACTGCCTTCTAAATTATACTCTTTATTCTGAAAGATCTTAATGCTTTTAAAACTGGGACTTATTTCCTGGCTTAGGTGAACTTGGTATCACCTGGCACTTGTCATGACTCTGACAAGTTATTTTAGTTCTGAGTCTACTTAATGGCTCCACAGAGATTACAGTGCAGTACAGCAGTGCAATGAAAGGTTATCACATTGTTTATTGTAGGTGCAGTGCTCTCTCTAAGGCAGGAACAATTATCTAGGGCTTGACTTTCTCTTGGAGTTACAGTATTTGGGGGAGAAAGCATTGGAGCTCACATGGGGTGAATAACTGATTACTTTGAGAGTCGGTAAAAAGAAAAGTAAAGTAAGAAAAGTAAACTTGGGCTAACAGACCTCAGAGTTTAGTATTGCGAAAGGTAAATAAAATGCCCACAGGGCAAAATGAAAAAATGTGAGCTTTGCAGACAAACTATGGACTACGTGCTGTAATACAGCAGAGTATGTGAAAGTGCTAAGGCGTGCTGCTGGTGAAGTTCTGTGATTTTGTGGATTAGACAATTAGCGCTGATAGCTGTGAATACTGAATAGAACGGCCACAAGTGACTGCAATGCAAAATCTGATTGAAGAATTGTGTTCCCAGAGAAAACAGGGTCAGAAACGGGAAATGCACTTCTAGAATGTTATCCTATATGTAGTTTTCACATTTACTACAGCTCTACAAGTCAGGTTCACAAACAAAATCTCCATCGCCACACAGAATATTGTTCTTATGAAGAGCCCATAGTCACTGGGATAAATTAATGGAGCATTTCAAAAGCTGTGCTAGGTTTAAAAATAATTGGTATGGCTGGTCTTGCAGACATTTTTCCAGTTTTCTTTATTTTTTTCCTTATCCTTTCCATGAAGTCCTTTCCAGAGGACTTCAGTGTATGTACAGTGTGTTATGTCCTTCACCACTTAATAAAAGCTTGAAAATCTTTTTGTGTTCGGTGATGAGCAATTATATTAGATCCATTTTTAGCTGATGCATTTTGGAGTAATGGTCTGAAACATTGTCGAAGAAAGTCCAGAAATCTTTTTAAAAGGCTGATGAATGAAGAGTACTGTGGGGGCTGTTAGGCTGCCTTAAATCAAATGACTGCAGAGGCTGCACTGACACATGCTGTTCATTAAAGACTTCATATAGTCCTTCTAATCAGGTGAATTTTCTTGTTGTGCAAAAACTGTTATTACGCTCTGTGTGAAACCAGCCATGCTGCAGGAGAAGAAATTAAATCGTCTGACTGAGAGGTCACTGGTGAATAGTAGCAAGACATCTATTACCATTATTAGAGGATTATGAGGCTCTAGAGGACATCCATTCCTTTACGGTCTTTCAACAGCTGGAATGAAATACTTTAGGGAACTACATCCAAAGATGCATTATTTCATGATTTTTAGGAGTGAGAGTGGAATTAAAAATCAAAATACTTTTTTTATTCAGAAGGAGACCGAGTTTAAGGATCTGTTGAAGTAGATTTGGCTTGCTCAAGTCGTGTCTGATGGTATTGTTCCACATCTCATTATGTGAACTTTGGGAGTAGCTGCTGGGGAATGATCTTGTAGTCTGATCTTGTGGCCAGGTTCTTCATGGCTGAAGTTTATTGGTTAAGATCATAATGGAGTATGTGTAATTTTTGAAAACCTTGCTTATGTTCTCTTAAAAAGTGCTTCTGTTTTTTGAGAACAGTTTATTTTTTAGTCTTCATAAACAGAATTTTATTTACCGTTGTGCACTGGAATGCAGGAACCAGTTCTCAGATGTGTGTACTGTTCAGTATTTTTGTTTTGATTAATGGAGCAAGAAGTGCTGTTGAAAACCTGGTCACTGGAACCACTGAAAAACTGGTTCACTGTCTCTTGCCTACTGGAAAAACTAGGTTATTCCTACTTCATCTCCCACATTAAGCCCTGTGTTTCCTAGAAGTAAAACCAGGAACACATTGCAGTGACAGGCCCTTTTCAGTGGTGCCTGGTGAGAAGAGGCAACAGGCACAAACTCAAGCACAGGAGTTTCTGGGTGAATACGAGGGGGCACTTCCTTACTGTGAGGGTGGCAGAGCACTGGGACAGGTTGCCCAGAGAAGTTGTGCAGTCTCCTTCTCTGGAGATATTCAAAACCCGCCTGGATGCCACCCTGCACAACATGCTCTAGGTGATCCTGCTTGGCAAGGGCGTTGGACTAGGTGATCTTCAGAGGTCCCTTCCAACTTTGGCCATTCTGTGATGCTGTGACATGTTGTGCATTTTTGGTTGGCTCTTTGGGGGAAGGGGGGGGGGGGGCCAAGGGGGCTGGAGTGATCTCTTAGTGTTAAAATTGACCCCCAAAAAAACATAGAAAATAGGCATTCAAGCAACGAGTGTGTGGCCTATGTCAAGTAAAGTGATACCGTACATTTAGTAGTTAACATGGGGACAGCATTACTAATACATATTTGGATTACATTGTTTGAAGCAAGTTGTTCCTTTTGGACTCACCGTTTACTATTTTCTGTCTTTTACTTTGTTTATTTTATTGTTTTTATTTTGTTTTGGCACAAGAAACAATTTCCCTTCCATAAGGTGTAAGGAAATGTGAACAGAAGAATCATCTTTGTTCCCAACTGTCCTCCCATAGCTTGTGTTTGTGAAGAAGAAAAATTGTCCTGTAGCTTTTAAAAAAAAAAATGAAATCAGATCAAATTGCAGAGTGAGAGCAGTCATTAGTCCTGTTAATAAATAATAAATAATATTTTATCTAACATGTTTAGTCTTACTTGATACAAGTCAAGTAAAGGGCTGTTGGCATACCTGCACATACTTTTTGAGGTGAAAATCATTACTAAAAACAAGATCCAGAGTTTTGAAACCCTTTGTCAGATTGATAACGAGAGGGTTGGCCTTATTTATGTCTGCATCCTCCAGGAGGGTGGGCGCTGCAGGAGGCACTGCTGCTGGGCAGCGTCCCTCTCCACCTCTGGAACTGCTTTCCTGTGTGCTGAGCTGATGTTGGCTCTTTGGAGTGTTAAGCCTTTGATTTAGGATAGATGTAATACAGAAATTAGTCCCATCATTATTTGTCCATTACGTGAGTGAGAGAGGAGCAGTCTTGCTGTCCAGGAAAGTTTTGTTTTTCTCCTGATCATGTAACTTGAATGTAAAGTTCCAAACAGGTACATTTAAAGGACCATACCTTTAAGGAAATAATTAAATGGCCTTATAGTTGCAAGTGCTTAATAATTCCTTGAGAATATGGTGTGTTGAACTTAGTGTAGAATAAACTTTGTAACTAGAAAGTTCATGTGAACACAGGACTTGGAATGAACTTGTTGTCATGGCTGAGGAAGGTTAGGCCTGACCAGACTGATTTTAAAGATTTGAATGCTTTTATAACTAAAAATTAATAATATTTCTTTTGAACGTCACTTATTTTGCACGTCATTCAGTCTGATTGTCATTTGCGTAGTCCATTGCTGCTGCAACTGAAAAAAAAAGTGCAGGAAATAGCCAATTGATTAGAAAGCTAGCTTAAGACCCAATGGAGTAGTGTAAGGCCCTGTCTGTCAGCAAAAGATGGGAGAGATCCATAGGAAGTAGCTTAGGTAAGAAGGCTGAGCATTGTAAAGACACATCTGACATCTCTCTTACTGATACAGGTTTTCTGTGCACCACAGCACAAAACAATGACAGCATTAATGAGGGATGGATATGGTTTAAAGAAATAAAAAATCCTCTTATCCTCAGAACTGAGTGTATTCCAGGCATACCAGACATTTTGTATAATGTTAATAGAACACTTTTCTTCCTTGTTAACACATTATGCTATGCTAACAGTTCTATGGGAGACTGTGTATCTCAGTGAAAGAGCATGCAGTGATCTGACTGATGACTTCTGGACTTCTAATAGTTAAGGTTACTTTTAACAATTGTCCCACCTGGAGGTATGGAATGACCATTGTCTGTTTATCACCAAGAATTTACTTCAGCTTAGTTTTAAGATTTAGGTAATAGTAAATTAGTGGGTGATTAATTTTTTTTCATAACACTGCAGTTACAACAGGGGCCCTGAAATAAACCTACTTACATCTACCAAGGCTCCTAGCTTCAAGTTATTTTTTTTCTTCCTTTATTATTATTATTGCAAAATTCCCATTTCCTAAGATTTGACTTAGCCAAAACATGCTCTTGATTTGAAGATGTTAAGTCTTTGACTCTCAGGTCTTACTTCATGTTCTTTTTAATCAGTTTTAATTCTTTTCCTGTATAGTAATGAACATCCTGGTCTTTTAGGCATTACTTTTGTCCTTTTGGCATGGGTCAAGTGCAGAACACAACAGTGTTGTGCATAGGTTAGGCTAAACAAATCATTGGTTTGGAAGTGGGAAGGGAAAGCAATGAATTAAATTTCATGATTTGAAAGAAGTTTTTATCTTCTGTTTTTCAATGTCAGTCCAGATGTTGCTATTGGATTTTGAGTGGGCCCAGAATTAATTAATTGAAGTTATTTAAACCCTGCCATGCTGATGGGCTTGGAGCTTGGAGCTACTTACTACTCCCACTTGCTGTTGTACTTCAAAGAATATTGTGATAACAAAAAATACATAATTTAATGGAGAATTAATAAAACATTATGACATGACAGTCTTGAAAGTATGACACGGCATTTCAGAGACATTTAAGCTAGGAGGAATATTCTGATTAAGGCACATGGTAGGAGCATTAATTCAGGGTAGCCTCCAGAGACTGGGGGAGAAGGATCCCAGCTGCTACCTGTGCCTGAAACAGCAGTTGAACTATGCTGAGAACACAACGGAATGAAAAGAAAACAGACTTGCTATGAACAGAGGAAAACAAAAGGTAGTTCAGAGAATTTTGGAGGAGGTAAAGCCCAAGTCCTCAGTTCCCTTCTACAGGTTACATTAAAGCCTTATTCCAAGGTGATGCTGTGAGATGGATTTTGCAAGGAGTCACTCCTTTGAATTCTGTGGTGTGTACCTATGTGATAGGTCTGAAAGCAGTCTGAGGCTTAGATTTGTTGTCTTATGAGAGAAAATATGAGAACATCAAAGAACAGTGAGTTATGTTGCTTCACAGGGAGTATGTTATGCTTAGAAGTACGTTACTTCTTGTTATAGCTTCACCCTTTTGTCCATGGGACTATTCTGAATGAGTTAGTTTTTTGAGAAAAGCAGACATATTTCAGAGCAACTTGCAAAGAGTTGGCAGCTGTCTGGTGACAATCAGATGTACGGTCACTTTATCAGAAGGAATGATATCTTTCTCATCTCCTGCCTTGAATTGTCATGAAGATGGTGTTACTTTATACTGTTAATGGTAGTGTAGAAGTAAATTTCTCTCTGTCTACAACTCTCTTAGGCTATTGAGGCTGCTGAGACAAGGTTATTAGGTCAGCCAAGGAGAATGTTGGTTAAGAAGTCTGGTTCGGAATGTTCACGTTGGAGCAGACTACTGAAGAATTAAGATATAAAACCACATATTACGGGTGACAGTGTTTCTTGTGGCCTATCTGTTTTACCTCTCACTATAAAGTAATAGTAGTGTTTATTATAGATCTAGGTTTCAGGCAGAGGAAGTAAGACCAAAAAAACTTGATAAAGACAAATCCAGAGAGATGCTTCAGATGCTAAATTAGTCACTTACAGCGCTGCATATTCAGATATACTATTCTCTATCACCACGACAATGTATATTGATACTAGAAGATATGCAGGGGCAGGTAAATGAGTATTTTCCACTTAATTATGTCAGACATAAAAAAATTTAATTGATGTATTTTGAAATATATTGGATTTTGGTCTGCTGTTTCTATAAATCTGTCAGGTTTTGTCATGTCTAAGACAGAAAGTTTAATTAACCCATTTGTAATTTACATTTCCTGTGTGTAAAAATCTTTAATCCTTCTAAAGGAAGAACGCTTGCTCCTACAGCTTTTCTTTGGAAGTCTAGTCTAATTGGAGAACTGAATGTTGTCTCTTTGTGTATTAAGCACAAATAATAGTTCAGTTTTAGCTCAACAAATTCTGCCCTCATCTTTATCTCTGCTGCTATGTTATTTCTATTTTGCTCTTTTTCACATAAAAACAGAACGTCTGAAAGATACGAACCTCAAAAATGTAGTTTCTTCAAAGAGCTGTAAAACTTCCCCACTTGCTTTCAGTCCAAAAGAGGTCTGAAAGAAAAGTAGGGTGGGATGAGGGGAAAGAGGTACTACCTAAGAAGATGCTTTCAGTTTGGAATATGCAGGGGAGAAAAAGCAAGGCACTGTTAGGCTTTTACTGAAAATGCTCCGGGATATGGAAGTTTGCACAAATGAATACTACCATAAATTCTCAGCTACCTCTATTGATTTTTTGCTTTGAAAATTTTACAGTAGAGCCACTCCTCTGTCTAGGCAGGTGATGGCTACTTCTACAAAGGGTAGACAACAACCTTGGGAAAGGGGGGGGATCTTGCGGTAAATAAAGGAATTCATTTTATTTACAAATGCCAAGCAGTACTTGTAAAACTTGAATAAATAATGTATTGTAGTTAATTTCTTATAAATTATAGATTCCTTAACAAAACTTTTAAATTTCTGGAAGTACAGATTTGAATTGCTCGAGTATAAAAATAGTGCTGTCTTGAAGGACAAATGGTATTTTTTTTGGTCTGTACTTCAGAATCAGTAATTGCAGATGGAAGGATGCAAAGTCCCTGAGCTCTTGGATTTCTGTTTATTATTCTTGCTCTGTCAGAAGTTCAGTGACCTCTGCGGACTGAGATGGACCTTTCTACATTGAAAAGTTTTATCTTCTGAAAATAGCTACTTGTGTAAAAATGCATGTTGAGAAAATGCTGTAGTGGAATTTCCCATTAATGTGGTTTGTTTGTTTGTTTGTGTTTTGATTTTGTTTTTTTAACCCACAGTATGTATAAACCACTTTTATATGAATAGGGTCAGTTTCACCAGGAAAAAAAAATGAGATTTAAGATCACTGAATTATAGACTGGGTTGAAAATGGGATCTGGTCTCATTAAGACTGGATTTGACAGTTGCTCAGTCTTTCAGTTCAGCCGTGTATGTGTGGCATTTCATACATGTTTATTCTCCTGCTTTGGGCTTCTTGAGTTTTCTAAAGTTATGGTACTTTAAGTTTACGGAGGAAAATAAGGCTTGGAATAAATAAGCCCTGCTCTAGAGGAAAGCCTTGGAAAATAAGCCTCACTCCAGAGGTAAAAAGCAAAAGTGAAATGGAGAACTCTACTAATCATTTACCATTTAAGGAAAAGTTATGAAAAGTGAAAGAATTAAAAATAATGTGTATTAGTTATTGCTAAATATCAAATTTCCTATTTGGCTTTTCTGCTTTTGAGAATGACATTGTCTTTTGATACAAGTTTTCTGTGGAAGCTTAACCAGTGTGATTAAGTGAAAGTCATTACTATTGCATGAGGGCACAGTATGAATCAGTGCTGTGTAACTGCTTTTAAGAACAGGTATAAGTTAAAAGGAGAATGATGGTTTAAAAAAAGTCATCTTTTCACTTCAGGGAAAGCTCTGTGACAATCTGCTACGATACACTAGGAAAATTGAGTAAATTACATTGAATTATGATATGTTTGAGGGTTATGATAGTAGCATCATCAGATTCCTTTGTAATAACAGAACTCACTTGGAATAATTTCTTCCATGATTTATTATGTTTGTTAATATACCATTTCACTTAAGGTTCCTTTAGTATGCCTGTTAAGGAAGTTTCAAGTAAAAATGACTGTATTATGGAAATTGGAGAGGAAATGTTGAACTTCTTGCCACTAATGCTCTTATGTTCAAGGAGTGGAGGACAAATGAATAGCTGTAAATATGCAATTTTAAGTAGCTGAATCTTACACTGTATTTTAATTCCCCACATGGAAGGAATTCTTAATAGACTGGTATGTCTGAAGAATCATTACACTTCAGAAGGAGAACATTGTATGGTGTCACCGTAATATACATGGTAACAAAACCTGCAGCATTTGCACTTGGTTGTGACGTGGTATGTTTAAATAATACTGCCCAGTCATTAAAGGATTTCTTTAAAAAATGGCACGTGAAGAGGATTTATGTCAATGATTAACAAGTTAGAGCTTATGGATATTGCTGGTCTCCAAAATAAGGACAATTAATACCTGCTGATTATGAGAGCCTTTAAAAATATCCCCAAGGATCTGCTGATGTACATACCGAATTCATAATTACATTCATTTTTACCTAATTTTCTTGCCACATTGGGACAGTTGTTAGTATTCAAGCCTACTGCAGTAGTTGCAGCTGAACATGCATAACAAGGTGCTTCCAAGATAATAACATATTAAGAAGAAATAAGCTGAAAGACCAATAAAATTACAAACTTTGAAACTTTCCTTTATTTTTCTATTGGCAGAAAAAGTAATGCAAAATGGTGAGAGTTTCTAGTATGTTCTCACAAAATCAATGTTGTGTGTATAAGATACCATATCAAAAACCTAGTTTTGAGGTTGTTTTTTGCTTTTGTTTTATTTTAGGTCCCAAATCTGATCCCAGTTCTGATATTTAAATTGGGAAGACCTTTGGAGCCTGCACTTTACAGGGATATATTGTATACCTTGCCTGCACTGGGCGTACACAAGGTCAGAATGAAAAGCTGCTAGGAAAATAAGAACTGTATCTATAAGCTGTCATTTATTTAAAAATGAATGAGTGATTTAGACTCAGAAATCCTCAGTTTGGTTAAAATGATTGGTTTGTAAGCTTCAGTATAACTTTCTAATGTTTTGGATGGGATATGGTGTTTGTGTTGAAGGGTGAAATGTGTGCTATGTTTTATTGTCTGTTGTATATTATTTTTAAATATCCTAAAAAGGTGTTCTTGGATTCACTGCACACTGAGTTTATTTTATTTCATTTATTTATTTATTCTCATCTGGAAAACAACTTCCAGCTTCTTTATGACACTGTGGTTGGACTGTTATCTAAGTCTGACACTTGTTTCTAAAAATTTGTAAATTTGTCCTTGTTCTTCGACATAAAATAAGTGATCTTTGGTTAAAAATTATCTCTTTCAGGTTTGTGTAGCTCAGATTCTACGTACCATACACATGCTGGGTAGCACACCGAAGCTTAGAGCTGTTACTTTGCGGATGATGACCTCCTTATGGGAAAGACAGGTTTGAAAATTCTTGTAATGTTACTAAGATATGTGTAACTGTAAATTGTAAATTTCATACCTCTAACCTGGGAAGGGAATTCATTTTGAAGCATAGCTTACAGTAATGTGTCATTATCAGCACTATAACATAAATGGTGGAAGTGGTGCCTTTATTGATTATGTCTTAATAAAAGGCAATAATAGCTTGTTTGCCTGTGTATGAAGTAGCAATAGAGATTTGATCTGTGAAGGCCAGTCAGATTTCATGGCAGCATTAGACTTCAATGATGAAGAAAAGCAAATTATGATATGCAATAATTAAAAGGAATTAAAAGTCATGCAAAAGTGCTACCAATCAAAAATCTTGTCATCAAGTTTAGAAAGTGTGAAAATGATTTTAAAACTAAATTTCTTCTAGGATCGAATTTACCCAGAATTACAGAAGTTCTTGGCAACATCTGATGTGCCCTCTTTGGCTGTTGACAAAGATGCTCAGTGGGAAAAGCTGGTTGCTAAAGCTGCCTGCATAAGAGATATCTGTAGGCAGAGGTATGTAGAAGAATCAGTTATTCATCTTTGTTACCTGTCTTTGAAAGGAAAAACAAGTTTTTTTTTTTGAGAAGGTGCCTAATTAATTCTAGCTAGTTTGTTATATTAATTATGGATAATACTTTTCTAGTTGGGTGAGATACTGACTCAGACATTGAAAATCACAGCAGCTATTAAGTTTTGGATTTTATAATAAATAAATGAAAGTACATATAAATAATTTTAAAATTAACGGCA
The DNA here is from genome assembly GCF_011077185.1 of Oxyura jamaicensis. Taxonomy (NCBI): domain Eukaryota; kingdom Metazoa; phylum Chordata; class Aves; order Anseriformes; family Anatidae; genus Oxyura; species Oxyura jamaicensis. The sequence goes on from NC_048926.1 coordinate 36,957,736, forward strand.
AACAGATGTCATCCTGAAACAAAACAAGTGTCCCATACTGATCCAGAACAGAAAATTGAAGCATTCCAACTGTAAATTATAAAAAGAGTAATAAACTATTGGAAGAAACAGCTAAGACTCCTGATCTATTCAAAGAAAGGCTGGGTGCTTTTCTGAAAAGTAGCTTTTTGTCACATGCAAATTGGTGGTCTTTATTTAGATCTAATAATACTGGCTGCAGAACACAGTTTAACAAATCTGTCTGGATGGTATGTTGATCCTTTCCACTTGTCACAATCCATGAATATTAGTACTTAGTAATAATTTACAGTTTCTGTAAAGATGATTTTTAACACATTATCAATTCTCGTTCTGTGTGCATTATACCATCTATTTGGTTGTCACCTATCTTCTGGGTTCTATTTTTCTCTTTCTTTCTCAAAGGTCAGTTACTAACAGAAAGCTGGAGTGAGTCAAAATAAAGATGGAGTTTAAATATTTAATTTTTTCAAACATTTTTCAAAAAATAGTAAAAAAAAAAAAAAAAAAAAAAAGCCAGAAGAAAAATGAACATCGAGAGAGGAATTTAAATGCAGCTGGAGTGTTTTCTTTGACAAGTAAATGCTGTAATTAACGTTCAGGTATAAAGCACTGTTCATAATGCAGTTAGGAATGACTTTGAAGGAAGTGCGAGCAATTAGAGAAAGCCCGAATGTTCTATGCATATAAAAAAAGCACAGCAGATGCTATTTACCCAAAGTTCTTACAGAATCAGTGAGAGGATCTACCGAATCCGTAGTTGAAGGTTTTTTGTTTGTTGTTGTTTTTTTTTTTTTTTTTTTCCCCTGAGAGGCTGAAAGGATACTAGACTGGAAACAAACAAGTAGCCCGTGAAGTCATTGAAGGAGAGAGATGAAAGAAACAGTTGAAGCAAAAATGTATTTGAAAATAAAGTTCCTAGCTGATGTAAGGATGATTTATCAGGCCAAAGTATTTAGTTGCCAGAATCTGCAACGATACACAGCCGTGAGTGCCTGTGGAGGACTACAGGGAAGAAGCAGAGGGTAGTGTCTTTAATAGCACACAGCAGATTTGTTTTCTTGGCAACTTCTTGATGGTATAATATTTTCAAATACATCCTTGGAAAAAGAGTTCTATAACTTAACTATTTGGTGATTTATTTATTTTTTATTTCAAACTTGATGCTTCCTGATTTACTTCTGTCTGACCTTTAGAGTTCTCAACCACTTCCTCCCTTGTATTTTTTTTCCTCTTCGTTTTAGTCTGTGTTAGTAGTTACTTTTATAGAACCAATACTTAATGATTTTTTGTATATCCAGTAGAATTTGTGTGTATGCATGAATACTGTCCTATTATCTTCATGGTTTTTTGTGTGTTTTTTTTTTTTTTCCCTTTAGGCCATACCAGCATGGAGCAGATATGTTGGCTGCTATTTCCCAGGTATTAAACGAGTGCACAAAACCTGATCAAGCTTCACCTGCTGCTATAGTATTACAAGGTCTTCAGGCACTTTGTGAGGCTGAGGTAAGGTTAAATTGCCTTGTCACTGTGTTTCATGTTTTGCTTGCGGACATTTTTTTTCCCCTAGTAGACTATTTTTTGAGTGCATTCAATTCTCACAGATTTTTTCTTCTAGTGAATAGATTCCTTTCTTCCAGCATTAGCTAATTGCTCCTGAGAGATTGTAGTGTGATTTTTTCACTGCAGCAGGTCAGCCCTCAGTGCTTGGGTTAGAATTGAAGTCAGCATTACAGTTTGTGTGAAAAACACCCTTTCATGCATTTTTTCCTTCAGATATGAAAGGAACAGCTGTGTGGCACGTAATTCTGATTGGCTGAAAAGTATATAAATTATCTCATTTGTCTTATCTTCTTCCTGGACTAGCCTTCTGATTCTTATTCACATAGTTCACCTGATAGGGAATGGAATCACTTGTGATGGGGAGACTCCTGTTTTCATGTAATGCGTTCATTAGAGATGTTAAGGACAGATGAGCATTGGAACATGTTGCTGTCTCTGTTCTTGGAGGTTTCTGAGTTGCATTTGGATAAAACCCTGAGCAACTGGGCCTGATCTCATGGTGACCCTGCTTCAAGCAGGAGATTGGACTAGAAACCTCCTTTCCAAACCAAATTGTCCTGTGGTTCTGTGAACCCCAGAGTTAGGACCCAAGACCCCTTGTTTTCAGGGACATCCCGGATGTGGCGATGCAGACGTGCTTAGAATCATCCTCTGGACACACTGTAGACTGTGCAGGCTGTCTGAGTTAGTGGACTAATGATAGCCTGCAGGAATATGTGATTACCCATTCACTGCCAAACAGCAATTTTAAGTTTATCCACTTCCTGACTCTTAGTGCAGTGTTTACCGCATTGAAGCTGATCCAGTAAAAGATGCCAGCCATTAGCACATTATGCATGTGCAATCACATCAACAGTTCAAGAATAACACAGAAAATAGTTTGTAGACCATAGACATTAGTATTTAATACAGTTAAATATCTTCAGGCAATGGGTACAGAGAACCAATTTGTTCAGGGTAATTAATGTGTTTGTTTTTGGTATGGAGTTTGGCTCTTCTTAAGCTCATAGACATTTTTTGAACACTGGCCTCAGTATTGGTGGTGTTTTCCCAAGCTGGATTATATTTGGACTTTGTTTTTTGCAAAGAACCAGGAGCTAAGTCTATGCCAAATAGATTATCACATCCTATTAAAAAAACATCCTTTGAAACTCATGGTACTCAGAGTAGCAGGAAGGGAATTATCACTTCATGGACATTGGACATTTTCCTTTCCTAATTCTTACAGGCCATCTTGAGCCTGCATTGTTTCCCTAACTTCATGCCAATGTAGTGCTTTGGGAGATTAGACCTGTCATGCTGGGATACTGAAACTTAGAGTATATTCGCTCATGTTTTGGTAAACTGGATAACCATTTGGGGGGTAAGTAATGCAGTCCATCCTTTATTTAGTATTTAGATAGATATTTAGATATTTAGAAGTAATGCAGTCCATCCTTTATTTAGTATTTAGATTTCAGTTTGAAGATCAGAAACCTGACAGGTCATAGTCAGAGGGGTTTGTTTTGGTACTTTCTCATTTTCTGCCACTGTCTCAATAGATAACCATGGGAAAGGGATTTGATTGCTTTGAGCTTTTCAGTGTGTAGTTGCTTAGGTGCAGGATTTTAGTGAGCACCTAATTTTTAGTCAGCTTCTGCACTGGTATAACAAGCTGCTTTTTCCTTTGTTTAGTGTTGACTTAGTCAATGAGGGAACTATATACATTGGTGACTTGTCAAAGCAGGGTTTCGAGAGTCTCAGAAAGGCTTCTTTGTAAAAGTAATGCTGTAGTAAAACTTGCTGTAACATTGATTTTTTTGGTCGAATGTTATGGAAGAATAGTTTCCAGTTCAATAATTGCAGTAATCATTCGGTATAAATGTAAAGGCTTTATGCAAAATAAATAACACGACATGAATAGCATTGGGGGTGCTAGCTTTACTTGTGCATGACTTACAAGGAGGGCTAAGCCCCTTTTTTATTTTCTTTGTGTGTCTAACTAAAAGTCTTTAATGAGTAGCACACAGTGACTTGCGCATCAAAAACGTAAAATACACACAGTTCTTGCCAGACCACATTTCCTGTTTCTGGGCATTTTTTTTTTTTTTTAATATATTTTTTTTCCCTAATGTGATTTCAACAGAAGTCAGTGTATTTGCTATGAGGCCATGTATCCTGGCTTCTAATTGGTTTCATGTGTCAAGTACTGTATGGAAGCCAAGAAACATTCAAGAATGAAAATGCTAAGCATAGTATTTTAAACCACTTTCCAGCCTTTTTGTGGAAGTGGTTTCTTGTTGTTTACTTCCTCAATTGACATTTATTTGTTTTATTGATCAGAAAGCAAACAGCAGAGCAATATAAAAAACTGAAAATATATGTGAGAACAAATTATGTTGACTGAGTTTGACATTTAGGAGGAATTACAAAGTTGGATGTTGTTTAAACAGCATACACTTAATAACTGTATTCTTAAAAACATTAATTTGTACTGAGATAGTATCAGAAAATCATTACATTCTTCTTGGACTCAAAGTTTGTCTCTTTATCAGGCCTGATTCATGGCTCACTCTCATCATCTTTACTTTGTATCACTGGCCTTGTACATAGTTAATAACCTAATTTATATTTGAACTCTTTAGCCAGTAGTGGCTTACCTGTGCAGAATAGATGCTGAAGGCAGATGCCAGGGTCTCCACTTTGTGCCAGAATAAGCTCTCTGTATAGGTAGGAGTTTTTGATAACAATGAATGGACAAGTAAAGTAAGTTGCCTAGAAACATTATTGGCCTGTGCTGAGTCCGGCTGGTCTGCTGAACACTTACAGTCAGAATATTTGAAATTGTAAGGATACATTTTATTTTCTGATTGCCTGTTGCTGCTGCTAGAAGTGCCTCTGTTTCTTTTTTTCCATCTGAACTTACTGGATAAAAATCATGTTACCAGCTTCACTTTCAAGTCAGCTACCAAAATTTGTTTCAGTGTGTGTTCATTGCTGTTCTGGATTTTGAAAGCTGGAAGTATCAAAGGTATATTGGCAGTGTAAACTTGATTCTTCTTCTTATGATTGTATTATATAATTACAAACAGTTCCTCTGTCTACACCTGCCAAAACCCAACATCTTAATCTTGGAAATATTTGCTACAGTGATCTGGCATTTTCTGTAGCATGCTAGTGTAGTGTAGCCAGTGTTAGCACATTTTCTTCTGTCTTTCTGCCTATTTTTGCTGTCCTGAACTTTTCTATTGTATATATTTTGTTAATTCATTTGATTTTTATTATTGTTATTTTTATTGTGCTAAGACTGGAACAAAATTCTAACATTGGCTTCTGATTTCAGCAACAGGACAGTGAGTACTCTTGCAATCTTTGTAAGAAATTGAATATAGCAATAGCTTTCTGGACACTGAGTAGCTTCGGGAAGACTGAAATCATTAGTGTATTTTAGGTGAAGAATTTACTACTTTTTCTAAGCTTGGGAAAATTTGATTTTCTTCAGAACACATAATATGACAATAAATATATATAAATATATATACACAACAAGTATATAAAAAACTAAATGTTGTCTTAAACTGTGCAATTTAAAACACTAACAATGGCTTTTAAGTTGTATTTTACATCTCCCGTTTGGTCTTCATCTATTCATTGCAGGCACAAAATGAATTAAGGAAAACTGTGATCTAAATGCTTAGCAGAAACAGGAAAACTGTGTAGCTGACAAGAATTTCCATTCTGTAGCTGAAACTTCATTGTAAGCATTTCACATTTAAATGCAGACAGAATGGATAGAATGATCATAGCCAGCCTTTTTTGTGGAAATGGCACTGAGGTGTGGTTGTGCTGTTAATGCTCAGAATTAATAGAAGGGCTTCTGCCTCTGCAGCACCATCATAGCTGATTTCATAGAATCATAGGATATCTTCAGTTGTATGGGACCCACAAAATCAGACCCTATGTCTGAGAGCGCTGTCCAAATGCTTCTTCAACTCCAGCCAACTTGCTGCTGTGACTGCTTCCCAGGGAGCCTGTTCTGGTGCCCGAGCACTCTTGCAGTGAGGAATCTGTTCCTAACATCCAGCCTGACCCTTCCATTTTGGAGGAATGTTGGAGTATTGGGCAAAATACGTTTGAAATAAAGTTGGGTGTATTTACTCTGATTTACTCCTGTATTGTATTTGTCTTTAAATTTCAGAAGGCAGCAGAGGTCTGTTTTTTGTTAACATAGTGGGTTGCAGTTATGTAAAGCAACGGTATGACCTCTACTTTTGCAAGTTGCAGGTATTTCTCTAGCTGGCTGTTAGGTATAACCCTTAATAGCAGAGGATGTGTCTCGTGGCTTTTGCTGCAATTACATGTTCTGTAAAGACTGGGGTAAGTTTTGTCCTAGCTGTAGTTTAGAGGAGATGGAAGATTTCAGGCAATCACTGTGAAAGACATGGGGTTGCTCTGCAATAAATGGTGACTAGAGTATGTTGACATGGATACCATTGTATTTATTATTTGGATATACAGATTCAGTGGTAAGATTTTACAGAAAAGCAAGAGAGGAAGACAAGTAATTAAGGAATAGCCACCTGAGGATCATGTGGGGACAATGACAGACTGAGGAATCTGGTTTGTCTTTCTCTTGAACCTACCAGATTGGTTTTATTGTACTGGGGTACCGTTTTTCATGTGTGAATACTCTAGTAAGTGATCTCAAGGTTGCTAAGAGGTGATGGAGTTGTTTAGAAAGCTGTTAAATAAGGGCTATTCACAACTGTGTTTTCTAGGTTAGAAAGCAATGCTGCTTTGGTCAGTTTTCCAAAATGCCATAAGTTTTGAGCAGCATAAATGTCTTGACTGCAAAAAATGAAGGAGAAAAGCCCTCTTCTTATATGATGCTACCTCAGGATACAAAGTATAGATACAGGCTGTAAGATGGTAATTGTCGCACTGTGCATGCTAGTGTTCTCATGGAGCGATCAGCTGTGCCAACCACAACCTTGGGAGTTGCTCCTACGCGAGTGTTGTGGTCCACAATCCACCCAACAGGAGAGATGGCTTGCTCCTTGTAACTTGCTTCTCATTATTTCTACTGCTATTTATGTTACTTTCAGAGCAGTAGGTCACATGAAATAGGAGTGCATTTTATCTCTATGAGATCAGTAAATCTTAGCTTTTATTTTTTTCCCTTCTAGCAAATATGTTTCTGTTTAGTGGTTTGTCAGGAAGTAAGCCTGCCATTTTAAAGTAAAACTTAAATATAACAAGAAAACACAAATGTAAAGCAGAATGCACTGTACCAGACGTACTGAGAGCTCCAAAGTTATATGGTTGTCATGTAACTTCGGTTAGAGAGATTGCCTTTTTAATGATCTTCTTACCTGTTATCTGAAAGCGGATAATGTGTGTGATACTTTAGGAGAGAATGAAATGACAGAATGGCAGAAACTGTCTTGGTTAGCTTATCATTTAGTAGTCCTCCTTTAATCAGACTCCACGAGTACACAACATAATTTGTTTTTCTAAATACTAATTCAAGGTATATTTTCTGTTTCCAGACAACCAGCTCATTACCAAGTTAAAAATTCAAGATAACTTATAAGTTTAGTAAGAACTTACTGTGTTAACAGACACATCTGTTCTTCTGGGTACTGAAGAGATATTTCTCATTCTTGCAAATACTGCGTTTCAAGAGATGGGAAGGGGAGGCATCATTTTCACTCACGATGTAATTGGATTAAGTGTTTCTAGCCTTCAGTGTTTGTTACCATAGAAATTTTCCCATGGGTTTTCAATTCATAAATTAATTCAGCTCAAAAGCATCTCCAGTTTTTGAAACTGTGCTCTAAAGTGTTCTTTGCAGGCAGTGAAATGACTGCTTACAGCAATTAGCTGTGATATTGAGCATGTTGTTTTTCTCAATGTGGAGTAATGCTAAAACTGTATTTTTCAATGCTTTTATGGAATATGTTAATAAACATCTCTTCATTTAATTTCATTATACAGGTGGATTTGTATTTGTCTCAGTCTTCCATTGTTTTATTTAATTTCATAGATCTGGAAAAAAATTTCATAACAGTTGCACTGGTTGTTTAAAGAAAAGTTTTAATTTGCAGTTCTGGTGTGTTTCCCCTTTAAAAGGCCCAGTATATGCTTTTTTCCTTTTAGACTTTGGTTCTATGCCCTCCATTGTCATGGGTTTGGGTGTGGTTTGTTTGTTTATTTTGGTTTTGTTTGGTTTTTGCTTTGTGGCTTTTCCTGTTTTGCTCCATTGTTGTTGTCTGAAATCCGAAAGATAAATAGTAGCAACAGATAACTACTCTGACAGTATTATTTTAGACATAGTGACAACATCTGAAAAGTGAAATTCTCCACGGGGAGCAGTGTGGGATTTAATCAAATGCTTCAGGGAAATTATTGAAGTTTTCACTGGAATATATTGCTCCTTACAGAGAGAAAACATTGGCAACTGGAAAAATCTTGCAAGGAAAATATGGGCAACTTTTTGTACCCATAATAGTGTCTGTTTTCCTATGGAACACAAGGACTTCTCTTTGTGACCTTTTGGATAATTCTTCAGCTAAAACTACACAACTAGCTGAATATCTTATTTTCTAGTGCCTAGAAGTGCCAAACATTATATTGTATTGACTACTCATTGAACAGATCCTGGAAGACAAAAATAAACCAGGTAAAGCTTATTTTTATATGCAGGAAAAGCTAAGTAGAGGCAATCATGTCTTACTGCTGTGCTGTAATTACAGCAGCAGTGTGCATAGGTACTTGTTATTTTCTTTGCTATATGAAGTAAATTTACTAAGTTGTGTTGACTAGCTAAGTAGTAGTAAAGGCTTAGTCCTTCAACTTCATGGAAGATAGGATGAATACGGAAGACATCACTGATGGCAGAAACTCTTCTAACGCATAGACACATTCTGAACACCTCACCCTGAATGTTTATGTTAGCAGATACTGCAACATTCTCCTCTGTCAACTCTCAGAAACAGGCTCACTGATAAGTTGACTGCTTCTTTTTTCATATCTAGTGTGCATTAGTCCTACAGCTAAATCTACCTGATAAAGAGTTATAGGCGAATGGTTTTAAAAAAAAAAAAAACAAAAAAACTTCTGATAAAACTTACATCAGGAGAAGTGGATGTGGGACAGCCACATTATCATCATAAAATCATAGAATGGTTTGGACTGGAAGGGACCTTAAACATCATGTAATTCTAACCCTCCTGCCATGGGCAGGGACACCTCCCACCAGACCAGGTTACTCAAAGTCCCATTCAACCTGGCCTTGAACACTTCCAGGGATGGGGCATCCACAGCTTCTCTGGGTAACCTGTTCCAGTGCCTCACCCCTCTCAGAGTAAAGACTCTCTAATCCGCCCTGCCTGTATTTGTGTTTGAGATTGCCTTGACCCAGGTGCAGGTGGTTGATTTTTATTTTAATGAACTAATACCTTCTGGTGCAGGACCTAGCACTTGCCCTTGCTGAGCTTCATGAGGTATGTATAGACCCACCTCTCAAGCCTGTCAAGGTCCTTCTGGATGGCATCCTTTATTTGCTTATTATCTCTGCACCAGCTTGTGAAACCAGTTTATGAAATCATTGTGCTCTAGCTGGAGAGTGAAAGCAGATCTTTTTGTGCAAGGTCTTAGGGTCTGATCTAAGCTCTCAAAGCTGAATTCAACAAACATGAACAGACAAAAAAGTTGACTTGCATGATCTTATGCATCAGCAATCCAGTAGTTGTCTATTAATTGGGTCTTAATGCAAAGAGGAATCAGGAAACAAATAATGAAATAACTTTGTGAATATTTTAAAACAAACTCTTACCTAATACGAACTACATGCAGGAATGTAGTACAACTGTGCATCTTTTCTGTCAGTATTCCTTTTTACAGTTAGGAGAAATCAAAGCCTTTTTGTTCTTCCAAGGTCTCCAAGAAAAGTAAATTGCAATGCCTGCTTCCTAATCCTTTCTTATGATCCAAAAGCTTACTCTCTCTCTCTACTGTAAAATTTTATACTAATACTATGTGAATTTCTGAATTTCTAGGCATAGTGTCTTAAATGCCTTAATGAGTAATTGCTAACCATTATATAGACTGATGACCTTGAATTACAGATAGTTTGGTAAAGTACTTAAGAAAAATCACAAACTTCAGCACAAAAAGTGACCTCATATTTAGTGAGACTGTTCATGTAGACATGCTCATTTCAGCCTAGAGCTAAGCTGAAAATAGAATGCCTTTTTGTATTGAGGCCTGGAAAATGAAGCATGTTTCCAGAATATTCTTCCAAGTACCTTGCATGAGAATGAATTATCTATTGACTTGATAAATAGAACCAATATTTTTTTTTTCTTCTGTGAAACAACACTGTAATACAAGGGTTGATGAAAATGTAATTTAAAATGTACGTGTGAGCCATGAAAGTCGGAGTTGGCTGGGGCAAAAAGGTCAAGAGATTTGCCATTGCATATCAAGTGCTGAATGTGAATGGGGAAGAAGTTCTTCAAAGGGAACTGAATCTTATATGAATTTTGGCTATTAGAGTATATAATAAAGATATATACATATTTATAGATCTGTTGAGCAGATCCATAAGACTTAGCATAGTTTTAGCTTAGCATAGCTGTTACACTTTTCCACTTCATCCTGGACGGGAATGAGAATTCTTTTCTGATGGTCTTTTTTTGCCACCTAATGCCCAGAACTGTTAAGTTTTGAAACTCAATTACTTAGCTTTTCCTACAGGTATTAAAGAGCAAGGTGGAATTCTTTCAATGTGGTGTTATCTTTTTGTTAGATGAATTTATTTATTTATTTATTCATCCATGCTTTCTAAGCTGAAAAAAATATCAGCCTCAAAACCATACCCTGCAAGGTGCTCTGAGTATTGGATTTAATTGTCTGTAATGACCAGTTACTTTGCTTTTCAGGGTTTGTCCTATAACCATATTAGTGTTCTGAACTGAAAAAACTGCAGGAGCATGAATTCCCAGTTTATATGTATTCTTTGCAGAATGGATGTCTGCAGATGCTCCTGGTTTTAGCTGCATTGCCCAAATATTGATGTGGTTTATTTTTATTTTAATGAACTAATACCTTGGGATTGCAGACACATATCAAAGGAGCTTCTATCAATCAGCTTCTATTTAATGTAAAGTAACTTCCTGGCCCCTGATAGGACCGCAAGGGGAGATGTAAAAGGGTACGGCTAGCTACTGTCTGCTGAGGACTTGAAATGCAAATTAGATGACCCCAGATGAATAGAATAGGATAATAGAATAAAAATAAATTCCATGATTTTCAACCAATTCCACTGTATTCTAAGTTAACAGTTAAAAATGTGATGTTACTGTCTCTGTCTTCCTCACAGAATTTTTTTCATGTTTGGGGTTCATTTTTCCTTTAATGTCAGTTGTTCAAGAAATTAACTGCTTAGTTTAAGGCTCATGAAGTTATGGTATTAGTGTTTATTTTAGTTTGACTTCTTTTCAATGCCTTCTGGACTCCTCCAGTTTTACATTCCTCCTTTCTGTTCCACAAATTCATTGGGATTTGGTTGTGTTTAAACATTAAGGACATTTTGTTTTGGAAGGCTCCTGAGAAACATAGCTTCCTCAGACTCCATACTGTTGAACTCCAGAGACAGCCTGTTCGTAAGCTAACTAAAGTCAAGTAAAGTGGTTGTGTTATATGAAGATGGATTCTGCATCTGCAGCTTTATTTGTACTGCTGCAGTACTCTATTCCTATTGGATAGCTGCTTTTTTTGATGAGGTTTCATGTAGTATTATTGCATGACATCAGTGAATACATAGTGAGATGGTTAATACAAATGTACTTTTAACATGCTTGAAGCTGTTTTTTTGTTTGTTTGCTTGTTTTTTAATGCATCATATATTAATTCATATTCCTGAGTAGGAAGAAAGAAAGCAAGTGCTGGAAGCAAATGTTATGCCATGCAGGTTGGGACTGGTATTATTAATGATGCCTCCAACTTTTCCTTCAGGTTGTTTGCATTCGTTCTACGTGGAATGCTTTGTCACCAAAGCTGAGTTGTGATACAAGACCCCTTATTTTAAAAGCACTGAATGAATTGTTTGCCCTGGTTCCCTCATTAACAGTGAATACAAATGAATATGAGGTATGTAGCCATGGACTTAGGTGATTCTTTTTCTTTTCATGTGTTTTTGTATATGAGTTTTATAAGTGCCTGTTTATTTTTGGCTGTCTTTAAATTTGCACCCCCTGCCCAATTCATTTCCATAGAGTTTCATGATTTTAGCTTGCATTAATGTATCTGAGGATCTAGGTGAGAAATTCCATGGTAAGGTTAATCAGATGTTTCCCCCTTCACAGAATGTCAGGACATGTGACTGTGTTTATAGTTCATGCCCCTTCCACTTTCCTAGTTCAGTACATGTTGAAGTAGCAGACTTCAACAAGGTAACTTGTCTTTATTTCAACTGCTTATTTGCTTAAAGAAAATCTGAATTCATGTGTTGTTTGCTTTTATAGAAATTCAAAGCTCAAGTTATCAGTATCCTTTGGAAAAACACACAAAACAAGGTAGGTAACAACTGAAAATATTAATAACTGAATATTAAGTTTTATGTGTTTCTGTCAAGAACAGGTTATCAGTGTCAGCAATCTTATTTTCCTCCTGCCATCAACTGTTCAACACTGTTTTTGAAGCAGTTTGATGCACATGAAAAGTGGTAGGTAACTGGTGGTCCTGAGATATTCAACTCCCAATAAAATTGCAACACCAAAGTAGTTTGACTCTCCTGGTAGACTTCAGCATTGACAAGGTAAAACTCTTGGTTAAGCTGGAGCTGTGATAACTAATTCAATTTGAAAAATGCCCAAAACAGGGCTTTAAACTAACTAGGCAAGTACAACATGTATAGGTCAGCACAGACCAACTACACAGGTGTGTACACCTGATTTCTTTGGTGGGGTATTGCAGCAGTGGGAGTGCTGGACCATTGTAGCTGTAAGACTAGTAGAACCAAAGAAACTTAATTTAAATGTAGTTCATTTTTCTACTTACTTACACTTAGTACAGTAAGGGAGTATAGCAATTGGAATGATATCAGGACCTATATAATTGGTCTTTAGTTGGCATTTGTATATAAAAGTAAGCAAGAAATTTGGAGAGTTCCTCAGGAAAGCATTGCTGTCTAAAAAAAAAAAAAAAAGACAATTACTCTTTTTCAGTGTTCAGTGGTTAGGCTTTTAGTCCGTGGTTTCCAGTATGTAGCAATGCCATATGCTATGCTTGTGATTTTCTTTTTCTCTCTGCTAATTTTCTAGGATGCTATTGTAGCAGTTTCAGCCTACAAAGCACTCTCATCATTTGGCTCTGAAGAACATACAATTCTTCACCTTCCTGAACAGGTAGCAAGCAATGTTGTATCTTTTTTAGCAGTGAAGATATATCACTTCCAGCTTACGAGTTGTATTTTCTTAGAAAGATGTGTCATCGGTATGAGACAACCCTGGGAACTTCATAGAAGGAAAATGAGCTCCTGCTAGTGAAATGGGATGGTATTGCATATGGTTAGCATAACTAAGGTTTATGAGAGAAGAAAGCCGCAAGTGGAGGCTAAGCAGGGGCTCTGCAGTCAGAAGATAGGTTTTTCTTCTTTCAGTAGTTAAGTAGTTAAGCAGGTTATTTGTTGGGCACCTGATTTTTATTTTATGGTCTTCTGATAATACATGCAATCGAGCCTTGACACTAAGGAGCTCTGTTATGACTGCAATAGATGGAACAGTATTCACTAGTGCTTAGTACTCCCTTATTCCTGAAATGGGCAAGTCAGTTTGAGAATTATGTGTTTCTTTGGAACTAAGCTGAAAACTTCTTTTGTGTTTGTTTTGAACTTTTAAAGCATGATATTTTACTATTTTGTTGATAAAGGCAGCCAGAAAGCAATTGAAGTTATTTATTGGACAATTTGTTAAGTATTTAGAGGGCTGCTAAAATCTTCATTCTGATCAGTTGACTCAATAACCTTACACAATGAAATAGTAGAAGGAGAAGAACATGTAAGGTCACCTATGTGAATTATTTTCTTCCTTTTTTGAATAACCTTGTAAGATAGACTGGGCAATAATTGGTACTGCATTGGTACTTTATGATGTAGTAAATATTTCTGTAAGGTTTTATTTCCTGCCTTATGACATGATTGGATCTCTTTGGGAGTTGTAACTGCCTATTATGAAAAGGCCAAAACAAGCAGCTTTAAAATTAAAAGCCATACTTTCCTTATATAAATCAACGAGAAGAGTTGAGCATCAACCTTGCAAATGAAGAATGCTTTTGTGTAGAAGAGCACAAGATAGAAAGAGGGAAAGCTCTATGCTGCTGCAATGCTAAGTGTGATTTCTGTATTATTGGTGCTGCTACTTTACACTTGTTAGAAAACAAATATATTTTCATTGAAAGCATTGTGAATATGTTGTAGTTCTTTAGATTCTCAAAACTTACACAAAGGTATCTTTTTAAATTGAAAATGTTCTGTGCATATTCAAGTGCCAATATAAAACATTATTTTTCTCTATGCTGGAAGAATCAGAATTAAAATTACATTTTAGTAATACTGTTTCAGTCCATGAATGTCAAGATCAATTTCATTACTGCAGATATTATGGATTTACATACCCATGTGATTTCTATCAACTAATTCTGCATTTAATTTAGGTACAAGGAAAGCTTTAATTCTTTCAGCTTCAAATTAATGAAATTGAGTGAAAATAATGGAATAGGGAACTTCTTGTATTTAGTTGCTGTTTTTGACATTTGGAATCATAAAAAATAATGAGGATTCAGAGGTTTTGTGCTGACATTTCCTTTTTTTTAATCTTCCAGGCACGAGGAGAAATTGACCCATTGGAAGAGACAGACATGAATGAAGAGGAGGAGGAGAAGGAGCTGGACCTTTTTGTTCCAGGTTCTTCATATATCAAACTGTTGTTTCTAACACCAGCTTCTGTTTTAGGAGGTACAGTATCTTCAGTATTTACGGTTGTTTTGCAGATTTGTAACAACAATGACTGTACAGGCCTTTGGCTTTCTTATAATGGAATGTCATGTTAAAGAGCAGCCTGATTTGCTTCTGTCATCTGAAAAATTACAGGGAAAAAATATAAAGTAAAACTTCAAAGAACATCAAAACCTGCAACCCAGTCTTAGGAAAAGAGCGGGTCAGAGGTCCTGATGTTGGAAGAGAACATTGTTATTTAAAGATCATTATTTTAAATGGTTTGTCCTATAGCAAAAGGCAGTTGCTTGTTATTTGCTTCTGGTGTCCAAGTGGCCATTGTTTCATCCAAGTGCAACTTGAACAGGGAAGACTATTGCAGACATTTTTAAATTCAAGTCTATATTTTATATTGAAAAGAAGAAAAATAAAAGAACAACAACAGAAATCACCACCAAATTCACAAAACCTAGTGTTTTATAAAATAGTTTTCCCAGTACAAAGAGCACCACATGCTTTCTAACTGTGTACAGATAATACTAAAACAGTGCATTATACAGAAACTAAACAATTAATGAAGATATTCAAGCTAGACTTAATTTTAGTTATGTTTATTGATACTGAAGTATGCTTCAAGGGGGGGTGTTTTGATGATGTGCTTACTTTGACACAAGGCAGTAGAATCACCTTTAGTGTTCATCGGTGGGGGTTTTGTTTGTTTTTGTGTTTAAGTTCACTTAATCACTACAGTTAATGCTATCTTCCACTTCCAGTTAGAAAATTGTGACACTAGTGCATGGACACAGGCATTGTTGTTTCACTGTTAGAATGCCTGAGATTGGTTTGTGATTGCAACCTGCAATGAGCTAATTAATCTTTGTTGTGTTTTCCTCCAGTTAGGATTCCTAGCTTTTGGTGAAATACTCCGTGCATTGGAGTCTGTAATACATGCAACCTCACCTAGAGGAACAATCTATATCCCCTCATTATTGAATACTGGAAGTTTGCAGGGAAGACTGGCATAACGTACTTGATATACCCAAACAAAAGCTTTAGTGACTGGCAGAGGTTGTCAGTTTGCACTCTTCTGAACAGTTACGAAACCACACCCCATGAGTCACTAGATCTTCATACGATTTGAGCTGAATCTATGCCATCATACCAGGTGGAATTTTGCTGTGACGTGATACTGAAATCTTGCATGGAGGGAATCTAGGTGTTTTTTAGGAAAAGTCTCCAGGTCTCCATTTCTCAAACTTTATCCTGAAGTCCTTGCTAGGGCACACTAAGTAAACTAAAAGCACTTGCTTCCTCTAGAGATCTCTCTTCTTGCTTTTCCTTGCTGAGTCTTTAAACTCTAAATTGCTTCTTTTTTACTTTTTCCCCCGCTCCATCCCTCTTTAATCCTTGCAAGGGGAGAAAAATCTTTAACTTTCTTCATCCTCCACATACTTCTTTCTGAAGAGATGAACACTTAACTGATATGGTAACTGCAGTTAAAACACAGACCTCCAAACCGAAGGTGGTCTTGGTGCTGGCATTATTATTGAATTGCAGGATTTTTTTTCCTAAGAGACTCCTCCACCTCTGTGTGAGGAAAATGTCCAGACTTACAAATCTATAGGATGTGTTCATGCAGCAGAGCTGAGAAAAATCAGAAAACAAAGTAAAGGTAGACTTTTTATGGTTATTGGTTAGAACATGCTGCAATTCCAGTTTACCACAGCTGTCTGCTTATGTGAAGCATTGAAAAATGAAGTTTTGAGCAGTATCTTCCTCCGACTCCTTTAAAACTGATTTGTCATTGCAGTTATTGTATTGTGTCAAAGCATTAGAGTCCACAAGGATGGGAATGGGTATGATGATCTTTGTTACAGATTATTTTTGATTTCTGTAGTTTTTTGTCCTGAATGTCTAAGAATTGAAACCTGTTAGTTAGAGAGTTTAAAAAAAATCACATATAACAAAACTGTAGAATTCAAACAGCAGCTAGTTTTACTGTTGTTATTCAGAGAGATATCTCTGCTGGAAAGTTGTGAAGAATTTTGTTTCTGTAAAGTAAGTTGCATCTTTTTTTCTTCAGACTGATTACAAGCTTTAAAATAAGATTTCCTGTCATTTGCTGCACATACAGATGCTCATGAAATCTACCCAGATATTTTAGTGCTTTTCTGTCTGTCTTGAGTTGTATCTCTTGCACAAAGAACTGATTGTAATGCAATTTGGTCCTTTGGCATGACTAGCAACTGCAGTAATGCAACAGCAGTGAGCATTCATTGTCTTAGGGTGTCTCTGTGAATGTGGATAGTTAACAACAGAGAAAGAAAAGAGTTAGCCTCTTACAGATTTTTTTCTCTATTGCTGTAACTGCCCTAAAAAGAAAAGCTCTTATAAATGTATAGGTGGGTGGATAGTGTTTATCTGTCATCAAATTTAATTTTCTTGGAATAATATATGTAATTGAGAACTGGGGACAAAGATTTTTAGTTTCTTTTTGAATCACTGTAGTGAAATTTGCTAAATGCATTGTGAGGTTTTTGTATGAAATATGTTGGCATTACATGTAGAAAAAAAATCCACAGATATAGGTACCATTCCTGCCATGATATAAAAACCTATCAGATTTAGACTACTACTCCATTATTAAGTTGATTTGGGAAAGAATATTGCCAAAAAACATGGTAACTTAGTGAAAGTAGGAGATTTAAGGAAGCTCCAGTATAAACCTACTTTATTTCAAGCTGTGAGAGGCATTTCTGGGACCTAAGAAAGACAAATGAATGCTGTTTTGTCTCCTATGTTCTCAAGTTTCTACTCAACACAGGGCTACATCTGATTTGAGAACAAAGTTTTAAGCCTAGTTATTATAAATCCCCTTAAAACTTGGTTGTATAATAAAAACCCTAACAGACTCCCTAAACATATCAGGTTTGCAAGATGCTTGTATAATGTTGGCTCTTAGCTGCTAAGAGGTACTTCAGATTGACTTCGCAAATAGTAGTTTTATATTACTTCTGTAAACTTTATTCCTAGCTAGACTGTAAAATGAATGTCTCAGAACCTAATAAAAAACATCTACTGCTATGGTCTCTCTGTCTGTATCCCGTTTGCATAGACACATTATACTTCCATCTACCCTCTTTTCATTGCACTTTTCTTAAATCTCCTTAAGAACAGTCTGTTTTCAAAGACAAAATTGATTACTAGGTTGAGAAATATGATTTAAATTTCTCATTTGTTCTTCAGCAAGCCTGTTCTAGTGTAACTAGTGTAACAGTAAAAAAAAATCATCAGCTCAGAGAGTACTTCAGGCTATTTTTCTTCTCTGCCCAAGTGTCGGATAAGACACATTCAGAGCTTCTTGAAGTTGCAGTGGCAACAAATACGGGTTGAGAATGACTTGCAAAGGGTTCTCAGTTCCTTGACCTTGAGCTTTATTCTAAATGTGTCATTACTGGATTAGCTAAGCATACATGCCCTGAAGTATAGATGCCTGTCAGCTGGGGTTTTCCATGATTTGTTTTCCCAGTCATCAGTCTCTGATGTTGCCTTTCCTCTATGATCCTTTCTTTGTGCTTTATCCAGCATTTGAAGAGTTTGCAACATCACTTGTGAAACAGGAGATGACCAACATGCCCCGTGGTGTGTATCATTCTGCCTTGAGAGGAGCAGCCACACGCTCAGACCAGGGGAAGACTGTGTCAGGTGTTCCAAATTTCTTGCTGAAAATGTATGAGAGGAACAAACAACCAGGAATGACACCAGGCCTTGCAGGTAGGGTGCCACTTCCTTAGATTTAAGTAAGTATATGCACTTTAACCCAATGATTTATTGGATCAGAGAGTGAATCTGCTTAAGAAACAGTGACATCTTATGCCACTTGCATATGTCTACATATGCCACTCAGGCTTTAAGATTGTTGGTTCGATTTAGTTTACAGAATCTAATAGATTCTAGACAGAATTCTAGACAGAATAGTCTAGGTTGGAAGAGACCTCCAAGATCACCGAGTCTAACCTCTGACCTAATGCTAACAAGTCCTCCACTAAACCATATCCCTAAGCTCTACATCTAAACGTCTTCTAAAGACCTCCAGGGATGGTGACTCAACCACTTCGCTGGGCAGCCTATTCCAGTGCCTAACAACCCTTTCAGTAAAGAAGTTCTTCCTAATATCCAACCTAAACCTCCCCTGGTGCAACTTTAGCCCATTCCCCCTTGTCCTGTCACCAGGCATGTGGGAGAATAGATCAACTCCCACCTCGCTACAGCCTCCTTTAAGGTACCTATAGAGAGGTGGCCACACTGCTTATACAAGCCAGGATGCTGCTGGCCTTCTTGGCCACCTGAGCACACTGCTGGCTCATATTCAGCCGACTGTCAACCAATACTCCCAGGTCCTTCTCTGCCAGGCAGCTTTCCAACCACACATCTCCCAGCCTGTAGCTCTGCTTGGGGTTGTTGTGCCCCAGGTGCAGGACCCGGCACTTGGCCTTGTTGAACTTCATACCATTGGCCTCGGCCCATCGGTCCAGCCTATCCAGATCCTCCTGCAGAGCCTTCCTACCCTCGAGCAGATCGACACACGCACCTAACTTGGTGTCATCTGCAAACGTACTGAGGGCGCACTCGATCCCCTCATCCAGATCATTGATAAAGATGTTAAAGAGGACTGGCCCCAGTACTGAGCCCTGGGAGACTCCGCTAGTGACCGGCCTCCAACTGGATTTGACTCCATTCACCACAACTCTCTGGGCCCGGCCATCCAGCCAGCTCTTAACCCAATGAACTGTGCGCCAGTCCAAGCCATGAGGAGCCAGTTTCCTGAGGAGAATGCTGTGGGGGACGGTGTCAAAAGCCTTACTGAAGGCAAGGTAGACCACGTCCACGGCCTTTCCCTCATCCACTAAGCGTGTCACCTTGTCATAGAAGGAGATCAGGTTCATCAAAGCAGGACCTGCCCTTCATCAACCCATGCTGACTGGGCCTGTTTGCCTTCTTGACCTGCAAATGCCACATGATGATGCTCAAGATAATCTGCTCCATGAGCTTTCCTGGCACTGAGGTCAAACTAACAGGCATATAGTTCCCCGGGTCTACCCTCCGGCCCTTCTTGCAGATGGGCGTCATGTTTGCTAGCTGCCAGTCAACTCGATCCTCCCCCAATAGCCAGAACTGCCGATAAATGATGGAAAGCACCTTGGCCAGCTCTTCCGCCAGTTCTCTCAATGCCCTCGGGTGGATCCCATCCGGCCCCATCAACTTCTGTACATCCAAATGCTGTAGCAGGTCGCCAACCATTTCCTCGTGGATTGTGGGGACCACATTCTGCTCCTCATCCCCTTCCACCAGCTCAGGGTACTGGGCGTCCAGAGAACAACTGGTTTTGCTGCTACAGACTGAGGCAAAGAAGGTGTTAAGCACCTCAGCTTTTTCATTATCTCTGGTTACTAAGTTTCCCCCCACATCCAGTAAAGGGTGAAGATTCTCCTTAGTTCTCCTTTTTGTACTGATATATTTAAAAAACATTTTTTGTTGTCTTTAACAGCAGTAGCCAGATTGAGCTCCAGATGAGCTTTGGCCTTTCTAATTTTGTCCCTTCACTGCCCCACAACATCCTTATAGTCCCCCTGAGTGGCCCGCCCTCTTTTCCAAAGATTATAAACCCTCTTTTTTCTCCTAAGCTCGAGCCACAACTCTCTGTTCAGCCAGGCCGCTCTTCTTCCGTGCCGGCTCGTCTTTGGGCACGTGGGGACAGACCGCTCCTGAGCCATTAAGATTTCTTTCTTGAAGAGCATCCAGCCTTCCTGGGCTCCTCTGCCCTTCAGAACTGCCTCCCAAGGGACTCTGCCAACCAGTGTCCTGAACAGCTCAAAGTCAACCCTCTGGAAGTCCAAGACAGCGGTCTTACTGGTCCCCTTCCTGACTTTGCCAAATATCGAGAACTCTACCATTTCGTGGTCACTCTGCCTGTTTAATATCTCTTTGGGTTCCTAGTTGTCACATGTAAAACTTCTGAACTGTATCAAGAGTATTTTTTATTGAGCTTTCTTTTTGCCTTCCCTCCCTCTTTAAGCTGGCATGCTGCTGTGTTACGATCTTCCAGTCCATATCGGCAAAGATGGCAAGCCTATTAATCGCTTTCTGGCTAGCAGGGGACACAATTTCCAGCAAATGTTGGTAGCCCTCATTCATGAGGTAAGGTGCTAGCTTTTTTTTCCCCTTTTTGGAAGTGTTATGCTTCCTTCTTCTCTGACTTGTTTATGCTAATTAGTAAGTACTAGCTACAGAAGTGGCATGTGTGCATGTAGTATAATTAGCAAAAGTTGCTGTGAAGGACAGTTGCATTGAACAGGTAAATACATTTTTGAGTGTTTACTGTGAAAATCAGAACAACAAAAAGCTGTTCCAGTGCGCAACCACCCTCTCTGTGAAGAACCTCCTCCTGAGGTCTAGTTTAAACTTCCTCTGCCTCAGCTTCACCCCATTCCCGCAGGTCCTATCACTGGTGTTTATGGAGAATAGGTCACCCGCCGCTCCACTCCCCCTCACGAGGAAGTTGTAGACTGCGATGAGGTCTCCCCTCAGCCTCCTCTTCTCCAGGCTGAGCAGGCCCAGTGACCTCAGCTGCTCTTCATACCTCATCCCCTCCAGGCCCTTCAACATCTTCGTCTCCCTCCTCTGGACACTCTCCAACAGTGTAATGTCCTTTTTGTACTGTGGTGCCCAGAAATTATTTATTCTGAATTTATTCAGAAATAATGCTGAATTTATTCAGAAATAATTTATTCTGTCTCTTAAATGTTGCAACTCCCTGACCTACTATAATACCATGCAATCATCTTTGGTAAGCTGTAATATTTGTGTGGTTTTGGAAAAAGAGCAAGAAGTAATCTGCCCATGTAATCATTACGGAAAGTGAAGTGTTATAATCATTTAGATTCATCATAGAGAGATTAGTTATGGTGTTCAAATGATTGATTTGAAAGTTGAGTTTAGTACCTTGGCCTTACAGAACAGAAGAGAAGGCTCTGGGGTGACCTTATTGCAGCTTTTCAATACTTAAAGGGGGCTTAAAAAAGACGGAGAGCAACTTCTTGCTTCGGCAGTTAGCGATAAGACAAGGGGAAATTACTTTAAACTGATTTAGATTAGAGGTTAGGAGGAAATTCTTCACTCAGAAGGTGGTGAGGCACTGGAACAGGTTGCTCCAAGAGGTTGTGGATGATTCATCCCTGGAGGTGTTCAAGACCAGGTTGGACAAGGTCCTGGGCAACCTTATCTAGTGGGTGGCATCCCCACTCATGGCAGGGCCATTGGCATTAGAGGATCTTTGGGGTCCCTTACAATCCAGTCCATTCTGTGATTCTATGGAAAGGTCATCTTTGAAAATTTCAGAGCAGTAAGGCAAAATATGCAATTAAAGAGGCTCTAGAAAAAAAAAAAATCATAATTTTTAGGTCAGGGAGAGGAATTATTAAAACATGCATAAGTGTATTAATTTATTTTAAAGTTCATAAAACAGTTCTGTTAATAGGATCATTTTGTATTGCTGCAGAGATTAATTGTGTATGCTCACAGGGCATACATAAGAATGTGTAAAATATATGTCTGAAATAAGCAAGAGACCATAGATTATGAATAATAATAATAATAAAACCTATAAAATTAATATTCCATCTTAGGCAGAATCTCCAGAAATGAAAATGTATGAATTGATGGACATTTTTAAAGACTTTTGTCTTCTCCCCACAGTAATACCAATTCCTGTTGTATTTTTCAAGGGTAGAAAAGCTTAAACAGTCCTATGGCTCTTCCTTCCTCTGTTCTATATACTGGCAATTAGAGATTATTTGACTGTAGGCTATTTTGTATGAAAGAGTACAGCTTGGATCCTGTATCGAGACTGAACCAGCATTGTGTAATAAAAAGAACTGTTTCATGTTGTGTGTGACGCAGAAGTTGGAAGAGAGGGAATGAATGAGGTATGAGTTGCAGCTGGCAATTGTATATCATAGAATCATAGGATATCCTGAGTTGGAAGGAACTCATAAGGATCATTGAGTCCAACTCCTGGCACCACACAGGTCTGCCCAGCTGGGTCCTGATATTCTGGTCTGCAACTGTCGCACAACAGACCAGGAGCCAACGTGCTGTAGAGTTCCTTAAAGATGTTTATGGCACCACTGACACAAAACACTGTTATAAAATAATTATAACTATAGGGTTTGAGTTGAAAGCTCGCGTGCACAGGGCTTGTGGAAATACCTGTTTGCAAACTGAAAGACTGAGCTCTTTTGTCTGCAATGGAAAACACAGGGGGGCTGTGTTCTGATGCTGAGATGTGTCACCTTCACTCCTTGACACTCTCCTGGCTTTGCTGTCACGTACTGCCTCCTAATTATTCACATTGCATTTGTACCAGTTTAATCCCTTGGTCTCTTTGGAGCTAACCAGGCAGTTCCCTCTCTAGCAAAACTGTCTGCAGCATAGTTTGCCTGAAGTTTTCAGACAGACAGTATCATGTGTACCATGCTGAATTTAGCTTCTGCCTAGGTCAATTTTCCATCTCTGTCTTTCTTGAACACTTCCATGTGCTGGCATATACATAAAATTTATATCCCACCAGAGGGCTGTGATACAACATGTCATCATTTTGGGTCCTTTGTACTGAAAAGAACACAGAAATTAATAATCATGTCTTTGGACCACAGTGACACCACATGGGTCATGGTAGAAATTTAGACTAGATAGTACACAGACAAAAGGCAGTCTGCACTAGTTGAACTGTGATTTAGAAATCCCTCCCTATGCTGTTTTATGAAGGTAGTGTCAACAGGCTTGTAAAGTACCTTAGGTGCCAAGACCTCCCTTCCCACCCCCAAAAAAAGTAATGAGAGATCCTAAGGCATCTAATAAATTATGCAAGTTTAAGAGAGATATTTTTGCCTTAACCTCTTTACTACTAAAGAATGTAGGCATAAACTGGAGATGATACCCCTCACCATGAGAGGAGCGTGCAGATACATTCATCAATGTTTCCTAACTGCTTGCATGCTGTAGAGGAGAGCAGTAGGGGAAGTCCACAAGAATATTGACAAATGTCATTGGAGCAGATTCAGATTAATGAGTAAGTGTAGGCTTGCATAGAATCCAAAAAGAAAAGCTCTGCCAGCTGAGTAGTTGCTTCATGTAGTGGGACCTGGGTTCAGTGCCAAATATTCTGGAGAAAAATACACATTTAATTATATAATAATAGAAGGCATGTATTAAAGCATCACATAAGCAGAATTACAGTGCTGTGAAGGTCAGTTCTGCTGTTCTGTTGATTGTGAATACTGTTTTTTTTGAACCTTGTGAGTCACGTGTCCTCCCCCCCAAAAAAATAAAATACCGTTTTGTAAACACTCCACTGTTCCCCTACATCAATTAAAATCTCTGGTAAAAATTAAAATGATATGTTTGTATACTAGCACTGATTTAAAACATCCAGCTGCTCAGCAAGAATTGACCTTTCGTGAGCTAGGAAATTACCTTTTGAATCATAGAAACACAGCCTTAAAATTATTTGTTTTGACAAAGCATGTTTTATGTCAATGTGGTAGAGTTTGTAAAATTTTAACTTAACGTAATATTTCTGATTTGAGTCATTAGAATATATTAATTACTAAGTCGATTTATTCAAGGTGTAGTAAAACTAAAAAGAAATCGAAGTATGTTGAAAATAGATAAACACATTTTCAAACAATCTTAACTGTACCCTTCTGATGATAATTTTTAAATATAAAATTTAAAATAAAATGCATTAATAGTTCTTTCAGATCACGTCTTTTAAATACAAAAAAAAAAAATCTTTCCTTCATTTCCTTGTACATATAAACAGCCAGAGTTCATGTTTTCAGGAAAAAGCCATTTGGACCATTTAGTAGAACCGAAGTCAATTCATAGACTCATCTGACTGAATCTCATGCTTTTTAGTATTAATTTAGTTGTCAGTGTTCTTATGGGGAGCAGATTTCAATGATAAAAACAAGGAGCTTAAACTATAAAGCTTAATAGTAGCAGTATTGGTCTAAGAAAACTATGTCAGTAGTACTTAATCTTTGTTTTGTGCACTGGCCGTAGGAATTAACTGTTCCTGTGAAGTCATTGCTTCTGATTTCAACGTGGCACATTAAACAGTTTTTTTTTTTTATAGGTTTAAGTTACTGGAATGTCATTTCATTGCTACTGCTCTGACATTTTTGATTTTTTTTTTTTTTCTCTTAGGCCTTTTAAGCTAAAAAAAGTAAATAAATAACCATTTTATTAAAAAGAGGTCTTAAAGTTGCTTCTAAAGCATTGCAGTCAGCATAAGAAAGTTCTTACATGTGAAAGAACTTCTTCACGGTGAGGGTGACGGAGCCCTGGCACAGGCTGCCCAGGGAGGTTGTGGAGTCTCCTTCTCTGGAGATATTCAAGGGCCGTCTGGATGCCTACCTGGGCAGCCTGCTCTGAGGAACCTACTTTGCAGGGGGGTTGGACCCAATGATCTTTCGAGGTCCCTTCCTACCCCTACAGTTCTGTGATTCTGTGATAAAGATCCAAGAACACTGTCACATGCATGTTAATGCTAAGAAATAAGAACTGCTTGGGAGATTGCAAACATTCCCTTATTTAACCTGTAGAATTTCCCAGCAGTTGTCATTTCCTTAGCTAGGGAGTAGCAGTCATCGGTATAAACACCATAGTGGGATAATTAAGTTTGTGTATCTTCACTGATTGGATGTGCACGCATCGAATATGAGACTGCAGGTTGCATATCTGTCTGAATCTTGGCGTGCTTAGTTGCCATTATTGCACTTAGATTTTTGAATACTGTGGCACTGGGTGCTGCTTGAGGCAACCTGTTTTAATTTTCAGAGATTCCTTTATGTGTAAAAGTATGATTCATGAGATTGTGGAAAAAAAAAGATTTGTATGCAGTGGAAACATGTATGCAGGGTGACAGTCAGTTTCTTCTCCCAGGCAACAAGCGACAGGACGAAAAGGAATGGCCTGAAGTTGCACCAGGGGAAGTTCGGAAAAAAAATGAAATATTTTACAAAAATGTCCTAACTGAAATGGTTGTGGGGCATTGGAGCAGGCAGCCCAGCAAAATAATTGAGTCAGCATCCCTACACGTTTTTAAAAGACATGTAGATGTGGTGCTTATAAACATGGTTTAGTGGTAGCCTTGGCAGTGCTAGGTTAACAGTTGGACATGATGGTCTCAGAGGTCTTTTTCAACCTAAAGGATTCTATGATTCCAAGAAACATCGTCTGTTTTTATTTTAAGGGCATTCATTAGCTATGCTGTGATGATGTGTACCTTCAAGCAGTAAAGTGGAAAGCTCCTTCTGTATCTTTCCTGGTTTGATTTTTATGTGATCAGGATATTTGAGGACTTATTCAAACCTTGTCCCTGAAGCACTTCAAGATGGTAATTAGATTTTCTAGAACACAATTCTCTGTATTCATCTGTGCCTAGGTACTTCAGTGGATATATACCCTGCTGGCAGCTGAACTCTATCATAGCTTCTCTCTCATTCTCCCTTCTCAAAGGAAGAGGGGGAGAAAATATAATGGAAGAAGGCTCAAGAGTTGAGATGAGGATGGGTAGATTGCTCACCAATTATTGTCATGGGCAAAAGGGAATCAAGGAGAGAGACGAGGGAGATTAATATAATTTATTGCCTATTGCTAGCAGATTAGAGCAGTGAGAATGTAAAAACAAAATAAAAACACCTCTTCCCCCATCCACCCTCTTCTACCTCCTCCCCCCAAGGGGTGCAGGGGAACGGGGAACAGGGGCTGTGGTCAGTCTATAGCACTTCTCCACCGCTCCCTCACGGTCCCTCCCTGCCCCTGCTCCCCGTGGGGTCCCTCCCACGGATGTCGTCCTTCCCGAACTGAGCCTGCGGGGGCTGCCCACAGGCAGCAGCTCTCCAAGCATTGCTCCCACATGGCTCTGTCCCACGGGGTCCATCCCCCAGGAGCAAACTGCTCCAGCACGGGTCCCCCACGGGCGGCAGCTCCCCCCAAACCCCCTGCTCCTGCGTGGGCTCCTCTCCACGGGCTGCAGCTCCGGCCCGGGGCCTGCTCCTACGGGGGCTCTCCATGGGCCGCAGCCTCCTCCAGGCCACATCCACCTGCTCCACCGGGGGCTCCTCCACGGGCTGCAGCGTGGAGATCTGCTACGCTCTGCTTCTTCAGTGACTCTGGTGTCTGTAGTAATGTTTATCTCTCACATTTTCTCACTCCTCTCTACCAGCTGCTGTTCTGCAGCAAGTTCTTTTTGTTTTTTAAATCCATGTCTTCAATCTGCTCTCCCAGGGGCCCATCACAGGCTCAGCTCTGGCCAGCAGCAGGTCCCTTTTAGAGCTGGCTGGAGCTGGCTCTGACCTGACGGGGCAGCTGCTGGGCTCTGCTCACTGAGGGACACCCCTTCAGCCCCTCTGCTACCAAACCCTTGCCATGTAAACCCAATACAGGATATAAATTCAGATTATGGACTACTTTGTGCTGGCTTCCACTAATTGGAATTCCACTATTCCACTAATATTGAATGCATCTCCTCCAGTGATGGAACAGTGTTCAGGAAATGAGTTTGCTGACTGATTTCTTTTTCTTTTTTTTTTTTTTTTAACCTTCACCTCAGTATAATGTGGCTTATAGAAAGAAAAGGAAGACAGACAACTATTTTCACACACAAAAATACTGGGAAGAGTGGTTGGAAGTATATGCATAGAAGTATGTTAATGAAGGCCCTCTGAGCAAAATTTAATAATCAAAGAGATGCTACTTCACTGCTTCATTGATATGGAAATGTAATGCTAGTCTTATCCATGAAACCACTGGTGCCAAACTTTTTATGTCTCCTATGTGAGAAGGGCATTTAAATACATGCTCCAAAGGGCATTTAAATACATTCCCAAACACTTAATTGACATGATTAATGTCTCAAAGACTATTTCCATAGCCACATACTTGTTCAAGAGATGATCTGAACCTAGTGATTGTCTGAGTTCATAAGGTTTTCTAGGTAGAAACCTATTGTGTTGTAAAGAACGCATTAGAATTCCCATTCTTTCTGCACAACAATAAAAAAATAAAAAAATAAATAAAAATCATAAATATTGATATCACAGTTTCTAAGTTCTGAAGTTTGCTCTTTAAGCAGTATTATCTTTCTATTGTTTCCCTGGGTATCTAATAAACAAGATTTATTTCACTGTTAGCTAAACTTGTTTTGTGTGCCCTCTGCTGGCAGTGTCTCATTACCAAACAAGTGAGCGATATACAAAGATTTGTGGCAACACAAAAGGACTTGTGAAAGAAAACCCATCCAAAACTTGTCATGATGTTTTATTTTTATTGTGAGTGCGTTTTTTAGTCTGAAATGACTTTCCACTCTTGCAGAAGAGTGCACAGCTTGTGCCACGTGTTTACAAGTGCTGAAGAACAGGAGCAGCGTCTCCCATGGTTTGTCAGAGCTCCCTCTCCTGGATTTGGCCGCTAAAGTCTCTGCTGGTGTGTCTTTTCAAGGAGATGTGTCCTCCTGAAGGTTTTAAGCATAGTTCAACAAGAACAGATTACTAGCACCTAGTTCAAAGTGTTTTTCATTGCCTCAAATATCAGGCTGCAACTCTTCCTTGAAAGCTGCTTGACAGCCTGATATGGCTATGGTGACTCCTAAGAACATCCCTGGACCAGGTGTGGCAGGGTTTCACAACCACTTACAGGTGGTTCAGAAGTCTCCTGAGCATTTTTTCCCTTTCCCACCCCAACGCTATCTTCTTACATGTAAATTGCACTCTCAAAAGTATCTGGATTTTGCCAACGTTCAGCTTTGTCTATGCTTGCCTAGTCTTAGTTAACCAGTGTTTAATGCAGCTATCATTGTGTGTTCAGTGATAGAGGAAAAGTAAAAACGACTAGTATCCTGTACTGAAACGGGGTGTCAACACAGTTTATGTGATAATATTTAGCATCATGTCCAGTCATTTTCAGTATTAGATGATTTTTACTTCAGTGTTCTTTGCTTTGTGGTTCTACTGTGTCTTCTGTCTTCCTCTCATTCCCATGTTCATAAAATGTTTAGTGCTATGAAAAAAGTTAATTCAAGAGCTGCTCAGCAGTTCCACTGGTCGTTGAGTACATCTGCAAATTTTAGGTAAGATGTATTGTTCATACATTCCTGATCAGACCATGTTAAATGCAACAACAGACATTAAGCTTTCTTTTTCCTATGGGAGCAATGCAGGTGTTTTGAAGGCCTGTTCTTTACCTGCTGGACAAGTGTAGATTACATGATGAACTTCATAGATGTGCATTTGGATTTGTCTGGTTTCATGCTGAAGTCTAAATTAGTTTCAGACTAATTTAGTGTGACTAATAAAGTGTGAGATTGGTGCTTCTGCAGATTCTGTGGGAACTTAATGCAAAGAATTCTGACTGGAGCCTGAGCTATTCAGCAACTTGCTGAAGAAGTTGATACGCAGAGGTGAGACAGGATGTGTGAATAAAATTTTGGCTAGTATTAATAAAATAGTGTGTGAATAAAAAGGACTAGTGTTATTGAGGCATTTAAATATGAGATTTTTTTAAAATTCAGGATGTTTTTCTATTGGCTTTGGGGTGGAGTATGTCCTCTCTTTTGGTTGACTTTGGATTGTATTTACTTGTGTAGGAATATTAGTGCTTACTCGTAACTGTTATAACTTCACATGGTAACAGTGGCCATGGAGTTTTAGTATAGTCCTTTGGGTTTTGTTACAAGGTCCATGTAAAGAAGTAATGCTATTTGCTTCATGTAGACCATGAGGGGCATAAAACAGAGGAAGTGAGAGAGAAAGACATAGAATGATAACTAACAGGTGAGGCAACTTCATTTGTTTATCTTGATTTACTGTTATATGCAGAAGAGGTCACAGAGGAGCACACAGCAGAGAAAGGGGAATTTTGAATACGTTGAGACATGGAGTGTTTTACCTGTTGAACAGTGGCTAGTCTTCATAATACATCAGGAGGAATAAGAAAAAGGAGGAATAGTAATCTTGCCAGGTTTAATCCCAGAACGTTCTTAGCTTTAGGCTTTGCACTATGTTTGATCATAGCTACAGGGTGAGTTTTTTGTTAACTCAGAAAGCCTTGTGTGTTCCTTTAATTTAGAAGTGAAAAGTGCAGGCCTTAGACAGTGACTACTGTAATATATCCATCCCATCTCACCTCAGCCTACATGTTTGCATTTCCATTATTAAAAACTTGTTACCCGGGAAACTGCTGAGGTTAAATAACTCACTTCCAGTGGATTGATGATGATTGTGATGACATTTTTTCATCTTCTTGGTAGAGGCAGACAGTAGAAATAATTGGGCAGTATCAACAAAAATCAGTTCTGTATTTCCACTGAAGAATACAAGGGGACAACATTGCAGCACGATTGCTTCCATTATAGAGCTTTTTTATTTTTTTGTGGCTTTGAAAGCATGGCTATTTAAAAGGAGACACCTTAACTCCTATTTTATTTTAATAAAAAGTTGCTGCAATTAAAACAGTTATGGAGTGAGAAAAAAAAAGAGACTATGCTAATTAATTTGTTTTCATGCACATTTTTGTGAATTAATGTAGTTTGATTTATAAATTTCACGATGTGAAAACTGGCGGAGAAGGTGGATATGTCACATATCTGAGGTCTGGAAAAGCTGTTTTTTTTTGTTGTTGTTGTTTGTTTTTTTGTTGTTGTTGTTGTTTTTGTTTTTGTTTTTTGTGTGTGTGTGGCTTTGAATTTGTGGCCCATTCTGTTTAATCCACTACTGTAGTTATTAAGCTACCAGTGGCCAGAAAATGGCTTCTTACTGATATCACCCAACTTGTTTTTGGTTCTCAACGTGCTCTGAAAATGTCCTCAAGTCACTGTTTGTTATAGTACTTACTGGAGAGAACAACCTTGGGTTCCCATGGACTGTGCACATACATCAGATTGTACAGCTCACTGTTTGGGTCATTCTATTTTTGTGAAGCAGAAGCTGCCATATCTGTGTGAGATTTGGAGGTAGGCAGGGACAGGTGTTGTGTATTTATTTAAACTGTCCTTGAGGTAGTGTTGTTTTCCTCCAGTTAATTCTAAAATGGTGTTTCCAAGAAAGAATCTACAATTCCTTTGTTTATTGTTATTTTTAACAATTATTTTCATTAAAGGAAGTTTGTATTTTGTTCTTGGACATAATTATACCTACCCCAGTTATTTATACTGATTCCTTTTCAGTAATCTACCCAATATTTAGGTTGTCATCTAAATGCATCTAAAACTTTTAGAAGCAACTAAGATTTACAAGAGCGATCTAGCATAAACTGCTCTGTTATCCTTGTTATGTATGCATTTTTGTCTGCCTGTGCTACCACAGTGTTGTGCTTATTGTCATGTGCAATTCCAGTGCTCTCTCAGGGATCAATTATGTAGTGATCTATCTGAAGCAAATAGTTTTGGCTGGCCTGAGTAATAAAGTTGCAAAATAACCTGATGTGGGTAAAACCAGGAAGGAGAATAAAATATGCTAACAGTTTTTATTTCGTACAGTCATGTATAATGTCCATTGGGCATTACCAAAATATTGCTTGCAAACCACAGGTTGGAAAACATACATTCAGTGTATGTTAGACTTACTGTAACCAATTCTACCCTTTCTGGTGTGTTGCACAGGTTAACATTCAACCTTCTGAATGGCATCGCTCTATACTGCTGCCACAGTCCTGGTTAGGATTCATGAGTCGAACCTACAATGCAGTGCTACAGGTAATTCTGAGGTACATAGTACTGTGCATACTAATGCTCATTCAAGCTGTATGTATTGTCATTTCTAACAGCAAGAGCTTCAATCATCAGCGCAGGTAACAAAAATTTAAAAGTTAAGTTTGATGTGTTTAATACAAGTTATGAAAAGAAAATAAAATTAGAGTTTTCAGGCAGCACAGTCTGAGATGCTTTGTACAAGTATAATTTCTGGTCATAGTTCTGGTTCTTTTAGTCTTTTTCCTATGTGAGGTTCTGTTAAGGTCAGTTCCAATTGCAGGTGACTCTTTAGAATGTGAAATTTTGTCTAAACTTCTGTTCTATTATTTCAGATAGGAATTTTCCAATAATGGTACCACAAAATGATCAGAAGCTATTGAGGAATCATTAATTGAATATAACTTCTCTTATTCAGCATGCAATGTTAGCATATTGTAAGGACTCATCCTAAGGACTGATTTTTCCATCCGATCTAATGATAGGAAGTGCAGGAAATACCTTAAAACTGCTCTTTAGGTAGGTTAGCTGGCCTGGTAGATAGAGCAATGTTGTGTCTTTTTTCTTTCAGCAGCAAAATGATGTAAAAACTAGTGACAAATTGCTCCCTTATAGAAGTCTCCCTTTGTTTTATACTGTTTATGTTTCCAGGTCACATCAGTATTATTGGCATGAGCAGCTCAGATTGCTGAGCAAAACAGAGAAGCTTTGACTGTTCCTTTGCTATGCAGTGAAACATACACTTCTGTAACATTTTTTAGAATAAATTTTACCGTGGACATCAGATTCTAAACTGAGCCCCATGACAAAGCAGGCAGTTGCTTTTCAAATAGTAATTTTAGATCTTACCCACAGAGCAGGTCATTGTCACTTTTTTTTTTTAAAAAAAAAAAAAAAAAAAAAAAAAAGTTTTGCTTTGTTTATTTATTTATTTTTAAAAAGGTACCCACTATCTTTATTCTGCTCCTTGTACTTCTATTTCATATGAGGTGTCCTAAAGAGACTATAGTATAAGCTGAATAGTCCGGTTAGTACATAACTCGGTATTTCTGAGTGGGTATACAGTAACCTTTTCTACTGTTTGGAGGCTGGGTTATCCAAGCATACTCTTCACAGCTCACCAAAGTACTAGTTAGAGGATTTTTTCCTTTTGTACATCTGGAAGTTCTCCTGTCCTTAGTATGTCTACTCAAGTGCTTAAGCACTTGTGCCAATTTGCACGTTGAGCATGTTTGGGAACTCAACTTCATGATGATCCTACAGTTCTTGATTTAGTCCTGAACTTAAGCTAGTTTTTACTTGTTTGGGAGTATTGCAATAGATTTAAACATACTGTAAAGCCAAGGAATTTTTCATCGAAGGTTATGCTTCTGACAGCAGAGCATAATTTTTATGCAGCTGACTCTATAGTCATTGTATCATACCTGTTGCTTTAGTCTCTGGGAGTGGATAATCACCTTCTGAGTGACATCGGTATTTGGAGGATTGACAATCTTCTGTTCTCAGGTTTTTATGAAACACAGCGTATGTGTCTGTTTTTCACTTAAGGCTTAATAACCAACTAAAGAGCAGCAACTGATAACCCAAACAAATTGAGCTGTAATTGTCTCAAGGCTTGAGAATGATCATAAGGCAAAGCTGCTTAAAAGGTTTAGATAACACACGTGGCCAGAATCCACATCATCTCCTTTGAGGTACAGAAGAAACTAGTAGAAGGAGGCTGAGATCATAAGAAGGAAAGGGATGAGGAATTATTTTTTAGTAGTGAATCAAGAAAGTAATTTTTTGCTCTCAGAACCCATCTTAGGTGCTAGGCTTCTATATTTCATTCCCTGCTTGTTGTACGCTCTCCAATCCCAAAGGGAGGTTGTCTCTTTTCATAAATCTCTCAGCATCTGTGACCATCTGCGGATGTCTTTCTCACTCAAGAATTATTATTATTTTTTTTCTTATATATTATAGTGGGATCCCATATCAAGAACAATGGGGTTCACTTACAAAGTAGTGCTCAAGGGAAAGGTTACATCTGTTACCCAGGTGTTGCCTGAAAAAATCTTAACATTGATTGGCCATGTAAGGTCTACTTCTGACTTATGCTGTGATTCTGCAGGGGAGACAAGCAAAGCTGGAGATGGAGTTAAAGCAGGGAAAAGAGGATCATGAAGATGTACAGTACAAGCAGTTTACAGCGTGGCTCTGGTAAGGAATTGCTTGCATGCTCTTTACGCTTTGTAATGGCAAGTGAGGGGGCAGAAGGTGTAGACTTCGGTGTTAATGCTTTATTGTGTAAGTGCTATGTAATACTGCATTGATATTTGTCAAGTCGATGTCAGTGTTTCCAGACTAAGTGGGTTTGAAACAGCATACTTAGATGGAAACCCTGACTGAATTTCTTCTAAAGCCTGAGTAACATGTATCTTGGTGGATATGAATCTGTTTTATGAGGCCTGCATTCTTAGACTTCTAATAATGTGTTGTGGAACTGTGATTGGAAGGTATCTTTTTGTGTAGGGTGACAGTCATGGCCAGGATTTATGGATAGGTATTGTATGTTGTGGTGTACAAGATCTCTTTCCTCACCAAAACCAGACTAGGTAGAAGATTCACTGCATCTTTGCTTCTGTCTGGATATGAATGTCAAACTAAACAAACGTAGACAAGAAGCCTATTATAAATTGAGTACAGTCATATGTAAGAAATTGCAACTACTCCTTTTGCTTTCGTTTAAATGGATTCAGTTTTCTACAGTCCTTAATAGCGTAACTGTGCATAGTTGTTCCCAGGAGAATGACAAGTGTTGTATAAATTGTTACAATTGTCCATCGTAAAACGTTCTCATTTTATTATGCCAAGACATAGTGTGGTGATTTGGATGCCTATGTGTAACAGTGCAAATAATAGATTTATGGCTGTTGAATAAACCTGCATTTTGCAAAAAGTTTACAAAGCAGTGGTAGTGCAAATTAGCATGAAGGAATATTGAGTGTTAGTTGAGCACTTCTGTAGTTTTAATAGCTGAGATTAATTTGTGCGAAGCCTTCTAATAGCAATTTGAGATAACTGTTGACCTAGAATGAGCTCATGTAAGGCACAAAAATTAGCTGAACTCTTGCTGTAATATAACAATGTGGTCTAAATTCATGCTTTTTCTGTTGCAGGGTCAGAGATACGTTGACTGATGTCATCAAAGGTGCTTCAAAGTAAGAACTACTTATTTGTCACAGATGAGAATGAGTTCTGTTTTGTGGCAGATGATGCAAGATACTTCCCACAACAGATTATCTACCAATTTCATGTTTTCACATGGCTCCTGCTCAACAAAGGAACTCATCCTCACTTCGTTATTTGAGCATTTTACAATTGCGTATGTCCATTAGAAAGGCTGATGGATTATATTTTGAGTAAAGACTGTATAGTATTGTAGTCTCTTCTTTTTTAAACAGCAAACTCTGTTTGCCTCAAATTGCTTTGTGTGTCTAGAAATTGGCTGGTCTGTAGTGGACCAGTGGCCTTTCAAAACTATCCAGTTTCTGTTAAGCTGACTTCCCTGTGCCTGGAAGCCCACAAAGACAAGTAATTACATGTTTTCAGATTGTAACAGGCTTGTTAATTTGCAGTTAGAATTGGCACATGGCTTTCAGGCAGGAATGAGTATCTTAACCTTCCTTCATTTGGTAGCTTGACTTTCTCCTATTACTCTCCACTGGCAGCTTTCTTATTATGCTTTGCCCTTGGTTAGCCTGAAATTGGCCACTTGTACCAGGTTAAGGAAAAGCATTAATAGCAATGATTCCTCAAAACATCAAGTGCTTATAAATCATTAAAATGTCATCAGTGGAAGAGTTACAGTGAAAACTCAGAGACCATTTCAGTGTATTCTTGTAAATGAAGAAAAGGATACTTTGGCATGCTTCCGTGAGCTGAAGGCTCTGGATATTTTAATCAAGATTTTCCATAAAGGTTTGAACTCTTTTGCCTTTTTTAACTTATTATTGTTTAGATATTTCCAGCTGCTCAATTTTCTTGCGTATCAGCCGATCTTGAAAGGCTTCAGCTAAGGAGGGATGAGACTGGGAAATCAGTTTGATATTTTAGCTACTCAATAAATACCTGTGTTAAGGTAATGTAGCAGCAAGAGATAAAGGAGGAATAAAATAATAATTCTATTATTTAATACTTATTACATATTTACAATTATTAATAAAGTAAACATAAAAATAAAAAATATATATTCTATGTCTCAGAGTGCAAGCTATGATTTTAGTTATAAAAGTTCATTAGTAAAAGTAATTGAGGTGATAGCATTTTGCAGATTTGGGAGGAAGTGGTTCATTTTCTTTAGGTAACAGGAGAAGGATTTCACGTGCATAGGCCATGTCTCTAGAAAGAACTTTTGTTTACTGACCTTTTTATAAGAAAGTACTTAATTTGTTCCATGTTTTCATAAAAGAATAAGGCACTGCTCCTTTTCTTCCTAAGATTTGTTGTTAGTATGATGTTTTTTACCCCCACTAAATTTACAGCATCCAGTTTTTATGAATGTATAGATTCAGAAATTCCTCTCAGTATGAGGTATGTTACAAAGTGTAGCCTCTTAGAAGCTGATAATTACAACAACAACAAAGACTCTGTAGCATAAATTAGGAAATTACTTAAG
Organism: Oxyura jamaicensis; assembly: GCF_011077185.1. Lineage (NCBI taxonomy): Eukaryota > Metazoa > Chordata > Aves > Anseriformes > Anatidae > Oxyura > Oxyura jamaicensis. Next base: position 36,993,760 of record NC_048926.1, read on the forward strand.
GCAAGAGATAGGGGAGATTTCAAAGAAGTTAACTAAGCACCTGATTGTAATTATTTGTAGTTCTCTTATCTGAAATGATATACTTTTAGTGTTTGACACAGGAAAAGTCAATGACATTCCAATGAGATATGTTTCTTTAAAAAATATACATATATATATATATATATATATATATAATAAAAAAACCTAACCTACAACATATTTTTATTGTGTAAATGAAATCTTTAGATCTGGAAGCAAATGCCTAAATTCGCAAGTGTGTACTTACAGGAACAGACAAGGAAGTTTTCAGAAATGCAGGACTAATGTAGAAAGTGTAATACACCATGTATTGGTCTAGTGTAAGGCTGTCATCAGTGGTCTCCTACAGTTGCATCGATCAGTTGCCATTATTGTGAAACACCTAAGATGGCTCTAGCAGAATTATATTTTGACATATTTTGGGGGGAATTATGGGAAAAGGGCATCTTTTTTTTTTTCACAAAACTGAACATAGTTACATTCTCTATCTTATTCCTAGGTGGCAGATTATTTTTCTTGAGTTCCTTTTAGGGGGAAGTAAAGGTTTGCAATGCGGTCCAAGTCATTACTCTTTGAAACCAGTTATTTTCCACGATATGATTGTTTCATAACATGGGGGAGTAAAAAAAATAAATTTTTTAAACTGAGATTTCAGTGATGGCTTCTCTGCTAAAACTCCCAAACAGATGCTATTGTGAAGTGACACCTGGCATGTCTAGCAGCCTCTGCTTGGAGAGCTTTTTGTGTTATCCTGTCTAGAGATGGTACTAGATAAGATCAGTTGATGCATTTCTGTGACTGCATGTGCTCTGCAAGATGGCAGCACTTCTTTTAGTGGCAGGTAAAAGGGCTTTTCTTTACGTGTCTATTTGTGTATGGTAGGTTATACATAGAAGACAGCCGACTAAAGTTGTTAGGAGCAAGTGCCTCCACTTGTAGCATAACTTGCCTTTATTGAGACATGTGTTTTGCTGCTGGCATGTCTGTCATGCCTCTTGATTGTTCTTTGTCTTTTTCAGAGACAGCCCAGTGGTAAAAGGAAACTCTATTTTAGCCTTAACTGGTCTTGCAGTTGCTGTAGCCAAATATGAAAGCAGCCTTTCCTCAGACACTGAAGGGATGCCTGAGGTAAGTCAATCTAGGTAAGAAATTCTTAGTGGAATGTAACGAAGCAGTATCACCAGGTGTGTTTGAGGGGATGGTAAGTGGTTATAAAGTCCTTCACACTTTGAAAGTCTAATTTCATCTTGTTCAGTGAATGTCATCTAGTAACTGCTGTGTCATCCATACAAAAGTAACGTGATGATTTCAGTCATTTCAGAGCAGCATAAGGCATGCTTTCCAATGCCTGTTACTATTGACCAAACCTGTAAAAGATGGTGTGGGGAGAAATAGTCTTGTTTTTGAAATGCCTTTTGTCAGCTTCTATGTGGTAGCTACCTCAGTAGAATTTAGATTTTCCTGTTGGATTTCAGTAGATTAAAATCCTTAGCCTAGATATCCTTGGCAAGTGTTGTACTTCGCAACCAAACTATAGTTACTCAGATAGTCACACTTAGTTTCTGTGCCTATATTAAATTTATATTTTGGGCCAAGAGGATTCATAAAAGCTGCAACTTACTAAAAAGATTAAAGAGTTCAGAGTTGTGAATGGAACATGTTTTGTTTTGTTTTATTTTTCCTGCTGTTGTTGTGAGGCACTCTGACAGCTGTCATTTTCTTTAACTAAATAATCTGATAGAAAGTAGTGTCTGGAGGGTCAGAGATGTCAAATAAAGCACGCTATTTCCTGAGCCTAGGGATAGTAAGATCTCATTCTGGGTGGATCATAAGTGGAATATCAGCTGCTGAACTTTTTCTGTTCGGGTAGAGCTTGATTTAAGAAAAAATAACAATGAATATTTGGGTTTGATTTTTGCAGACTGAACCTGATTTTCTTCCCACACAACAGTGGATTTATATGGTTATAGAGACCCTCTTTAGTATTGTGAATAGCCGCTATCAGCCTAAAGGACAAGTCTTCCCATGGTTCTACCAGGTATGTGCTATGGTATTAAAGACGGGAGCATATATCTGCATTTTCTACCTCAAATTCTTAGTCTGGAGTTCTCTGGTTTTGTTTGCCCAGTAGTAGTTGTAATATAGAATAATATGTTTTTCTTTCCTTTCGTTACTTTTGCCTTGGGTTTTTGTCCTAATTACCAAGGTAATAAAAATTATATGAGAATACCACATAAATGAAGGAATTTTAAAAAGATAAACAAACAAAAAACACAACAGAATATTCTACAGAACAGCCTAGCAGGAACAGACTCTCCTCATACAACAATATCAAATTCTTGAGTGATTCTGAGAGTAAGCCTGAAGTTTAGACTTTCTCAAAATCTAATAGTTACAGAGCCAGCGATTCTCATTTTACAATACCTCCTGAACCCCAGAGGACTAGTACAAATTGTCATAAGTGCTTGCTGTGTGATAACTGGCCTGAAATTCTCAAGCTATAGAAGTATCGGGCAATTTTTAAATTGGGCCAGGAGATGGTCCTAAAAGATTGTTATAGATTTTAAAGAATAGGTATTGCTAACTCCTGACTGTGGTCAAGATGACCAGATTGGAACTTTTTGGGTTGTGGATACAGAAGGGGGTAAGTGTCCTACAAGACCAAATACCAAGCAGCTAAAGTATCAGGATGTCTTCTAACCTGAACTTTATTAAATGCATTCATGTACTGCCTTTAGTCCAGTCAATGAGATGTTGGCATCTCCAAAATCAAATGACTAAATCAAACGGAGTGTTAAATAAATGCTAGACTGGCTGGATGTGAGGAGATTCAAGCACTTGGTTGGCTTTAGCAGTTTTTGCTGTGTTTTTGTGTTTGTTTTTTTTCATGACTTCTGCCTTTGAAAACAATGTTGTTTAAAAAAGGTATTTGTAAGATGGAACAGTGTGACATGGTTCATATTTCATTTCTAAAATCCATTCTGTTTAAAAAGTAAGTAAATCCAAAAAATATTGTGCTTGTAGAATTCTAAGGCACACAATGGAAAGCATGGCCCTGCAGAGTACGTTGCATCCTGATGGGAATTTTTATCTTTTCAGAGCTGCACATCCAAGAAGATAAATGTAGATTAGGCTGTTACTTGTAATCAGACTGTTGCTTCATAAATAGAGGTATCTATAGAGTTTAGCTTTTAAAATGGAAATAAATTTTAAAACTTCGTAAGGGATCTTTCTTCTAGAAAGCATCTCTGCTGGTAATCTTGCAAGATCTCATGTTTATTCATTCTAGGTGTGATGCTTCTAAGGAAGTGCATTTTCCAGCTCACTAAATTCACAATGCGTTATAATTATGGAATTACCTTGACATTGTGGCTAGTTTCTATTTGCCCTTCTGATCACACTCCTGAACATTTTAGAATGGAAGCTGAAGACTTAAACAGATGAGCTTACTCATGTGTAGTATAGTTATTGAATTCCAGTTTTCACCTGTTTATCCTTTGTTTACAACTCCGTATTTTGCAATCTCATTTATACTTAGAAGTTATATTCAATTACACTAGTTTAATTACCTATTCAATTACAATAAGTATAAACTGCCTGCAGGGTAAGGCAAAGAAAAAAGGTACAATTGGCAATGCCATGAAATACTGTTTATTGCCAGATTGCAATACCTCTGTGCTGCCATATGCTGTATAGGTATTTATTTTAAATTCATGAGTTGCTGAATGTTTCTACCAGGAAATGAGTTTTATATCCTTTCCACAAGAGGAAAAGGAAAAAAAAAAAAAAAAATCTTTTAAAAATCTTTTTATAGAAATCCTATTCTGGTGAAAATACAGCTAGTGCTATAGCTCGCTCCTGTGCAGCCACTGCTTTGTCTCTCCTGGTGCCGGTTATCATTGTATCATGCAAGGAGAAGGTTGAGGAAGTCCTGAGTATGCTGACTGCCAGGTTACCTGGGAAGCCAAATGCTGATGAGTCTCAAGCTGTTCAAACCCACATTGGCCTTGCTTTGGGGATGTTCATCTCACGTTTGTGTGAAGAAAAATTCAGGTAAGAATTACTGTATGTAATGTAGGTGTGCAAATAACTTACCACTTTATTCCTGCAAGTGGCCTCTATGGTTTAGGGAATAAAGTGTTTATAAGTCATAGGCAAATGATTCTTGAGGTGTTTTGCAAATTTTTTACAAGGTGTCTTTTATTACAATAGTCTTTTTCCCCCTCTGTGTTACGTTCTATATATTTTGCCATTTCTTCGGGGTGATTGGTTAATTTTCATGATACCCTACGTTGCATGTGCAACCTGGAATTTGACTGCTTACATGTCTTTAAAGAGGACTAGATGCCCTGAGAAAGTTAATTGTAAAATAATTCACAATTCTCACTTGCTCCTTTCTAAGTTGTGTTCTGCACACTGGATAGTGTCCACTTGCATCATGTGAGTTACCTATATGGAGACAGAGTGCTTGATTTCTTTTTGGGTGTTGTACCAAAAATGGGTGCTAGTTAAGGCCTGAATATGTTTTTGTATTATTTGTATAATTACATTAGTATGTTCATATGGAAGTGGCACAAATGGCCAGCCATACAGTCACCACTTACAGGCCAGTGCAAGAACGTGTTACAGCAAGAAAAGAACAGTATTTAGTGGCTCATTCAGTATTATCAGGAGGTTTAATGTCCTATGTGATTTGAAGAGCGGAGCTGTATTTTGAATTTTTTTCAGTTTCTTTCTTGTTTTGGTTTTGTAGTGAGGTACCTGGTCAGCAGATGAACTTAGTTGTAATGAAGTCCCTGGATGCACTGGAGGAGTGTTGCTTTGACTCCAGTCTGGAGTACAAGTGAGTTTCTCTCATTACTGATGATGCTTTGGTTTTTTTTTTCAGCTCCATTGTATTCATTCAAGCTTTTTTTCCTAAGTTCTACAGCGTGTAATAATGGAAACAGCCTTTTCTGAATACTTTCCAAGAATCATGGAGTCATGCAGGCTAGCAAGGACCTTGGGAGGTCTACATTTCTCCCTGAAACAGGCTCAGCTTTGGGGTTGTATTTATGTTACCCAAGGCTTTACACTGTCAGAGCACAAAACCCCCAGGCCACAGAGGCCCAACCTGCCTGGGCCCTGGCTCCATGGCCAGGCTGTCCTGGTGGGGAAAAGGCTTCTGGTGAGGAGAGGTGAGCTCTCCTCACCTTTAGCCTGAGCCTCTTGTGCCTCAGCCTGTGCCTGGCCTCCTGCCACACACCACTGGGCAGAGCTGTAAATGTGAAAGACTTTTGTTCAAGCTTGGCATTTGTCAACTTCTAAATTGCTGTTCTAAAGCAAGAGCCTCTCCAGCAGGATGATAAGCATAGCTGACCACAGGACATACGCCTTGCATTGACCTTATGTGAGTGCTTCACCCATACTCAATTGGTGATGCTTTTTTTTTTTTTTTTTAATAGATGTCAAGCTTTTTGAGAGTTCATGTTGTAAAAATGAAGGAGGGCACATTTGCCTTCTTTCTAAATGCCACCACTAATCTTTTCCTCTCCTGTGGCTGCTCAGTCATGTTCAGTAGGGCTCTGGGAGAGGTGACAGAGTCCTGGGGCCGATTTGTCATCCTGACATGGTGCAGACAAGGTTTCTGCATTACTGCCCTGCCACTGCAATGTTGCAGGCAGTCTTGTGTCACACTGACAACCGGCAGAAAGCGAGCCCCCCACGCTCTGCCCTTGCCTGTGTGCCTTCCACTCGCCCACCCTGAATGCACACATGCCTGCAAATGTCAGGGGGATGCTTGGGCTCTACAGTAAATTTTTGAGATGTAGCATACCTCCTGATTGTTTCAGAAAACATGCGTGTCTACCTAATAATATGCTTCTCCAGGGTGTTAAGTAAGACATCTCACACATTAGAGGATATTACTGAGAAAGCGGCTTTTTCTGTTTTGTTTTTTTATCCTGCCTTGACTTTTTGGCTGATAAGGAGGCTTATCAATGTGTGTACTATGCAGTCTGGATCTCACACATCCACGCTTCACTGATCATGTCAGTCTTGATAAGAATGTTGTTTATATATATTATTTTCTTTGTTCTATTTAGGATAATTTTCTCTTTTTTTTTTTTTCTTTTTTTTTAATGAGGATGACAGGAGTAAAATAAACAGACCTGTTTTCAATAAATACTAAGCAATAAGAATGTTTTTCCCTGAGCCAGTGATTTAGCATGGTGGGAGTCCACTTATGATCTGTAAGAATCTGTGTTAAGTCTGTGTTAAGTTACATAAAATACTCTAAAAAGTTTCTTGTCTGGAAAAGGTCGTTGTGGGAATAGTGCTTATAAATCACTATTCTTAATTGTCTTCAACCACACAGGGGAGAAAATAACAATGATATTCATAATCTTGCAAAGCAGAAAAACATTTCAAATCATTTCAAGTGGTTAAGTGTATGTTAATATGATACATCTTCAATTTTTATGTGAAACTGAGTTTGAGATTGCAGAACCTTAGGGACTGCAGTTGCTCCGGATTCGAAATGGAAGGTGCTCAGACATTATTGAGAGATGTGGGAGTGGACCATTAACCTGCTCGTATGTTAGACAGAAACAGAAATAAGGATGTTTAAAAAATACACGGATATTTCTGTGTAAACATGTATGGAAAATATGCATGATGAATTATTTTTAGACACTTAGTTCTTTATGCTACTAGGTTTTGTCAGAGTTATTCATTACGGAAGCCATATAACAGCTCATTTTTCTTTCCACCTATTCTTTCTACCTATTTTATGTAGAAGCAGATAGAAGGTTGGCAAGCAAGTGCATTCATGACTGTTAACTTCTCCTTTTATTCATGTAGATCATATTGACTGGATTTTCTCACATCAGCCTTGATGTTGTGGGGGTTGGAGGGAAATCCAAGCTAGGTTTCCAATTGTAGCAGTACAGCATATAGGTAACAAACGTAACAGTACTTACAGCCCCTCTATGGGACAGCTGTCTCTTCTCCAAAGAAAAACATGTTGCAGTGAAAATTGACCTAATGCTGTTGTTTGAAGGGTTTCCTTGTGCAAAGCTTCTGAGAATCATGGGGAGCAGTTGCGTTTTCTGGCTTGCCTTGCCATTTTGTATATTAAGGATGAATTCTACAAGATCATTGCAGATGTGTCTTTTTGTATAAATTTGTTACCAGCTACAATTAGCGTGCATCTGCAAGAATAAATATTGGAGAAGTATGGAGTAATTGATAAATGCTAAAGCTTACATGTTGAGTAAAGATGTAGTAAAAAGCAGATTATTATGAAACTTGAAATGCATAGTAATCTTCCTTTAAATTGCTGGGCAGAGCATTTGACTGTTTGTGTTTGTTTTTGTTTTTTTTTTTGCAAGGTCAGTAACTGATTCAGATATGAGGCATTTTCAGTCAAAACTATCATCAGACTTTTCTTTACTGTACCTTCAGAAACTTGTTAAAATCCGCAGATGTTACTACTAGGATTTAGCCCTTTAAAAATGTCAGTTTTGCTTCATCCTAAAATATAAGCCTTTTATTTTATTTCATTATTTATTCATGAATTCTTCCATTCCGTGGCATGATAGTACATGCACCGTACATGGCCAGGTTACCTAAGATGAGATAAGTGACAATGAATTCAAAGATGGGTCATGACAGACAGCAGTGCTGAGTGTCTGATACACTGGCAGTGAAACACCTAGAACGTGTTGGGAAATCTGAGATACCATGCGGATGAAGTGTGCTTAAATATTAATTTTATGTAGATCACAAACAAGATGGCCAAGTGAAAGAGAGTGGTAGGCCCTCAAGTTTAATGTTATGAAAAAAAAGTGTTCAGAGCAGCAAAGGTATGGCTAATATACATATTATGTATACATACATACTTATATATATATATATATTTTTTTTTTCCTTCTCTTTAAGCACCGGATGTATTTTGGGAGTAGGACTTGTTCTTTCCCTTATGAGTTACAGCAGCCAAACAGAATCACGAGTGCATGTTTCTGCTTCACTGCGAAAACTCTGCAAATACCTGGAAAGCAGTGAGGACCAAAGCAGATCGGTCCAGGAGGTATGATCTGTTTTATCACAGATTTCAAATCTTCCTTTTTCTTTGTTGGCTGTCTTTAATAATTCAACTTTTTACCAAAGTTTTATACCTGTAGTACTGGAATAACTGGTGTATAATATGACTTTCACAATATCAAAGCTGTGGAAAGGTGTGCAGAGAAAAAGGATCCTGACTTGTATCAGGAACAGTGTAGCTAGCAGGACCATGGAGATGATCGTCCCCCTGTACTCAGCTCTGGTGAGGCTGTACCTCAAGGACTGTGTTCAGTTTTGGGCCCCTCACTACAAGAAGGACACCAAGGCCCTGGAGCATGCCCAGAGAAGGGCTACGAACCTGGTGAGGGGCCTGGAACACAAGTCCTGTGAGGAGCAGCTGAGGGAACTGGGGGTGTTTAGTCTGGAGAAGAGGAGGCTCAGGGGAGACCTTATTGCTCTCTACAGCTGCCTAAAAGGATACATCAGCTTCTTCTCACAGATACCTAGTGATAGGACTGGAAGGAATGGCCTCATGTTGTGCTAGGGGAGGTTCAGGTTGGAAATTCTGAGACATTTCTTCTCAGAAAGAGCAGTCAGGTACTGGAATGGGTTGCCCAGGCAGGTGGTGGAGTCACCGTCCCTGGGGGGGGATGTTTGAGGAAAGGTTGGACATGGTACTTAGGGACATGGTTTAGTGGGTGACATTGGTGGTAGGGGGTTGGTTGGACGAGATGATCCTGGGAGGTCTTTTCAAACCTTGATGATTCTATGATTCTGTCAGGCTGGTTTTATATCTGTTTAAAAAAATAAAAATAAATAAATAACTTGTACTGCTGTGCAAACATTAAGAAATTTCCTGAAAAGGTAAAAAGATAGCTATTAGGAAGCAGAGAGCAGTATGCTTTCTGCTTCCTTCTTTGAAAGCTGATGTCACTAACTAATGTGAATTTGAGCTTGTGAAAGCTGCTATGGTTTCATCTGCTGTTGTCTTTATAACTATTTTCAAGAGTTAGAAAACTGAGCTGTGCTAAATTTGAGCATGCTCTTCAATTTTAACTGCGAGTTGGAGATACTCAACATTACATTAACCAGACATAAAAGCCAGTTAAGACAGCGGGAATGTAGTTTTCTTCCCTCTCTTTTCTGTTGTCATAAGGAGCTATAAACAAGATGGATAGAAATAAAGAGGGACCTTTTCAGCATAATGAGGCATCATACACAAACTCATTGTTTCCATTTTGACATGACAGAAGCTTACATGTTCTGACCATGGACTAATACAGCAACATTCATTATTTCAGCATGGTCCATGCATGAATGAGTCTGTAGTGTTGCTGAGGTAGAACTTGAGACAGAAGGCTGATGAAATGGGATATGTTTACAACAGAAATCAAGAATCGGGATAAGCAGGTTTTTGCACAACCAAAACAAAAAAACGTGCCTGTCATATGCAAGACTACATCAGCTGAGTTGCACAATCCTCTGTTTTATTAAGGGAGTTAGAGATCAGTAGTATTCTTCTCTTCTCCTTCTTAGTACTGCTCTGAAAGTTTGTACTTTATTAAAGCTCTTCATGGTGTCCCTGCCCTGCCCATGGCAAGGGGATTGGAACTAGATGATATTTAAGGTCCCTTCCAACCCAAGCCGTTCTATGGTTCTATGATTATGGAGTTAACTTCTTTTGGCATTACATGTGTGTTGGGGATTAGCCTTGTTCAGTTTATGGATTGTGCATTAAATTGTTTATTTACTTGGGGATGAAATGCAGCAGCTGTTCCCTAACATGACCTAGTTTGGAATGAGATGCCAAACCTACCTTTATCAATTAAAACCATATAAGGCATTGCATAGATAATCACATCAGTAAAAGTTGGCCAGCACCCTAGGATGAATACTACTGTATTTATGAAATGCACTAGATGCTCTTCCAGAGCTATAATAGGTTGGCATATAATCCTCTATCTGAGGGGTAGATTTGGCCTACTGCAGCCTAGTACTGGTACTAGTTAACCGAATTAAATAATGTATTTTTCAGGTACTTTCCTATTCTGTTGCCTGTTCCTGTGTCTCTGCCTTCAGTGTTGGAATCATAGAAGCGGCAGAGGCTGAGGACGCTATGAACAAGCTGCGGACCCTAGTGGAAAATAACCAGCAGGTGAAGATTCAGAGTTTTGGTTTTGCTTCAGTTCTGTTTCTCTCTTACCTATGTAAAACTGCATACTACTCTATCCAGACTTGATGAAAATTGATCTGCTTTCATCATTAACTAACACTGAGCATGTTGTTCATGCTGTATGGTTACCCTGACTACGATTTGGTCCATTGATAAATTGTCTGCATGTTTATAGTCATTACCAGAAAGTGAAATAAAAACAGATTTTATGTTTGATTGCATGTAAAAGGGAGGTGGTTGGTATTTCTGAGTTCTTGATGTCTTTAGTTCCTGTGTTCCATCAGTTCTAGTATTTCATAACATTTTTCTTTAAATAATTTTTCTTGATAGGTTAATGTATCTTCTGTGCTCTACTGATTTTTTTGCCTTCCCTTAAATCTCCAGACAGTGCATCATAACCATAACCACAACCTCTTCCAGGTGTCTCCTTTATCCCCCAGTGTTCTAGAGTTACCCTCTAAAAATGCACAGAATAATCTCTTTATTCCAGTACTTGTTCGTTTTGTTTGTTTGTTTTTGTTTTTGTTAAATGTTTGCCAGAAAAGGAAAAAAGGAAAAAGAAAAAATGTTTAGAGTTAAAGCCTGGTATTACACTAATCAGCTGTTTAGTTATGTTCATTTGTAAAATAAGTCAAAACAAACTATTTCTGTAGCTCCTTTTCATCTTTGTATCAGAAAGTGTGCTCTAGAATAAAGGTTCCAGAGCAAACTATGTGCCAAAGATCAGTATCTAATCTCAGAAAATCCTGTATCACCTGACAGGAGAAAACACTTGAAATAAGGAACCTCTGGTGTTCTAGGCAATGATGAGACTTCTATGATTCGTCTGTGATTCCTATAAGGAATAATAAATACTTAAGCAGTATTTCAGTAGCAAACATTGAAAAGAATACAGAATTCTTTGGAAGATCTGTTTTTTTTAATATGTGTCTTTCTCACCTTACAGACATCCGCTTTTGCTTTAGCTCTAGGTACAATTGTTCACGGTTTGTCAGTTTGTGGTCACGGGAAAGCTGAAGATCTGCGTAACAAACTAATGCCAGCCTGGATAAAAACTTTGATTGCAGAGGTAAAGGAGTTTGCATTTGCATCCTAGGGTTTTGGGGTGATTTTAACGGTAGGGGCATAATTTGCCTCACTTCTGCTGGACCAATGCTAGGAAAAGTTAGGTTTGAATATAGATATGCTATTCCGTTGATATTTGGAAGCAAAAATATGTCGTTAGGCTGTTCACTACAGAAGAAAAGCCCTGTTTCACTTCTACCTGTTTGCTTTATGGGAAGTGCTTTTTTCCATGAGATCTTGGAGATTTCTGAAATCTTTCTCCTATTAAGAAAGTCTGAGAGAGCTGGGGATATTCAGCCTGAAGAAGAGGAGGCTCCAGGGAGAGATCTTACTTTGGCTTTCAATACTTATAAGAGGCTTATTAAAAAGACAGAGGGCAATTTTTTGCTTGGTCAGGTAAATGACAGGACAAGGGGGAATGGTTTTAAACTAAAAGAGGGGAAATTCTTCACTGTGAGGGTGGTGAGGCACTGGGATAGGTTGCCCAGAGAAGCTGTGGATGCAGCATCCCTGCCCATGACAGCATGTTAGAACTAGATGGCCTTTAAAGTTCCTTCCAACCCAAGCCATTCTGTAATTGGAGATTGGTACATTTTTACTAATTTGGAACAACATCCAAGGATAAAATACAGGTTATTAAATAAAGATACCTTGTGAAACTAGGTACTAGTTAACAAAAAATGGACTATCAGAATGGTGATTATAGTGTCTCAGCTGTTTTAAATTTACTCTCCTAAACTGTTGTTTTAGAAGTAATAAATTGCCAGTACTATTTTTATAGTACTATTATTTATAGTCAGTACTATTTTTACTGTTTCTATGTTACAGTAATTGCTGTATCTATAGTGAAGGAATGCAGTGACTACAGTGAGGTTTTTAGATTGAATTAACAGCATTAGGTGTAGCTGAACAGTTCTGGGTTGACTGAAGGCACCACTCATCATTGGTGCTGTTACTGAGTAGTGGGGGGAGTAAGATGTATCCATATGCTCTGCTTGCCGTTCTGTGTCAGTAATTTTAATTTATCTCATTAAAACATTTGTGTTTTTGAAAGCAAACTCTAAACAAAAAGCAGTAAGGTGGGTGAATATCAAAAAGTATTTTAGAGTTGAATCACATTGGCATATTTAGTGGAATACAGACTGTGACAGAAGAAAGTGTTTTGTAAGAAATGTGTGATAATTTTAGATTGGGGGAAGGAGGGGGAGAAGGTCGCCGTATTCAGCAAGGTCTCTTTTATTCAGCAGGAGATAGAATATAGTTCTCCATCATGCTGGAGTTTGACCTGAAGAGGTTGTTGGGATGGAGGGTATAAATGTGATAATAATTGTGATATTTAAGTTGAAAGAAAAGCCTTTTTGTTTAAGTGAAACGTCTGTTGTGCTACAAATGCAACTGTAGTGCTGTGTGGTCCCAATGATTCACTGATCCTGAACTATATTTCCAGGGTTCTCCAACAATGCAGCGTCTGGCAGCTGTCAATGGGCTGGTTGCACTGGTTGGTTCTGAAGGAGGCATAATACAGGTGAGAACATGCAAGCAGATGATATTTTTATAGCTCTCCTAGAAATCTGACAAGAAGGCAAGATCGTGATGCCTTGAACAAAGGCTGCACTGTGTCTCTGTAGTGCTTAAATTGTGTTTACTTGAGCAACTTTGAAATGTTGGTATGCATAAAAATGTTAAGAAAACCGTGAGCTTTGTGTATGCACAAATAGATAAGAAGCCTTAGGCCTTGCTGAGCTTTGTGGTTAAAATCCACTAAGACTAGTTTAGGACCATGTAACTGGGAAAAGGAGATGAACCTTTGATGAAAAGGAGATGTGGGGTGACCCACACTGCACATGCATTAAGGGAGAGTTCAACTAGAGGACATCAAGAAAATGACCCACAGTGGGTCTCAAAGACCTCTAAAGACCGCTGACCCATTTAACAGCACATGTCTGAAGGGGCAGACACTACGTAAATGATTTTGGGGTAAAGTATTGAATATGTATATGACCCTCAGGAAAACTTCTGCATGCTTAACACCTGCCATGTATGTTCAGGAGTTTCTGAGCCAGGTATGCACTCTAGGAGGAACTATCCCCAGTGCATCCAGTGCTGCAATAAAAAAAAAAAAAAAAAAAAAAAGGAAAAAGAAAAAAAAGCCTGCTTTCTAAAACCCCAGAATTGTGTCTTTGAGAGTTTCTTCAACCGGCTTTTGTAATAACAATACAATGATTTCTCCTGCATCCATACAGGAGTGGCCATCTACCAGAGCATTCCATTTACACAATACTGAGCTGTGTTGGGTGTGAACAAAGTGGGATGGATTACAGTGTGTAGGATGGAGTCTGTTCTGTTTTCCCATCATATAGCCCACATGCAGTGTCACTGGGAATAAGTTTACTCCTGTGTAGGTTTTCTTCTCTTCTCTATTTCCCCACAAAAAGGCCAATATAATGTATTTTCAGTATCCATTCTGTTTTGTTTTTCTTCCCTTATGAAATTCACATCTTTTTTTTATCCTTGCTTTTCCTCTGGTAGCTGAAATCTGAGAGTATCCAGTCCTCCCAGTTTCAAAGTAAGCTCAATGAAGTCATCAGAACCCTTACACAGGTAAGGAGGTAGTATCTTGTTTTCTTCTTTGGATAATGCAGTAGGGTTTTTTGACACCTTGCACAAACAGACCAATTCTGTTTAAAGAAACAATGTGATGTCTGTGTCCAGGTTAACTGAGGCAACATAGAGAAATCTGACTAAGTATTGATTCATTGTCTCAACAGATAATCAGTTTCTCAGGGCAGATTGGCCTTCAGACAAATGCAGCAGGACTTCTGGGACACCTTCATATGTCCTGTTTGTCTTCTACCCAGAGCAGGGCATCTGGTAAGATGCTTTAATATTGTTACCTAAAGAGCATATAGCAATAACATCTAACTAAAAAGATAGCAAGGGACACATCAGACACTTGCAGTCTAGACACTGTAGCCCTATTAAATGACACAACAGATTTTGGATCAGAGACCTCATGGTGTTATGTGCCCCTAAAGGCTGGAACATACAGCAGGAATCAGTGTGCTGAACAGGATGCCCTCAACACACTGGCAATCTGTTTTTACTTGCAGTATCAAAGTAAGCTACTCAATTGTTCTGGCCAACCTCATTTATTGCTTCTGTCTGTACTCTGCTTAAAACACCTAGAATAAATTGTAAAGAAGTTTTGCATTGCATGTGACAGGTATGTTGTCTGCATTATGCATTCTATGCCCTGAGTGCTGATTAATTACTCCTTGTTTTAGCAAGATTAATATGTAACCAAGTACCTTGTTTTCTTAGATTAAGAGGTAATCAAGTACATCTTACTTTATAAAAAAGCTAACACTTAAAAAATAGTCCATAACAATAAGGAAAAGCTAATTTTTCAAATGAGTATTTTCCTAGTAGGGGTCTCTAGCTGATGTTGAAAACTGGTGTTCTGTGCCCTTTTCATGCAGTTAACTGTGATTAACACAGAAATTTGTATTCTGTCAATATGTTATTATCTTCTGGTGCTGTTTCAATATCCAATAGGTGAAAGAAAAGTAGAATTACAACAGTGATGAACTACCAAAGGAGGGAACTAATGAATTGGAAGCTGTTCACTTCAGTGTGAACCAAGCTGAGAACCAATAACATGAAGTATAAATAAGCATCCTCATCAGCAAAATAAATAAATCTTAGGTTTTCTATTTCTGTATGGTATGACACAAGGGTCTGAGGATAGATAGATGTGGAATGTTTTTTGTTGTATTAAGCTTACTAAGCTTTTGAAACTCTATTTTAGAGCCCGACTTAGTGTCTGATGCATTTCAAGGAAATTCTTACCCCAGCTTTTCAGTAGGTCATTGAATTTGTTTTTCAGAGCTGACATCTCTCACCAACGCTGGCATTTAACTTACCTTAAGAACAGAAAGGCCAATGCATCTATCAATAATCTTTTGGTCTAATTGCATTGAATCACATGCAGACTTAGCTCAAATAAAGCTCAATTTGGCCTTTGAATTTACATGGCAGCTGGAAGTTATAATTTCTGCTGGCACATTTTAGTATATAAAGAGTCTTTTTGTCTTCACAGTTCCTCCGGATTTTAGCTACTTGCCTGAAAACAGCTTTATCAGGGCAGCCATTGATTTTGCCATTGAAAGTGGAAAAAAAGGTAAGAAGGATCGAACTTTTATGTCCAGAAAATGTATTATGGCTTTAAAAGGTGAGCCTAATATCCTGCTTTTATTTGCTAAGAGAACTTTTCTAGATACTAATTTGAGCTTTACAAATGCAGTCATATCTCTAAAATTTTCTACAGAAATTCTTTTAAAACACAAGATGGAATTAAATTTTAAAGACTAAGAGAATTGTCATTTTCTGTGATGATTTTTTCTGGCTTCTTAGATGTTTTCCCTTTCCTCTGGGAAATGACTTATATCCTTTGTGGGAATGAAAGTCAAATCACTTTAAGTGTTAACATGGTTCTTTGGGAATACTTTGTCATCAGGGAAGCTTTCTTCTGTCCTGTATCCAATTCTGGGTTAAGACTCTATGTAATGGTCTGGTATTCAAGTGGGTTAGTGCTATGTGTGATAATACAAAGGAAACTGAAGAAAGTATACTCTTATGTGAGGTGTGCTAGCAAAAGAGAGCTGCCTTGGATTATAATCTTGCAGGAGGTAAAGCAGTAGAGGTTACTGTTGTGCAGAGCTAAGCGAACTCACTGCTTTTTATTAAGTACATCTTGCTTTTATTGGAGGTAGAGATTGCTTTGCTTTCATGGAGGACTTTTACTGAGTTAATTCCCCATCTTTAAATAATATAGTATGTAGTAAAGGTTAGTATGTATTTGACATTTTTTGTGGCCTACACCTCCAGCATGGGACATAAGAACAGTATCAGTAAATTTGGCTGTTCTCTTACTAAGAAAATGCAAACATAGTTCCCTACTAGATGAGGAATATCTGTTATTAACTCATAAATTGGTCAAGACGGGGAAGAAAACAGAAAGCTTCTGATTCTCAGTAACAAAAGCCGCCTTTGGCAGGTTATTAATGTTAAAAATACAGCTGATGATTACAAGCAAGAGACAGCTAATTCTCAGATAGCTATTGGTTATGTGGTTGTTTTTTTCTCCCCTCTGTAATTTTATAACACTGTAGTTCATCGCTACAGTTTGGTCTTCAGTGCAGTGTGAATTGATAAACTATATTCACTTTTTTTTCTAAGAGGCTTAACAAATACATGTGTATAAAGTTTTGACTGAAACTGAGTATTTTCTTGCAGGCCCTGAATCTGTTCCAGCTCAGCTGTTGAAAGTAGCACTGGCGCCCATTGCAATAGTTGGAGAAAGTCATCAGTATCCACCTGTAAACTGGGCATCTGTTCTTTCACCATTGATGAGGCTAAACTTTGGTAAGCTTTATAATTTTTTGTTAAGTCTTGCACTTGTCACAAGATGACTTTACTAACATCAATTTCATAAACTGCAGCTTTGAAGGCCAAGTTTCTAATATTCACAAACATATAATTTCAAGCAGAGTGTGGACAGAGGTTGCTTTAATCAAAGAACAGGTTAGCGAAGATCAAAACTAAGAGTTTTGGAGCAGTGCCCTAGAACAGTGGTGGATTTGGACTGTGATAGTGAGAAGAGTGTGTCACAAAACTGGAAATTAATTATATCTTACTTTCACCATTAAGCACAGCTCCAGTGTCTGTGTTGGAAGGCAGCTTTATCGCAAGTTTAAACTGTTCTGTAGTTCCTTGAGTTACCACTAGTCTGAAATACAGTGTCTACTAAATTACACTGAGTAACAGAGGAAATCATATCCCTTTTTTCTGTCACATCCCTGATTTCTGTGCATCTAGGAACACTTTTTCTTCATGTCAGAGAGTAGCTTTGGTTTTGAAGTATGGGCTTGGACAGCTTGTGTATATTTTTCTGCTGAGGATATCTGTCAGTGCCATTTTTGGTTGATAAAAATGACTTTGAGCTTCAAGCCCATTTACTTAAAAAAAACACCTACTATGGAAAGTTCTGAATTCCCTTGTTTTATTCTGCTGAGTTTTATTTCTCTTATTTTATGTAATTGTAATTACATATTATTTTATTATTTACAACTGGACTGGGCAAGTGCTGCTGCATTTGAATTGATGTGCTATATGGCCTGGAAAATGGAAGGTTGTTCTTATTTATTTTTGATAGTTATTTTACATATTCAAAATGCTTCTAAAAGCACTAGAAATCATTCAACTGTCTTATGAGGAACAAATATGTGCTAGATCTAGAAAGACTTGGCAACATGCTAAATACTTCTGCTGATAATTGTGCTGGATCTTCTGTTTTATTTTGTATTATTGCGATTGATTGTGGAACCTTTTGTGAAAATGTTAAAGAATTTCCTATACCAACCTGTGTAGTCCATGCTGATGCAAATTTGTATGCGACATTATGAATAGCTGAAACTTTATAAATGCATGGGGAATTTTTTTATTCCTGTTTTTTTACTTGGAAGTCTAACTTTTGTAAATCAGGGGAATTCCAGAGGAAACACTACATCATTTTTGTGGCGATGTTTTATTAAGTTTAGACAGCGTTGTAGTCTGTTTTTGTATGTAATTTCTCTTGACTGCTCCTCCATATTGCTGGGGAAGTTGCACTGTTTCACGTTATATATGCATGCAGAAATAGGCTTTGTGCAATATTCATGTCATTCTAGAAAGCATAATGCAGAACAGTTGTATTATGACCTAACTGTCAGCCTAGACAGGTGAAACTAACACAGTTATTCTGGGACAGATATGTCACAAATATTTATATGAAAAATACACTCTCAGATTCTCTAGCTCACTGTTATTCATGCCTGCGAATTCATGAACATATATTTAAAAAAAAAAACTGTGAAGATATATTCATCTGTAAACATATTGAAGACGAGATTGCTTTCCCGTCTTACAAGGTTTATTGCAGTAGTTAGTCGTGAACTATATAATGTGCCTTATGTAGTATCAGTTTGGTATTTAATAGTGCTCTGAAGGGAATGGTCATAATTAAATCATAATCTGTGATTTATTAATCCAAGCTAGTGAGAGAGTTTTGAATTGATTACCATAGTATATTGTAACAATTTCACCCTTTCAGAGTTCTGCAAATGACTTAACATCTAGTTCATGGTTTGTTAGAGAGCCTGATGTTTGATTCTTGAATTATTTGCCTTGCTCATGCACTGTTATTGAACTGTGTAAAAGTCATATATATATATATATATAGATGACTACTTTCATTATTGAAAGAATGTTTTGATTAGCAAAGCACTTATTTAAGTTTTATACTGACAAGTAGTAATAATCTGTCTGAGGAGTTCAATGCCGATATAATACTTACATTATTTGTTCTTCTATTGCTGTAACAGTCATGATCTGCATGAAAGCAATGCTGTTCAAAAGACCTCAACGTGTTTATGACTAATTATTGTATTAAGCTGATTAGTTACTCTGTTAAGAAGAGTCCGCACTAGTTATTACAAGGACTATAAAGAGAAACCGCTAAGAAGGATTTTATAACCATCATAACCTTTATACACTGTAAGGTCTTCCCACATGTTGACCTGAAGAATACTGCAAGCAAGCACCACCAGAAATAACAGTGACTGTTCTTTGATATTTTATATGAACGTGTAGTATATGGAAGACCATAAGCATGCAAACCAATGCTAATTACTCCTACATTTAACAGGAAGGAAAACTGACTCATTTCTCTGTCTGTAGATTAAAACTTGTTGCTAATATATATATATATATATATATATATATATATCTGTATATGTATATATTTAAGTTCTCATTTTCTTGCCATTTCCATATTTCTCTTATTGGGTGAACTTATGTGAACTCTTAGCAAGACATTTCAGGATTTGTGAAACATATGCAAAGTTTAATATAGTGCTCAAGTAGAACAATAACTTTATTTTATGAATTGAGAATAAATTTAAAGTATAGACAATCTATTTCCAAACTTCTGTATGTTTCTTCTGTTTTAGGTGATGAGGTAAAACACCTTTGCCTTGAACTGGCTGTGACACAAGCCCAGTCATCTCAAAATGCTGCCATGCTTTTGGGGATGTGGGTGGCACCTCCCCTTGTCTACAGTCTCAGTGTATGTATGTCAGAAAAATCTGTGGGACCTCAGTTCAGACAGTACTGAAGTTTAGAATGTCTTACTAGAAAATGACTTCTGGGTTCAGAATTATGCAGAAATATTATTTAGCAAATATTTACGGTAATAGACTTCCAGTCTCTTGAAGAAGCTCTTTAAGTCTCTCTCAGAGGCTCTTGTGGGACCTTGAAATACAAGCTAGAATTAAGATGTTCTGCATTGTTTTTATTTAGATCTACTCAGATCTCTTAAGACCTTTTTTCTCTCTTGTTTCCTACTGCATCTCTGATAAACCTAGAGATGTAAGAAGGCACGGCATGTAGGGAGCACAATTGTCTTTTATTTTATTTATACCAGCTGATAGACTTGTAGAAAAGATCTACCTATTTGTCAAAAAGTTTACCTGCTTCTTCCAGCAGAATCTCTTAATCCAGTAAAAGGTGTTACTTCTAGAAAACTTTACCTTAATTTTGTAGATAGTCAACAGAAACACTTAGAGTAGAATCAAGTTGGAGCTTATCCTCCCTACAATGCAGTTCTTTTCATGGAGGTTCAACATGAGTTCCATGATATGGTTTGTTAAATCTCCCTGAATGCCACAGTGCACTTGGCTGTACAGCTCTGTCTTTTTATACTAGTTGAGGAGTAGCTCCAGGACAATACTCAGAAAATCCATTCTAGATTTTTGTGATCTTTTCCAGTTCTTCAAGGGGTATCTTGTAATTTTTAATTTATTAATCTTCACAGGTATTTAAACACCTGGTAGCTATTTTAAGATAGACATTTGATGAGGTGGCAAGAAATAAAATACTAGATTTCTGTGCCCCAGTTTCTCAGTACAATGAGATTTTGAGGTCACAAAGTGGACTTAGCCACAGAGTGTATTATTTTTTTTATTTCTTCAATATAATTGCTCATTTTTTTCTCACTAAATAGTAATATTAGTGGTGCTAGGAGTACTATACTTCCGTCCTTAGCTGCCCAGCCTCATGGTCTGTATGATTTATTTAGGGATGCAGTGGGCAGCATACAGCAAAATCACACTTTTCTTTTCAGTACAAAAACATGTTATTTACTGAGGTAGGGTTCATTGGAAGGGAGTTCCTCAATTTTTAAGGAAAACAGAACATTGCTATATTTGAACACTTTTTAATTCAAGCAGTTCATCAAAAGAGGAAAGACAAAATTAGAAGTATTTATGGAACAGGTTTGATTTAACTAGATTAAGAGTACTTTTTTGAAGTAGTATTTGAGCTGGTTTTTTGTTTGTTTTTACAATTTCACGCTTTTTAAGAATAGTGGATTCAGGCCAGTATAGAGTTAGAATGTGAAACTAAGCAAAAATTTTAGTACCAGAGATAATTATTGGAGTACGTGAAACATACTGATTTATATCAAATGGAAAAGAAAATCACTGGCTACTTCAAAGCAATTTAAAACTTTGTTTCAGTCTGTTAAATGACAAGTAATACCTCACCATTTGTAAATTGCTTGTATGTTGTGGAATACCACTGAAGAGGAAAACAATCCAGGTATTCAGGCTAAACAGAAAGACCTAAACATAATGAAGACACTTAATCTGGGAATTATGGCAAATTTATGCCCCTCATATCTTGTATTTGCTTTTCAGATGAAAACCCAGAAATACCTTCTTGAGTCCCTGCCCCTGTGGATGAAACATGTTGCAGAAGACAAACTACAGTCTTTTACAGAGGTGTTTCTAATACAACAATTTGAAATGAAGGGCCGCACAAAAGAAACAGAAATTTGCCAGTGTGTTTTACAGGGACTCATGCAGGCAATGAAAATTCCAAACCCTGCCCAGTATTGCTGGAGCTTTCTTTGCCAGGCTGTTGAGAAAATATTCAAGCTCTTGCCAAATGAGATTCAGGTAAGTAGTAAATGTGAGGTGTAGGAACTTTGTAACTAGTAATTTTTACTGATGTTAAATCCCGTCTTTTTGCAATGACCCATCAGATTTGAAACATGAATTAGATTGTGGAGTATTTGGTGAGAGCAGTTAAGATTCCTACATAATATCAATTGAAGTTACTTTTGCATATTCTTTAGGATATGACTAAGTTGTGAAACCAAGTTAATGTACATTTTGCTATCTTAAATGATTTGGTAATGGAAAAATATAGTACTAGCATTGAAATAAATGTTACTGAAACAGAAGCATAGAACAATCTGAGGTGTTTCTCTTTCACCATAAGATTCAGCTTCTCATAGAGATGCGTAGAATGATTTAGCTAGAGAAAATATCTCCCAGGAATGACAACTGAAAATAAATAAACTATCACTTTTCCCTAATTATTAAATGCATTGAAGTCTCCAGCATATACAGAATGTGTAAAACAGAATAAATGTTTAATCCAGTCTCTAGCCTCATTTTTGTCATCATGATCATTAATAAAGTTCCCAGACTCACTGGTTTTAGTGAAGGAGAAACCTGGTAGTATGCATCCAAACATTCATTTACTTTTCTGTTTCCAGAGGGGTGAACTGGAGATGTATGTCAGTGTAGCAAAATGTATATCAGAAATGGCTGATTCAGAGATAGATCTCATTGTCCAGATCTCTAAGGTAATGATGCTTTTCTCCTGACCTTTAATCACCAAATCACATGAAATAAGCATGCCTTACCATTTTTCTTTTCACCAGAGTGTTTTAGTTCCTGAAGAGCATTGTTTGTTTTGTGCATCATGCACATAAGAGGGTTTGAGCACTACTTTGCAGGCGTCAGAGGGAAGTAAATATGATCAGAGTCCATATCAAAAATTTTAAGGTAATTTAAGCACTACTGATTCCACCTGGGGGCTTTGAACTGGAGTGTTACCAGAATAGGAATGGTGTTAGATATTCTTAGTCCAGCAGTGCAAACATCAGACTGTAGCCTTCCTGTGTTAACATAACCACCTACTTGAAACAGACTGTAAATACATCCTGGTGATTAGCTGTACTTGAACTGTTGGATATGTGCTTTTATTAAATATTTCAAATACTTCAACAAAACAGCCTTTCAGTCTTGACTTAATACGCTGTCTTTGTATTCACACTCAAAATGCTTCCTGGTGGACAAGATAGCTTATAACAATGGAAACTTTCAGCTTCTAGCTCATCAGATTGACTAGCAGTGGAATTCTTAACAACTGAAAAATACTTGACGCTAAGGAAATGACCCGTGTGGAAAGACTTCAGAGCAGGTCATTATAAGCAAATATCCATGACATAAATCAAGCATTTAAATAGGTCAGGGAAGCAGAACTGTCATTTCCACACTTAAAACACAGTTTGAGAAAGCCCTTTTTTGTCACTGTGGGAAATCTGTCATGAAAGAAGATTTCTCCAGAACTGTCAGGATGGCTTATTTCAGTTCAAAAGGGAATGTAAAACTTAAAGCAGTATGGAAACAATCAAACTGTACTGAGTTGCACTTTGCTTTACTATGTAGATGCATGTAAAATTAACATACTATGTACAGTCTTCTGTAATGCACAGTTTTTCATAATATCTTAAAGAAGAATGAGCCTGCTGAATAATCAGAGAATTCCTTCCTCATCTTTATAAAGTGTAATATGGCATCTCCTACTGTTCCCACAATAAAGGTATGTTTTAATTTAATGTATTTTTATTACATTTGCAGAACAATGTAGAGAAGGCCATCTTCACCAAATTGTATTTAATTTCTCAAGGCAGACTGCCTCTGATGAACTTGAGTGCCATGATTTATACTTTGACAGACTGTCACCAGAAAGACTCTCTTACATGGATGTTCTTGCACAGTTTCTATCATGCTCGTATTGTGAGCCATGAAAACACAGGTAAGGCCAGCCTTAAAGAAGAATCAACAACAGTATAAACAGATCAGTGGGACTCCACTGATCTTTTTAAAATAATACTAAGGTAGTCTAACTCAATTCTTTTCAAACTTCTTCAGATTAGAAACTGTTTAATCTTCAGATTTTTTCAGCTTTTGAAATGCTTCTATTAAACGTTGCTTTAATGTTTTTCTCCAATTCTTTATGGTTCTGTGGATCAGCTACAAGTCATTTAACTTAGCCAAGTGATTCGCAGACCAGAGTTTTGACTAGATCCATGTCTCCTAGTCTTTCTGGTCTTTCAGTGTAAGAAACATGTATAGCATATTAGAGACAAGTAGCAGTGCAACCTTGCTACCCTTCAAATCTAGTATCTAACTTATCAGTGTGAGAGACAGTAGATAGAGGTGTGTTTCAGTGACAGTGGTTGAGCCAAGGAAGCAACTTGCTCTTCTGAGCTCCTTGTGCTGAGTTAATACAGGAAACAAATCACCCTTCCTCCTCGACCCCACCAAAACAGATAGTTATCTGGTAGGTTAATGAGTTGGTTGTCTTGCCTGAAGGTCTGATAAGCTCTGGAGCTGATACAAAAGAAGTAGCAGAATCACTCAGTAGGATAAAGGAGGAAGAAAAAAGCGCAAAAGGAGTAAAGAATGAAGCCTCTCCATTTTGTTGGCTGCAAGACCTTAGGTTGACTGTTTACAGACCAACATTAAAGCATTATATTGCTAGTGCCTTAGGTGCCACCTGTGGTTGAAGAACTTCAAGCAGTAGTGAGTTTTGAATGAGTGAAGTGAGCCTCCTTTGGGTAAAAGAGGAGGCAACATGGAAGAGGACATATGTAAAGTATAGCAGGAGATGGAAGTGTATGAAGTGACATGGTCTCAAAACCACCGATGAGATAAAGATGGTTATTACTTTGCAAGAGACAGAATGAATTTTGGGCAGAATAATCTGAATTGATGAAATACGTTCCATCCTTGGGTTGAGGGCTGGTTTTATTTCCAAGCCTTACCTCTATTTTACTGATCTTCTCTGCATCGTAGAAGAATTTTCCCAGCACTCCCTACATTCTTGTCTGATGTAGTGACATCAGTGAATGAAGTACTGGGGCAGAAAGATCAGCAAGGCTTTAGGTTTCAGCAGCAGTCATATCTGCAGCACGGGCTGCAATAAGGTGGAATGAATCTCACTAGACATTCCTGTCTCAGAGCGTTCAGTGTGTTGCCAGCATTACAAGCAAAGGTTTTGGACTCTAAGTGCCTTCATGCTTTCTGCCAGTGGCAAGCATGGATTGGTATTGGTAAGCATGGTAACGGTATTGGTGTTTGTTGTTCCTCCGTACTCAGTGCGTTGTTGCTACAGTGATTTCCTACACTTGATTTTTAAGGAAAAATGATACATCCTAGTGTTTTAAGTAAGTCCATGTTCTTGTTCTTTTTAGGAGTGCTGAAAAGAATGGATTGGCTGCTAGACTTGATGGGCTACATCAGAAATTTAGCATACAAGTCAACACCTATACAAAATGGTGATCTTAAAGAGGTATGTGCTTTGAAAGCAATTAGCAGTTTTCAGGAAAAAGGCTTTTTTGGTGTGATTCACATTCTCTCAGCAATATGTATTATTCCCCATGTTTTAATATCTTAGAAGACTGTTATTTCCATAGAAAATTCTTTTCAGCTTGTTTTGTGAATGTGCATTTAAAACTCTTACTTGAAAATAACCATGACATCTAAATTGTAAGAAAAGCTGTAGGCAACTAAAGAAACCATTGCTACAAACTTGCTTTATTCAGAGCAATTAAAGGAAAGTTTGAATTCTCCAGTAGAACTGTCTAACACGATCAGAATTTTGCATTTGCTGTTTCTAAAAGGGCTGGGGCAGTTTTAGGGTATAAATATAGTTCATCATCATATCTCTTCAGCTGTTTTAGTCATCTGGTTAGGACATCAATTAAGCCACATTTGTTGCATTGCTGCAATATTTCACAGTCATTTGTAGCACCAGAAGAGTGACCATCCCTAATTTCCCTCTACAGTCGTGTTGTAGTAAAGATGTTTCCCCATTTAAAATGAAATGTTGGTCAGCGTTAAACTAAGTGATGACTTTAGAAGAGTGTGGTTTTGCTTGTCTTTCTGTAGATATTTTAGTTTGATTTTGAGCTTGGAAAAAAGCTTATACTGCTTTAGAGCATAAGATAATATTAAGAACTTTTTAGTTCTTGCATTTCGAATTTTAGCTAAATTTTCTGATGATTACTTGATGAGTAAACCACCATGTGTTTGGGGTTATTTTTTTTCTCCTGTATAATTCATTTAATAAAGCGTATTTTTTATCCTTTTCCTCTTTAGTTCATAGATTTCCTCCTGTGGCTGTTTGCAGCTTCTGTGGTGGCCTGGGCTGACCATGGTGCACCATTACTGCTTGGCCTCAGTGCCAACTGGTCATCATGGAAGCACCAAACTGTGTTACCAGAATTGTCTAAGGATCACATTGGCAGGCATGCCACTGACAAGCTTGCTGTGCAAGAGACTCTCACTCTCCTTCCAAGTAGCATTTTCCTTTTGCTAGCGAAAGAGCCTTGGAAAGAACAAACACAGAAGGTAAAATTGCATGTAGTGGTAAGCATTTTCCAAGAGTCAGAAAATGCCCTGTTTGTAGCAGCCAGCTCAAGACTTCAGTGAAGTGGTTATTTCCTCTAGATCTGTTGCATCTGATATGTGATCTTGTTTTTCCTTACTTGCAATCAGATATGACTTGTCTCAAAAAACAGAACATAGTTTCTCAAGTAAAATGAGAGTTGCAAGAAATAAGGAAGACTCCAAGAGTCAGACTCCTGAGGGTACAGCTCAGAGAGGAGAGTTGGTAGCTGCTGGGAGCAAGTTAGCCTTGTAAACACCAAAAAGGCAGATTCTCTGCAGCTGGACACCACTACAGTGGCAATTTAAGACAAGCAAAGATCTTTGCCATTTGCAGTGTTTCATTTTATTTTCAAGTATTTGACAAGAACAAGTGTAGAAATTTGTTTAATTTGGCAAACCTACTGTAGATTGCTTGTGTTGAGATATGTGGAAATAGTGCTATGAATCTACAGTTTCACAGCTATTTGTGCAAAGCAGAACCATTAATCACTGGCTCCCGCACACTTCTGCGGCCTGAGTTTCCACTGAAATCAAAGTTCAGAATGTGGGAGGAATGTAGGAGTGGGCTGTTAATATGTAAGTTCATGATTAAGCTTTAGGGAAGAATTTGAGTCTATGCCCTGAACATCATCCTGATAAGTTTGAAATACGATGTTCTCCTGCAGGCACCATGCACTGCCAGAAAAAAAAAAAAAAAAGAAAAATGAGAGGATTAAAGTGGGACAAAGTCAATAAGAGTACCGAAGGATTTGCCTTAAAACATTTGGACAAAAGATTGATACAAAAGGATCATATTAAACAATTAGAGGCATACACTGGCAAGATGAAAGGAAATTTACTGTCCTGCCTTTGTTATAAAGAATTATTGCTGAGGCAGAGGGAAGGAACAAAGGGTGCATCGGATCCAACAGTGGGAGAAATTACATTGATGGTGAGATGCACTTTGAGTAGTTTGAACAGAACCTCGATTGGCTACTTCCTCTGATTAGATAACTATTCAAGTTTAGCAGCAATTGGATGTTGTTTATCAAAGTGAAAAGAATGTGGTGTTTTGATACAGAGGCTCCTTTAATTCAGTTTATCCTTTTTATTTCTGTCTCTAGTTTATTGACTGGCTTATCAATATGGTGGAAAGTCCTAAGGAAGCATTATCAAAATCTTCCACAGATCTGCTGAAAGGTATTTTTAATTGGGTCCTTATTTTTCCATAATTATGAGTCCAGAGGGGTAAAAAAACAACACAGTTATTAAAGGACTAAGATGAATCCATGATATTAGCAGATGCAGGGGAGCCATATTTTGTCTTTAACGCAACCTTCATAGGTACCATAACTGTCTGTAACACCTTTTCTAATTTTTTGATGTCTCATCTACTGCCTCTTACATTTTATTTCTGAAGATTGAAGGAATTTAATTGTGCACCTGGTCCTATGAGTATATTTCAGTGATAGATCTATCAATTGCTTTTAAAGTTACCCTTAAAAATATAATACTCTTTGTAAACCCTACTATACTATAATAGAAATTGCAAAACAAAATGTATTCAGATGCAACTGAACTGTGGGAAGGGACAAGAGACAGATAGTGGCAGCCTACTATAGTGCTCTAACAAGTGCAAGGAGTAACAGAATAGAAGAGAAAGAAAGAAAAATGGGAAATGCGTATTTTGAATTACAGAAATGTACTAGCTTGCACCACATATCCCACCTTAAAATGTAGGATTGGGATACAATCTGTGCAAGGGATTTTAAGAGGACACTACTAATACCCTCAAGCAAAGGGAGTGTGCTTTTCTTCTTCCTGTTAGCACAAGGCACCTCCTTTGAATCACCTGAACATGCCTTCTTTAAATCCAGTTCAAGTTCTTTGCATTACTAGGACAATTAGCCTTCTTTTGAGGGTCTAGAGTCTCTAGTCAATCCTCTTTGATAAAAGTTCCCCTGTTGTTTGTTTTAAACTAGAACAACAAAATCCCTCCTGGATGACTAGAATGTGACTGGTTTGGTAACTGGATTCTGCCTAAAAGAGTGACCCTTTCAATCAGTGAATTGCACTGTGAATCAGTGAATTGCACAGAGAATAGACCTTGTACTTTCTGCTTCTGTCTGTCCCAGTTCCTTCTACCTCTTCTCTTGCATCACCTGTCATTGAATTCAGGCTTCCTGCAGTGTTGGTTGATCTATGTGACACTTCAAAGTGATAGTCTAATTAGCAGATGGTGGTGTGATATTATTGCAGTGGAAGACATGCCATAAAGCAGGTGAAAGGTCTAGTACAGCATCACATTTCAGAGGATTTCAGAGGGATGTAGAGACTAGTGTATCTTGTGAACAGCGGAAGTAACATCAGAAGCTGTCAGGCTAGGAAATGAAAGTCATGAAAACAGTCCGTAAAAGGAGAAGTGAATCTGTACCTGTTAGTAAAATGACAGGGAGAATACTCACACATCCTTTCTGGATGCATATGTCAATGCGGTTTGTCCTTGTCTTCACAGCTACACTTCTGGCGTTGAGATCTCTTGCAGAATTCAAGAAGAAAGCAGTGTGGACTAAAGCTTACCAGTGGTAGCTGCATGCCATATCCTATCCAACAAAGAAAACTGATCATACTTGAAAGCATGCTATTATTATTCAGTCATCGAGAAGACCAGTTTTAATTATGTTTCCTTTCAAAAGGTTTTCAGTTTGGGTTTATTTGTTATTGTTAATCTTTTCTCCTCTTCCCAAAGACTCATAAGATGAAAAAAATTTATTTTTCACTGGTGGGGTGATGTTTTCTTACAAACTGTCTGGCATGGTTTGAGCTGTGCTGAATCTAAATGAGAAGTACACATTCATTTGTGTTTCAGTAGAATTGTTTCAGTGACATCTGGGAGCCTCAAAAGCTGGAGTGGAATGTTCCTTTAACCATGGAAGCTTTGTTAGGAGCAAGTGAAAAAAATAAAATAATGTAAAATTTGTTTGGATGTAGCCTATTTATTAAAGCATATTTTAGTATAAAATACTTGAATGAACATTAGTTTTTAACTGACAACCCTTTCTTAGTAATTACACAATGCCCTTGTGCAGTAGTGACAGTGCACTGAAGGTATATAAGATGAACAGACTTTCTGAAAGGGGTGGTATGCATGTCAGTTTTGCAACTGCTTTATCAAGCCTATTTGTCAATGATTCTAGTGTCTGCTAGGACGCTGGGAGCTCTATGGTAGTTCCAGTTTTCTGTCCACTTAAAATTGTTCTTGTCTACACAACTTTGCATGTAAGAAGAGCTTTTCTCTGCATCTAGGTAAAAGAGGTAAGGAGGTACTATGAGAACATCTCTTTTCCATCTTTGTCGTCTTACCATAGATGAGGCCCCTGACATTTTCCTTATTTAATAGCCTTCTCATTCTGAAAAAAATAAAGAACTTCTATACTTTGCAGTCCTGCTAAGACAGATCTTAAAGGGGGCTTGTATACAATAATCATCCCCACTAAACTCAACAAAAATTAACTGAAAATAATTGCTTGGGCACTGATCCTTACTGTCTTCCAAAGCAGTACAACTGAGAGCATCGTTGCTTTTAATGTTATGTCCCTACATCTAGAAGCCACACCCCACGGCAATAATTTTCTTAACTTCAGGATTGATAACACTTCCTGTGCAGCAGAAACTCTCCTCTGACTTATTCATTGGCATTTCTTACCTACCAAGGTTACCATTGCATGGCAGTGAGCTGTGAGGAACAGCTGTTGGCTGTTAAGTCATGCCTCCAGCGACCGGGTGTGGGCAAGATCACCTCAGTGCTAGTTTGTATTTCTGAAGTAGGGTGTAATGAGGGTAATTTCCTGCTCTGTAAGCAGCCATATACGGAGATGACAATCTTAAGGTGAACACATAGAAGGACTCACTGGAAGGAGTTGTCAGTATCTCAGTGCATGACATTTTTATTACTGTTCACTTCAAAGTAACCTCTAACAAAACCAAACACGTCTTAACGGTGCCATCTCTGGTGTACTGTTTCAGAGGAACTTACAGTTCTGCCCATCTGAGTCTGCATGTGTCTGAGCATTTTAGTTCAGATTAAAAGTGTGTTTTTTGAATGGAATCTCTGGGTAATGTCCACATGCTGTACCTTAGTTTGCATAGTGGACCAGTGTGTAAGCTTCTAAATTAAAGTATATACCCTGTAATTACTCCAGTATAGTCCTATAATTGTGTGCTCAGCCAACAGGACTAAGCTAGAGATAGTGTGAAGTAAAACCCTCCAAAAGGCAGGTAAGTTCACTGTTGGGTCCTTAAGGTGAATCACAGAATTGTAGGGGTTGGAAGGGACCTCAAGAGATCATCAGGTCCAACCCTCCCCCCCCCCCCCACCCCCCCCCGCCAAAGCAGATAAAAATCCTTCTACTCTGTAGTTACATTGGGCTGCTTTTCTCACAAGAATATGCATAGGTTGTGATAGAGATACTTCTCTCCCTTTGGTGTGCAGGTGCTGAAGAATTTAATATGATTCGTATTATGGGTGATCTCTTTCAGGAAAATAGCATGTTCCTGTGGAGACAGTGACTTTCAAGGACTGAGGTGGACAAGTTTGCTACAGCATTTTCGGTATGTGAGAAGGCAGCAAAAAGGGAGGTAGTGATGAAGAGATCGGTAGGACATGTTCTTGTAACTCCAGTATAGATGTTCTGTAGGCAAGCAAAAAGAGTAATAAATAATGGCTTATAAAAATAAACAATAAATGTTTGTATATATAATCCTTATAATTCTACTTTTACACCATTATTTATATGATTTGTTTTAATGTCAGACAAATGTGGTAGTAGCCTCCTGTTCCTAAAGAACCTGTTTAGTCACTTTCAATTATGCATCACTTCCTAGTGATGCTCCTTCAACCTTGTCTGTGCAGTTGGTTCTTTTTGTCTGTTTATGTATGTGAGAAAAGCACTTATTTTTATTCCAATATCAGATAACTTGAATGGAGGTACAAGTGAGCTGGGATATCAAGACTGAGTTAAATTTTGAACAAAGGTTTAAGTTCCCAAAAATTAAGTTAGAAAACTTTTAAGGCACCTTTTTGCCTACCCAAACATGAGTTCTCTTTTCTAGAAATTAAGTAGAGCAGCGTTGAAGTTAGTGGCCTGCACCAAGTTAGCTCTGCACAAGAAGTAGGGTGGGGGAGTCTCCTGAAGATTACTTCACTGTTTGGCGTTCCTTCTCTCAGTGACTTTGAAGAATCCTTCTACATTTCCAGTCTCTTTGCCAGCTATAAGAATCAATGCAAAGGGAGAGTGTTGCATCCTGATATATATATGTATGTATATATACATCATAAAATAATAAACATGGCTTAGTATGTCTGTGGTGGTTCTCGATGTTGGTTGGCTGCTAGGTGTCCACCTTGCCTCCTCAAGGCAAGGACAGGGAGAAAACAGTATGAGAAATCTCATGAGTAGGGTAGAGATGGAGACCAGGAGACTTCTAACTAGTTACCATCACAGGCAAAACAAACTTGACTGGGAAGAAGATCAGTTTATTGCCAGATAAAATCAGGGCGGTGAGAAACACAGGCACAGCTCTAAAACACTTTCCTCCCGCCTCCCTCTTCTTCCCAGGCTCAACTTTACTCCTTCATTCCTGACCCTTCTGAGTGGTACAGGAGGGATGGGGAATGGAGGCTGTGATCAGTCCACAACACTTCATTTCTTCTGCATCTTCCACCTCACACTTTTCCCCTGCTGCAGTGTGGAGTCCCTCCCATGTGCCACAGTCCTTCCGAAACCACTCCAGCATGGGTCCTTCCCATGGGCTGCACTTAAGAACTGCTCCAGCATGCATCTTTTCTGTGGGCGCAGTTCATCCAGAAAAGGCTGCTCCAGCATGGGTCCCTCAAGCTACAGTTCCTGATGGGAGTCTGCTCCAGCACAGGCTTTCCATGGCTGCATCTTCCTTCAGGACATAACCATCTGCTCTGGTGTGGGGTCCTCCACAGGCTATAGCACAGAGATTTGTTCCAATGTGGTCTACCACAAACTGCAGGGGCACAGCCGCTCCACTGTGGTCTTCACAGATTGCAGGGCTCTGCTCTAATGCTTGGAGCACCTCCTCCCCCTTCTTTTTTCCCACCTTGATGTCTGTTTAGCTCACATTTTCTCACTCCTCGTCCTCACAGCTGCTGCATTTTTATTTTTTTTTTACCCTTTTGTAAATGTTTTCACAGGTGCAGCCAGCATTGTTAATGGGCTTGGTGTTGTCCCACAGTGGTTCTGTTTTGGAGCCAGTTGGAAATGCTTGTGTCTAGCACAGGGTCAGCTCCTGGCCTCTTCTCACAGAAGCCATCCCTGCAGCTTCCCCACTGCCAAAACCTTGCCACGTAAACTCAACACAATATATGTCATGCTTCCTCATACAGGATGTTAATTCTATACAGTTTTACAGCAAAAGCATTATATTGAATTGCCAGAGGGGAACATGTCTCTGTTTCACCTTCTGTGTGTTAAAGTCATTTGATTATGAAGTTTTCTATTTGGGCTCTCTTCTTCAAAGCTGCTATCCTCTTCAGCTGCTTTATGCTCTTCTTTATCCAGACTGTCTACACTTGAATCAGTTTGGGTCAGACAAGTGGAAAGTGAAAGTACCTCTGTGTCTCTTGATAAGGTCCAAGTTACTAACTCTGTCTGCAGCAATTTCAAAATATCCGGGGTTGCCCATTAAACTATTGCATGTGTGACCCTGTTGCTTATGCTTCGTAAATACTCCAGTAGTCACAGCAGTCTGCAGGCATTGTCTGCCACATATATTAAATAAAAACAATAGTAAGTGACTTTTCATAACAGCTTAGCTCATAAGGACCAACCCCAGTTGTTCCCACTTACAACAGTCTGAACACTCTCTCTTAAACTGCATGGCTTAGAAAGTTGTAACAAGAGCCTCTTCGTAACGCGATTGAATTCATTTTCCTTGTAACTCCCTCCCTCAAGGTTTCATCCAAGTTAAAAAAAAAAATAGCCTCACTTTTCTTCCCCACCTGCATGAACCCAAATGCAGATGATAAGCAATACAAATGAAACATAAGAAAAGTCCCTGCCAGTCCCTGCCTACCTCTAAGCAATTATTTGTGCAGCAAGTTTAGTCTACTTTCTATTTAACAGAGTTCCCTGGGTTGTTATCCATGTTCTTCACACCCAGTTTCAAAGAGACTGGATTCTGTCCCTATTCTCACAGATAGTTCTACAGAAGCATGGGGGGCCATGCACTTGAGTAAAACTGCATCTTCTACAAAAAGTAGAATTTTGCACATGGGTTACGACAGTCATGACCTTCACCTCAAAGAACAACATATGATCTGACATGATCACGTTTCTTTTGGTCACCTGTTTGCTGTTCAGCATGGAAGAAAAATCATCGCAAGGAAAGAGATTCTTAATGACTGCCAGAAACACAATTACAAGCTTTGCTTATGCCCCTTAAATATCCCCTTGGGCATACAGTAGATGAGTACCTTCTCAAGTGACCAAGGTCACTTGCCCTCATGCTTTAGCTGCATTTTGTGGAATCTTTTTTGAGAATTGAAGGGATCCTTTGTGAATGCTCAGGGCTAATCAGCTGGTGAATCTCATAGGTTTCAGCTTCTGCTCCGTGAGAGATTCCAGTTCTAACCAATTTAATATTTATATATATACTAACATACATGTTTGTCTAATGTAGAATAATCACACATTAAATAATCTTATTGTTGTTGCAGAATACCTGTTGCTGATGAGGCAAGAATTAACATGAGAACAAGTATTGTTAGTGTAATTGTGGGTCAAGGAACTCTTTTCAATTTTTTTTCTTTAGTTCTCTTACATATGTTAGAAAAAATATATTCATTTTAAAAATTCCTGACATTTGAAGTCAAAACTTGAAAAACTATCTAGTTATTCTGAGCGGCTACTTTTTTGAGGTGCATTAGAGACCTTTGTTTTCTGAAAATTCAACACAGCTGGATTATGTGCATCCAAACAGGAGTTGTGCATTGAAAATCTTTGTCTTATTTTTCTTTGCTTATAATATGCGGCAGCCCACTGGGAGTATATTTCTTATTTCAAACCAAGGTATCAACTTAGCTTCTTTTCTTTTTGATGTTGCCAGTCCCTAGGTGAGCCTTCCTTTCTGAGAAGAGGTTCTGCGTGATAAAGCACATACCTGAATTAAAACACAAAATGACGTAAGAACAAGGGAGGAGAGACCAAAGCAGCTTTAGTTCATTTAGGAGGAACAGTATGAGTCTTTGTCTGGCAACCCTGAACAGTCCCTTCTATGAGCTGAAGAACATTAATGATGAGATTATTCCAGTTAGCATTAAAGCCAATGACAGAACAAAGGCTTGGCTGTAAGGTTAGTTGTAGTTCAAATTTTTCAACAATATATGGTTGAAAAAGAGGTCTATTTATACACAATTTGGGGATTTTCTTTGTCATCCCTTTGATGGTTAAATTGGCTGTAGAAGTTTTAATATAGGTGTAAGTCTTCATTGCCAGCTGGGCGGAATGAGTGAGGAAGGGTAGCATAGAATGAGCGTATGACCAAATGGAAATTGATTTTAAAAAGACTTCCATAAGTGTATGTAGGGCCAAGATCATTAAAGTACTTTTATATGTATACATATATATTTTATTTTTATCCCTCCGGTGCAAACACTATGTTTCAGAACCAATTATTTGTGTTTGAAAGATACCAAAATGCAAACCAGCTAGTGATGAACTTCCCTGCAGTACTTGGTAGATGTTGCAGAGAGATTTGCATCTTCTGAAAGGAGCTGGGCTGATTTGATTCTCATTTTTAGTTGTTTTAAGTATTGCAGCTGCGTTGTGAGTTGGCTTTCTGGAAGATGAGATACTTACCTATAAACAGTACTAGCAGGTACATTTTCAGAACATAGGGGAAGTAGATTGAGAAGGCGAATGGTAATGGTAGCTTGATGGAGTATGTGCCAAAGGTTTCAAAATAAGGCAGTGATACATAGATTGCAAATGCTGTAACATAACACAGTAAATCTTAGTCAAAAGGAGGTGGAAGATCATCAAAAAGCTTCATGTAAAGAAGTCAGTTACCTGGAAGGCACAGATAGCCATATGATATACTGAATTTAGCATGGTGTTTGTATGCATATGTACATGCTATTTTCTTCTTGAGTTCAGTTTCATAGGTCTGAGATGCTAATTGCTCTTAACACTAGAATTAGCAAAGTTTACTATTCTATAACAAATTCTGCCACTGCCATAACTCCACCATTGTCAGTTTGATCTCAGTGGGGACATTTGCTGGTCAAAGTGTGGTAAGCAACTAAACGTGGCCAAAGCTGCTAGTGTCAGGTTCAGTGGGGGAACAGGCTGCTTTGCTGTGTGTAGGCTAATGTGGTCAGTCTGGAATGGGGAATTTGTGTATCTTTCAAGGAGCTATTTTGTTTACCCAGAAAGATGAGTGTTTTCCTGTACTGTTAAAAAGCAAACAGAACCCCAAATAAGGAAAAAAAAAAAAAAAAAAAAAAAAGAAAAGTACAGAGAAGAGGCAGATTGGTGATACAGAAGTTAACAAGACAGTGCATAAACATTTATAAGTACTTTGGCAACACAAAGTATCTTAAAAACACAAATGACAATCAAACTGATCAAATTTTATTGGAGAAGATTAATGAAGCAAGTGGTTGGTCCCCTTCCCATAGAATTACACAATCATAGAATAGTTTGGGTTGGAAGGGACCTTAAAGATCCGCCACCAATCCCAACATCCCCAGGGACACCTACCCCTAAACCAGGAGCTCAAAGCCCCATCTAGCCTGGCCATCTCCTTACCTTTAGCCAGAACTGACAGGGGGTAGAGCAGGATGCACAGTGAGAAGTTCATCCATGTCAGTGGTAGGTAGTATATTCCTGTCCTTGCTAACATGTTGTAAGTGTACCTGCAGCAACAGAAGAGCAGATGACTCAGAAGGAACAAGCATTTAAAGAATGTTTATTTATAAGGATCTTTATAAGCTTCTTTCTATTTAAAGAAATACTATTTAAAAGTCTGAGGAAGTTGCAGAAAAGTGAGGAAATGCTCATCTGAGAATCTTTCAGAGCAAATCTGCAGAGATTTTGTTCAGGCTGGCTGGTATTCAGGTCTGAAAATTGATGGTTCATTGTTTCAGAAGCCTTGTCGGTGGTGCTACCTAGAGCAGGCAGACAGCAATATGGCCCTCCAGCCCAAAGGTGCTCTCAGAAAACAAGATTTCACATCGGTCCATCAGAAAACAGATTTCAGATAGGGATGTTGTTACAACTGAGAGGGACACATAGAGTCTGACTGTTGCTTGGGATTGACAAAATGCTGACTTAGGACTGCTGAAATGGCTAAAGCACTGGTGGAGGAGGCTAAACAGTGAGGCACTCACTGTTGTATAGCACAACAGCTTCCCATCCTCCGGGCATCAGAAGGGGTCACTGGTTTAAAAAAAAAAAAAAAAAAAAAAAAAGCAGGTACAGTCCAATGTATTGCAGCATGTATTATTGTTTTTTTTTTTTTTAATGTGGATGTCGGTGTTGCTCACTAGGAGACCAAAATGCCTAGGATTTCAGTCTCCAAAGATGATATAATGCTAGCAAGCCTGTATGATCTACAAACAATCTAGTGGCTTTCCAGATACTAGAGAAACTTATCTTGATATCTTGATCACTTTTTTTTTGGTTATTTGGTAGGCTCTTTGCCCTGTGATCGTGCTAGAGATACCTAAAAAAAGATTTGTAAGCCTCTGTTAGCCAGAACTGTTTCTGACAGATAGAACCAGCATTAAAAAACTTTCTGTGCGTGCCTTGTATTTGTTCATTTGACTAATATTATATTATTCCCAGATTGCAGAAGAGGAGTTTGATAGGCTGGAAACGTACCATCTCTCAGGCTTGCCCTCCACAACCTCCAGATTGTCTCCATTTTTTTTTCATTAGTGTTTTTAAGGGATAATGTCAACCTAGCACAAAAAGGAGACAGGATATTTCCTCTCTATATATACCTTATTGGGCTGTTTATAAGCAAGAAAGCTCAAATATGGGAAGCTTCACAGTATATGCCCTCAGTATATCATCAGCCATAATGCACAGGATATGTATGTCCCTGAAGAATTAAGAATTTATAATACTTTAAGACTGTATGCTGACAGATGGGGTAATTTCCAGCGTACTTTTAGACATCTGTTGCTTTGGTTGCTGTGGCTCAGCACAGATGCTGTAAAATAAACTAGAAATGATTTCTAATTCAGTATGAGTTATTTTATGCGTTCTCGTTTGAATTGTTCATTTGCTGCTTCAGACCACAGTATCTTGCTTATTAAAGAGTCACTGTTATTGCTGAGATGTTGGACCACGTTCTTTAGCAATGATGGAAAATAATTATGCATTGTCAGGACTGAACAGCTAATAATATTTACACTTTTGGCCTCTCCATATCTGCACAGAATGTTTTCATTTGAGATTAAGTTCTACTTTTTTAGCTTTATAAAATTCAAAAAGAAATGGAATGGAGTGATAAGCCCAATAATTAAGATGTAGTAATTTATTAACACATGTAGTACAAATAGTCTGAAGCTGACTTAAAATCTTTCTTATCAATCCTAACATTTTCCTTTTTCAGCTCTTTTTTGTAACACACATTTCCTCTGCTGCCTAAATCCATATTCCCCAGTCAGTCCTGAAAATAATGTATTCAAAATAGCAGAGAGCTATTTTAGCAGGTGGTGTGTAATACATAAAGATATTTGCTTCTGTATGGAGGTTGTCATGAGGGCTGTGTCTTGTTTGAACAGTTCTTAACTCCATATGCCTTCCTTGTAAGTCTACAAACTGAGACCCACAGAGGCTTAAGTAACACTTGAAAAACGTTACTGACTGCAGATACCAATGCAAAAATCAGCAAGATGATAGAATTTTCACCATTGCATTTTACCAGGGAGAGGTACTGGTCACCTTCCACTGTACAAAACTTTTGGGATAAAAATCCTGGACTGTGTTCCTATCTATTTTGCCTTGTGTGAGTTCTCTCTGGGGTGTGATGTATGTCCAACTATACTAAAACGCTCACTCTCTGCAGCAAGTGCTTCTTGGCTGTTTGAAAAGCACAGGCAATTAACCCAGAATAATCTTTTGGTCTTAGTAAGAAGTTCTGCATGTGCTGCCTTACTGTGCTGTAAGTCTTGCATAAACACATGATGTTAAAATAAACAGGCGTGCTCTTAAATATATATAAAAAAATATGATTGTAAATCAGTTTGGAAAATTACCGTTCCTCAGGAGATAGTTGTGATTTCCTTACACATTTTTGTTAAGAATGTCAAATCCTTTGAACTAGAAATACTAATGGAGTGATTTACTTGTGTAAATCACACTGTCTCTTAGATATGCCAATTATTCTAAAAATCAATAGGTAGCTTACGAGGTCCAAGTTTTCTTTAATATGGAGAATACACTTTTCTGGCAATTTTGGTAAAGTGAAATGATGAGCATGCAACATGGGTGGGGGGAGGGAGGGCTCTGCTTGCAAGAATTAACCATGTTCCCTTCACAGTTTCACCATTGACTTCTTACCTGACCACATCTAATAAATTCCAAAGGAAAAATAAAACACACACAATGTATTTCCCTTGAACTTCTTCCTGACTGTTGATCACGACAAATAAAACAATTATTCTCTCAGTAATCTGAAAGAGAAAAAGAATTGTGAATTCACATGCCATCTTCTGCAGCTCTCATTTCTGTGTCATTTTGGCAAAACAGGAGGACACAGGTCAACCTGATTTGTTTTACACAGGCTCCAATGAACATTTCATTTCTTGGCATACCTTTTGTTCAAGACCCCATGGGCCCCCATCTCAGGGCAGTGTGATCACAGAAGCACAGAGTATCCTCAGTTGGAAGGGACCCACAAGTGTCATCAAATCCAACTGCTGGCTGTGCACAAAACCACCCAAAAATCAGACCATGTATCTGAGAGCAATGTCCAAACACTACTTGAACTCCGGCAGGCTCAGTACCATGACCACTGCCCTGGGCAGCCTGTCCCAGTGCCTGACCACCCTCTGGGTGCAGAACCTTTCCCTAACCCCCAGCCTGACCCTCCCCTGTCCCAGCTCCATGCCGTTCCCTTGGGTCCTGTCACTGTCCCCAGAGAGCAGAGCTCAGCGCCTGCCCCTCCGCTCCCCTCGTGAGGGAGCTGCAGGCCGCCATGAGGCCTCCCCTCAGCCTGCTCTGCTCTGGGCTGAGCAAACCAAGGGACCTCAGCTGCTCCTCATACATCTTGCCCTCTAGGCCCTTCACCATCTTCATAGCCCTCCTTTGGATGCTCTCTGATAGTTTTATGTCCTTCTTATACTGTGATGCCCCAAACTGAACGCAGTAGTCAAGGTGAGGCCGTACCAGTGCAGAACAGAGTGGGACGATCCCTCCCCTTGACCAGCTAGCAACGCCACCGTGCCTGATGCACCCCAGCTTACGGTTGGCCCTTTTGGCTGCCAGAGCACACTGTTGACACACATTCAACCTGCTATTGACCAAAACACCCAGATCCTTATCTGCAGGGCTGCTGTCTGACCTCTCGTCCTACTGTCTATACATATAGCAGGGTTGTCCCTTTCCCGGTGCAGAATTTGGCATTTCATATTGCTGGTGATTGCCCAGCCCCCTCATTTGTCAAGATTTCTCTGAAAGGTCTCTCTACCCTTGACACGAGTCAACAGCTCCTCCCAGTTTAGTGTCATCTACAAACTTACTTAGTGTACCTTTGAGTTATGCAGCCAAGTCACTTATGAAAATATTGAAGAGAACTGTCCCTAAAATGGAGCCCTGCAGATCGCAGCTAGTAACTGTCCACCAGCGTGATGTAACTCCATTGACTGTCACCCTCAGCCCCACCCGACAGCCAATTGTTCACCCCATCGTATTACGGATTTGTGTAGCTGTATGCTGGCTGTTTGGTCTGGTAGGATACTGTGAGAAACAGTGTGAAAGCTTTGCTGAAATCCAAAAAGATCACATCAGCTGGCTTCCCTTGGTCAGCTAGTTGGGTAACCTTCTCATAAAGGAAATTAAGTTCGTTAAATAGGACTTTCCACTTGTGAACCCATGCTGCCTGTGACCAGTGGCCGCATTGTCTTTCAGGGTTTTTTCAGTAACTCCCAGAAATATTTTCTCCAAAATTTTACCAGGCACTGAAGAGAGACAGACACACCTATAGTAATATATCTACTATGGTAAGGGTGGAGGTTTGCTTGCCAGTGGGGATGACTTGGGCTTGTAGCCCAAGAAACCTGTGGATGAGACAGCTGAATTTAAAATAAGATTAAAATGGTATTGCTCTTGTGAGCAAGGATGATACCTGCTGTGCCCTAGTGCCTGTGGGGCAAGCTGTAGCACTGACCTCCTTGCCTGGGAGCTGCCTAGGAGGCCACAGGATGCAGAAGACCCTTGGGCAGGCATTATACAATAAGGTGATAGTCTCACAGTCCCAGCCCTGTTTTCCATAGCTTGGAGATTTGGATCCTGAGGGATCTCTCTCACAGATTTGCAGAAGGTAGGAAGAAAAGTAGAATTTCTTGTTTTTCTTCCCTCCTTATTTCTGGCCAGAACAGATAGGTTTCAGCTTATCACTTATGACAGTTGCTGCCATAATATTTGTGTTATAACAACATTTTCCTAGTGGTTGAACCTTAGCTGACCCACAAGGTGTGCCTTTACAAATGAAGAGCTAGAAAGATAGATTAAAAGGCAGCATCTCTAGCTTAAAAAATATTCAGTCATTACTAGAACTCAAGAATTTAAAAATAAGTGTATCTTTTTGCAGCTTTCTTGGGCAAGTTTCATATCCATATTTATGCCCTGTCCTGTAAAACAAATATAGCTGTAGTAATCAGTACTGCTGAGAGTCTCCCGTGAAACTATCCCAGAACCAGACTGGTTCAGTCTGATTTACAGTCTGTTTGAAAGTGTTAAAGGGGAAGCATGCATATATTCAGCTGGTTTGCATCAGTATGGCTTCATTTTTTTTTTTAATATCAACTGACACATGGAGTCACGTTTTCTTAAACCACCTTAGATTGGAATGATGTTATGAGTAAGATGTCAAGCCTCTGAAAAGTCATGAAATGGAAACCAATTAACATGGTGATTTTTCTAAGTGTGGTCATTCTTCTTCACTGGTTTTCCCCTTCCCGTCACTCCTTCCTTAAACTAAAACAGGAATCAGCCTCTTAGCAAGTTTGTGCAGTAGTTTTGCTGCATCATGTTTACCAGTTCTTGTGTGGAACGATTTGCCTACAGACTATTTTTTATTTTTATTTTTTACAAACCACCTTTGTCAGATAAAGCAGACACAAAAATATACAGCTGTCACTTCACTATACAGCAAAATTACGTGAATGCTGATTTTCATACAGGAAGAGAGCATATCCATCCCCTACAGATCTAGTTCCTCATCTTGGAAAGAACTGAGAGACCGCAACAGATAAAAGGGTTTTGCAACCTCTCTACCAAGTCTGTCATCTTGTACAGTCGACCTCGTTGGTCCCTAGCTCTGGAAGTGAATTCTAAGAAGGCAGGGTGTTGACAGGCCAGGAAACAGAGTGAGAGTTAATATGTTCTGTGTCTGCTGAGGAACCTGGCAAGACAGTGGGGAAACTGGAAGTCCTGCTGCAGGATCTGAAACCAGTTATAACAGAGATAGGAGAAGCATAGTGGGACAACCATCACAAGAGGGAAATCAAAACAAAGGTAAAAAGCAATATTGAATGGGATTGTGCTAGAGAGAAGTAAAAAAAAAAAAAAAAAAAATCTGAGTTAAAAGGACTTTGGTTGGTACAGGAGTGCAGCACTGGCAGTGGAGGCAATTTGTTACAGACTCTAAATTCAGATTGGTCTGTGGAGAGAATTCTGCAATTCTGTTAGTGTTACAGATATTTAAGGGAATTGCCACCACCTGGAGACAAAAGCTATATCTTGATAATGAAAAGGTCTGTGTATTTTTTTGATGTGAGAGCTGGCAGATTTGTCAAACAGTCACTCACTCCGCAACAGGTGGTGCTGGGTGCAAAAGTGCTAGAAAACTGTATGATCAGGTGGTTGGGAGCTGATCATTATTTCAATGAGAAGGGATGGTGAGCAGTATTAAAGTAACTACCCTCCGCAGTTTCAAAAGGATGAGCACTGACTGACAAGACAGAGCAGTTGTGGAGACCAAGGCTCGTGGCCTGGGAGAGGGAGAGGCTGCAGTGTTCCTTCTCTCCCGGGCACAAGCAGATGCACAAGAGGTGGCAAGTACCACCTGTCTGGGGCTCAGCAGATCTCCTCTGTCACAGGACTCTTGCATGGACAGGGCAGTGGTGCAAGCAATCAGCTGCATTACTTGCACACAATTAAGTCAGAGATCAGACTGTGTAAAGCAGGTTAAGCACCTGCAATAGCAGGGAACACAAAGCCGGTCCCGTGCAGGTCTTTTGCTCCTGCTAGACTGCAGTCTCAGCCAACAAGACGTGGGATGCACTGAGCAGCCAGAGACTGAGAGTGAACACCACCCGTGCCCTTGCTCCCAAGCAAACTCGCTGGGCAGCACGCAGGCCTGTCTGCCCAGTGCATGTGTGATGACTTCACGAGGATGGACAGTGGCATCACACCCCCCTTTCCATCTAAATTAGGAGACTGCCTGCTTGTTTACCTCTATTCCCCCTCAAGACATTGTGACCTTTTCTTTCAGAGCACTCACACCTTCTCTAACTCAGAGAAATCAGAGGTAGAAGCAGCTGTTAGTGAGAGGCTGGGGAGCTTTGCAGCAAGGGGCGGCAGGCTGCTACCTGACGAGGAGGAGATTCCAGTAAACATCCTTT
This sequence comes from Oxyura jamaicensis, assembly GCF_011077185.1. NCBI lineage: Eukaryota > Metazoa > Chordata > Aves > Anseriformes > Anatidae > Oxyura > Oxyura jamaicensis. The sequence continues at coordinate 37,036,556 of NC_048926.1, forward strand.
TGTGTTATGCCCTTAGAGGCACACACACACAGGCTTGTGTATACACCTGTGTTTACATACACATATACATGTACCGCTAAGTTGCAGCTCATTTTTTTATCATCTGTCACTTGCAGAAATGAAAATATGGTATTCTCTGCCACTACGCTCTTGCTTAAAAAAAAAAAAAAAAAAGTCCAGTGTTTTCATGTTCATAAAAGGAAGTATGTGCTAACACCTCACCAAGCATAAATACAATGGTTTCATTTTTCATTCCTTCTTGATCTTTGTGTTAAACTGGAGTTTCCTTCCCCTCCCAGCACTGGTCTCTCACAGGATGCAGCAAGTGCTGTCGAACAGCGTAAATTTCCATAAGGCAGCCTGCGCATTTGAAGCAAGTAAGTGAAAGAGAACAGATCAGACTAGCTGAGGCTAGGGCAGGAGCAGGCACCATCACTTCCATTTTTTAATAACCATGACTGTGTGGTATCATAACTAGTATCAGAAACCCTTATATAGCTTGTGGATTTTGTTCATAAAAACACCAGTCTTGCATCTTTAATACTCTCTCCCTTGCAGAAGTACTAGTGCCATCAGCTTTTACTTTCAGACCAGAATACTAAATTTCATTATTTTCTGTTTAGGCAACTGCAATGACGTGGAATTTATTCTCTTCTCCTGGCCATTCAAGCTGCAAAGGCTGTGGGAGTCACACCTTTGCACCAACTTAGTGCCCGTCTTTTGGCTTCCCTTCCTCCAGCGCACCCATCACGAGACCTATCTTCCTTCTGTGGTGTGACTTGGCCTTGGCCTACCTAATTCTTCTTGAAAGTCTGGTAGCCAGAGTCTGTTCCTCAATGAGGCTGTCCCAAGTAGGTTTTCCTGAAAACACCTCTGAGCTTGCTTTTCCACTACCTGTAATGTGTATCTCAATGCTGACGAAGTAAGTTCTTCATCCAAACTGTGCTTCAAGCTTCTCTCTGCTGCTGTATCTACAAAATAATCAGCTGTTAGCAGGGAGTGCTTGCAGCTTGTTTTATTCAAGGTGACATTACCTCCATTCCTGTGTTTCCCTGGCATAGCCAGTCACCTGTTCTCTCTTCCTAGTGATCACCTCTGAGAGCTGTGAATGTGCATGAATATATGTAGCCCAAGGGATGCATCAAAGGGTTTGAAGCCCGGAGACAGAAAAGGTGATGGGAACACAGAACTGGGCAACCACTACCAAACTATTGCTAGTGCTCTATCTGCAGTAGTCCAGTTACCAGGCTGTGGTAAGGTAAGCTGTGTCTTTTCCCAGTCTGTTGTTGAAAATATATGTATTCTTTCCAAGAGGCATGGAGGAAGGTGTGGCAAGGCAGAGTATCTATCCAAATGCCTGTACATCTTGTTTGGACAGCATGAAAATGATGATGACATCAAGGTAAGACAGTTGGTTTTGTGTTGAGAGAACCCTTAGGGAAATAACCAAGTAAGGATCCAAAGCTGTCTTTGTTGTGAGGTAAATGCTGGGAGTCACTGTGCTGAATCCTTCCCTGACCCAGCCTCTCTCTGTTTCCCTTGAGAGCAGTGCAGTAATTGCAGTGCCCAAGAAAGGTCACTGCTTTCTTGTTCAGGTTATCCAGTTCACATCTAATGTCTTTTGTGGTGGCACAAAGCAGTGTTTGTGCAGGCCTCCCTGATCTCTACTTCTGCAGGATTAGGTAGGAAAAGTACAGATCATGTTGGGGCTTGAAATTCATAAACTCTGCCAGGACAGACCTTCTTTGAGGTCTGTCAGCCCTATTGGGCTGGTCTTCCCTCCAAGAAATGACATGACATTTGTTAAAGGTTACATTAGATCTGATGTTTTTTTTTTCTTTTTCTTTTTCTTTTTTTTTTTTCCCAAATCCAGATTAGTCTAAGAGTATGTAGATTTAAGCAGGGAAAAAACAGTAAATTGCATTTTGACAAATTTGATACTGTACTTGGTGAGCAGCATGAAGAACAGAGATCTCTATTAGTCAATCAATTTCTAATGGAGATTTAAAAAGAGGAACATCTTCACCCCTGTAATATGTCATTTGACAAAAATGGGCTACCCAGAAAACTAAAAACACAACTAATTACTCTTATTCTTCTACCTTCTGACTGCTGAGAGCTACACCAGTTTCACCATTATTCAAATATTAAGGATTGGGAAGGTTTGAAGGTAAATTCAAGTAAACATTTTTACTTTTTCCAATGCATTAATAAAAATACCCAAACCTGTGTTTAACTCCAACAGAAAACAAGAGTGTGGTGAGGAAAACTTCAGAGAATCATCTTGTTTTCTGTCATGGCATCTGATCCTGAGGCTGGTTTTCTGCCTGCAGTTGAACATACACCCTGAAAATCTTTAGCAGCATGAGAACCTCTATATGTTGCCACAATTTGCATATGTATGTGTGTGTGACCCTACAGCAAGAATATGACAATTCTCCTTTTTTCCCCCTCCCAGCATTAATTCTTCCGTCCCTTAATTTCTCTTTCTTATTCTTAACCAGTTCTTTTCCTTTCACTCTCTGTGAACTCCAGCAAACCCAGTTCTCTCTCTAGCAATTCAGGAGGTTCGAGGTGCTGGTGGTTTTCCCACTGGCATGCCTTTGCTTCCGCACAACAAATTGTCTTGTGTCTGTCTAAAAATAAATATCCACACGTCAGTGAGGAAACAAGCAACATGGAAAAGAACTAGCAAATAAAACCTAGTCTCTGAACATGTTGCCTCCTGGCTGCAGACATGTCTGGCAAGGCCGTAGCCCCAGCTACCTCTGGCACCCTGCATATCCCCCGTACCTACGGCGGTGGTGGGGGGCACTCAGTCTCGTTCAGAAAGAGTTATGAGAGCAGCTCTTTCCCACACCAGCTCTGTTATGAGGGGAGAACTCCCTCATATATAACCTCATATATAATCGTTTGCACGTAGCAAACAATTAGCAGGACCAAGCTCCCTGAGGAAGGGTGCGAGTGGACCATTCAGGGTAGTTCAGCCTGGGCTTGTCAACAGGGCCAACTATGGCCGACGTGTGTACGTTGTGGAAGGAAGGTCTTGAGAAGTGGACATACCTGCAAAAACCTGGGGAAGAAACGGCTTTTATCAATGCCGATGAGGATGTGCAGGATCTCCAGAACAGATAACAACTGACAAAGGCGCATCACAAGTCCTATGGAGTAAAACGTGTCGGCCAATGAATCTACAGAAAAAGTGAAGAGGAAAATTAGAGGGCGGTTATACAGTAAAAGTCCAGACCAACTGCTGAGTTTGCTTTTGCCCTGTTGTCCCTGAAGAAAAAATAAAATAGAGTTCACAGAGTACCGACCTTTTGGGTAGCAGAAGCAAAGATTTAGGGAGGAGAGGAGGCATGCCACTGTGTGTGTGTGTGCAGCTTTGACACAGAGCCAGGAAGCTGCGAAAAGAACAGGGGTGCCTGTATTTGATGCACTGGCAGCCATTGTGCAGGATGTTTTGGTTTAGGGATATCCCTTTAGGATATTTCTAAATATGAGGAAATGCTGAAGAAATGCATGCGGAAGGTGTAAAACATGAGGACGTGTGGCAGTTCTTGCCTGTATCTGTACCCATGACACGTCCTAAAAGAAGTAGATGACAAGGTAGGTATGTCATGTTCCTACAACTTCACACCATCTGTAAATTATTTTGAATTTCCAGTCATCAGTTTTCTATTTTTGTGCCTTAACTCAAAACAACTGAAAGAGAAATACGTTGTCATGTTTCGGGACATAGAAATTTGTACACAATAACCACAAAGATATTCTCTCCTAGTGGCTTCAATAAGACTAATATTCACCATAATGACTCGACCTATTCACATTTAGGTCTGTGTCTGAATTAAATGTTGCTGGCACACTACTGAATATTAGAGCTCATTAGTAAAATAAGAGCTTCATTTCTGATGCAGTACAGGCAGAATGCAGGTACCAGCAAATTGTTCATCCTTTTCAATACAAGAAACAGTGTTTTTCTCATTGAAATTACTGGTATTGGTCACACAGAGCTATGTGTGCCCTATTCATGTGTGCCCTATTCATTCCTAACTTTGTCTATGATTTAATGTTTCTGTGTATCACTGCCTCTTAAAATGTTTAAGGAAAATATAGAAGGAATCCTACCTTTTCCAAATGACATGAACCTGATGATCATATTTGTAAATATCCAGGAATGTCCACAGAACTGCATTAAGTCATACACAAAGAGGTAGGTGTTCATGGTAACGCTGTGGAGGTGAATGTGATAAAGCAAACTGTATTATTTAATAAAACATTCAGACTTTGTGACCTCTAGATATTGTACCCTCTTTTGACTTGTTAATTTATCAGAAAACAAAACAAATAACAAACAAAAACAAAATGAAACAACTAAATTGTAAACAGATCAATGAGAGCTGCCTATGTCTGTCCATAGTCACAGAACAGTATTCTCCCTCACAGATCAAAAGCTCTCTTCATTAGTATACCTAGGGCATGTCCAGAAAAATTTACTGAGCTTCCACCAGTGACTGGGAAGATCTGTGGCCATACAGTGAAATTTGTGTCTCCAGAGGAGAGAGTAACCAAGCAAAGACATGACACTGAGTGCTGGATTTGAGCCTAATCCCCCTCAGGTCTTGGCTCTGCTTTGATGGACCGGAGGGATGGGCAGGATCACACCCATCACGGCTCTGCTGCGGGACCTGGACTCTTGCAGGCACCAGCACATGGATTTCTCCATATGGGTGATGTTAATCCTGTTCTTCCCTGAAGACATGCCCCTAGCATGTGCTTAAGACAAATTAAAGTACAACACAAATAATTTGCAAGGTCTTCAGCACAAAGTACAGGTGCAAGTGTTCATAAAAATGTAGGTGAAGAAAAGGAAGAGAAAGCAACATTTCAGTCTGTTTTTATTCAATGCAGCCTGAAGGATATCTGATCCTCCATTTTAAACAAATTGCTCTACAGGTTTTCCCAATGCACATTAAAATGAGATATTTGTCCTTCTGCACAATTCATGTTTCAAATTACATTTAATAAAATGCATTTTCTTTTCTTGAAGCAGACTAATTTTTACGGCTATTCTGATTTAATTTTGATAATCTGACTTTCTGCATAACTCTGTAAATTCTGGGGAAACTTCAAAATTTCACTTTCCCATGCACATATTTTCTTTTCACGTATTCTGGAAAGAGAGTTTTGCATGTCCTCCAGCTATAAAAAGGACTGTCTACCTTTTTTGAAAATGAATTTTTTAATTTTGTACTAGAATTAATCTCCTGTGCTTCACCAATTATTTCCTGTCCCAATAAGTATCACAGAATCATAGAATATCCCAAGTTGGAAGGGACCCATAAGGATCAAGTCCAACTCCTTGCACCGCACAGGTCTACCCAAAAGTTTAGACCCCGTGACTTAGTGCACAGTCCAAATGTTTCTTAAATTCAGACAGGCTTGGTGCAGTGACTGCTTCACTGGGGAGCCTGTTCCAGTGCGCGACCACCCTCTCTGTGAAGAACCTCCTCCTGAGGTCTAGTCTAAACTTCCCCTGCCTCAGCTTCACCCCCTTCCCGTGGGTCCTATCACTGGTGTTTATGGAGAATAGGTCACCCGCCTCTCCACTCCCCCTCACAAGGAAGTTGTAGACTGCGATGAGGTCCCCCCTCGGCCTGCTCTTTTCCAGGCTGAACAGGCCCAGTGACCTCAGCCACTCCTCATATGTCTTCCCCTCCAGGCCCTTCACCATCTTCGTCGCCCTCCTCTGGACACCCTCCAACAGTTGAATGTCCTTTTTGTACTGTGGTGCCCAGAACTGCACACAGTACTCAAGGTGAGATAAGTAGTAGGATCTCTTTAAGTTGTCCCTTCATACAGTGTGTATGTGTCAGCATGATATCTTTGCCACCAACCCTTTTTTCATTTGTATCTGCACATTATCAAACACATCGAATTTCTGTGTTTAGAAATATGTGATTAAGGTAAATGCACATACTTCGTTCCGAGCATTGTACTAAGACCATATAAAACACAACCATGTGCTTTTGCAAATTGACCTAGATAAACTGATTTAAATTTTTAATTTAAATATATGCTAGGGATGTTATAGAAAATGTCTTTCTTCCTCTCTTTCTGTTATGCAGGACGACTGCTATTCATATAATTAATTCTATAAGCACAGAAAGGTTTGTTGGCTAATTTACCTCCTAAGAGACGTCAATGCTCATTGACACTATGACAGTAAGTCATATGAAGGCCCTACAAGGGACAATCCATAAAAAATCCTTTTGGAAAAAGTATGATACAGCTGAATTCGACTAAAATCCAGTGTGATCTGTAACTATTGACCCAAAACTCCATCTACTCTTTTGTTGAACAACATTTTCTCTCTTGTGGTAAAATAGCAACAAAAACAAACAACAACAACAATGAAACACCAGATGAAACACTATACATTGCAAAAAGGAAAAAAAAAAAAAAAAAAAAAAAAAGAAAAAAGAAAATTGTTGAAAAATTTTGTGATTTATTGCCTTATTATTGGAAATTGTAATAGGTAGGAAAGTTACAGGAATATCTGTAAAAAACTTCTTCAGGCTTTCCAGTCAGCATCTCCACTAGTCCTTTTGGTCAGATGCTGTCATGTTGGCTTTGCACTGTATGCAAGCCGAGCATACAGTTTCTCCTTCTGGAGGCTAGTTTCCTATATCTGCCTCTCTTCCTCAGAACTTGTCTTTCAGCAGTTCAGGCTTATTTTCTGAACCCTTCCTCCGTTGGCTGGATAGAAAATTATCATCTTTGCAATTCTTAAGCTGCTTAATCTTAGCTAAACAGAGCGTAACCAAGAGGATGCTTGTAATTGTAGTTCATGCTAGTGCTTAGCCTGTTTTATGTTAAAAGTCATGATCTTTTAAACATACTGGTGACTTCTGAAATGGACACATGATGTTGTAACAGACTACCCCAAATTCTCCATGAAGTATAGATATGTGCTGGCAGGTATCATAGAATCATAGGATGGTTTGGGTTTGAAGGGACCTTAAAGTTCATCTAGTTCCAATGCCCCCCTGCCATGAGGTGAAACATCTCCCACTAGACCAGGCTGCACAGAGCCCCAGCCAACCTGGCCTTAAACGCTTCCAGGAATGGGGCATCCACAGTTTCTCTGGGCAAAATTTCAATACCTTTGTCATTATATTAAAATGCTTTCAAAATTCATGTTTGACAGAATAAAGTACTACATAATGTTTCTGAAAGGGGCAGGGTAACAGCTGCATGCATACAAATGTATGTTGACTGCAGACGTTGTTTCCTCATACAGAAAAAGCAATCCATCACTGAATTTGTTCTCTAAATCAGATTGGAGCTCTCTCATGTTCAGAGATGGAAAAAAAGGTTGAGGTGACCTAAAAGTTAATAGCTTTTGCTTTATTGTTGCTGTGCCAGCATTACTCGGAGGACCAACCTCTCACATGGTGATGCTCTCCACCATGTGAAGGAGTGGCCGGATCTCCAAATGGAGTTTCACCCTACTGTGTTAATCCCCACATAAAAGGTACCCAAAACCAAAGAGAGGCCTTTGACAGAAGTGAAGATATATGCAGAGAATAAGAGGCGATTTCAGTGTAATCACAGGAAATTGAAGTGTAATTGCCCCCTATGGTCTTTCTCTTCCCCAGTGAGTTATGGCTGGTCCATTTTCCTAGGCAGCCAGGAACAAATTGAGGTTAACCTGTTTCCCAGTCCTAACAGTTTTGCGTCACAACAGAAAGTTCATCCATCTGCTTCTATTTGAAAGGTCACTGCCACAAGAGATGGGCTTTAATTACATATCCTGCTCCCCTTGGCTCACAGCAGGCATGGGTGCACGTTTACCTCACAGAGTCTGCCTCTGCAACACCCTTGAAGGCAAAACACAGACTAGCAAACCCAGCAGATGCCTGAAGATAGCCGCTCAGTTCACAACCCTGCCCCAGGCTGGCTGGCTGGCCTGGCAAACATCACTCAGCCTCCCCAGTGCCTGGTTTGCAAAATGGGATTGCTGGTGACTTGTATTCCTTGTAGTTTGATGTACTTTGATGCTTCCAAATTGCCATTAATGCCATTCGGATTGAAGGCATCATGAGAGCACTGCACACGTAGGTACTCTCCTTGTATTGCTGACAGATGAAAGAAGCAGGCATGGGACTTGCAGCAAAGGTACCCAGAAGGCTGGACTTGCTCTCTGTCATTTCAGTTCTCAGTCCACACTACTTACTATGACTGATTTTACACCAAACACACCAAAATGCCAGCGGTCAACCTTGCCTAGCAGAAATGCTTCACTTCTCCCACCTTCTCCCTGAGATGGAAAACCAAGGCGCCTATGTGGATCGCCAGGCCGCTCGGGTCTTGTCCACACGGCAGCAGAGGACGTTCCCAAACGTCCCCTTCTCCCCTTACTCAGCAGCAGCCCCACGTCCCCGCGGGCTGTGGCCCCATCGCGGGGTGTCCCTGGGTGGTGTCGGGGTGCAGGCCGCCGCAGGGGTCCCACCCATCCCACACAGGCCTCTGCGGGCTGGGCGCTCCCCGGCCACCACAGCGACCGCGCTCTGTGTTGCCCATCAGCCCGTACTGTACTGGCTGGCCGCACATGAGGAAGCAGCCCTCGAGCTGAAACCAGAGAGCGACGTTCCTTTTTTTTTTTTTTTTTTTTTTTTTTTTTTTTTTTTTTTTTTTTTCTGAAGGGCAGGTCTGACAGAAAAGCCCCTCCGCTGACACGGTTTCCTTTTAACTCACGCTGGTCTGAACTTCTGCTCCTTCCCTGTCCCACCCTGTCACAGGCTGCAAGCTCAGCAGGAGAAGAGCTGCAGAGAACCCGCACCAAAGATGTGCTTTTCTCTCACGGGCACATCCCGCCCCGCTTTATTTCCCCTTGCTTTTTGCATTGAGCTGCCTTGGTCACCTCCGCTCCGGGGACGTTACCTGTTGCAGGGGTCGGATCGCCGCGGCTGCTCCTGATCTTTCTCCTTTTTTCTCTTCACAGCTGCAGCAGCTGTTTGCTGGGAGATCACCCCTCCTCTTCCCTCTTCCCCCACCCACGACGTCACCGTGTGTAGCACCAAGCAGGAACAGTGCTGCAATGCCCGAGAAAGGAGTTTCTAACCCCAAATGTCTCCATGCTGCATGACATGCTCCTCACCCAGCCTAGCCTAGCCTGATCTAACCGAGCCTGACCTAACCAAAATTGGTTTCTCGCTTTTGTAAAAATAAGCTAGTCAGTAAATCCCGCTAACTTTATTGCTTGAGCCAGTACAATATTTTGAGGGATAACTGGAGAGAAGAAATGCAAAACTACGTTTTTTTCCCATTCTGGTTAAATCATCAGTGTTGCAACAGTGCTGATAACACAGTATTAAATACTAAGGAAGGCTGGGAGAATAGCATTAAAGGAGCACTTTAAATTACTTGAGATAGAGGAAATAGTTTTCCACTTCTTACCAAGAAATACCTATTTATTCATGCCCCTGTGAAATATGGGCACTACTGACAGAGTACATTCTCGCAGCATTCTGCCCTTAAGTCTTTTGGATATTGCAATATAAATCAGATGAAGAAGAAAGTCATTGGCAGCAATAATTCTTATATAAACTGCTTTCTGCCAATATATATATATATATATATATATATATATATTTTTCCCCACTGGCACACATGTTGAAAGCACATCCCATCTTACAGGAGGTTTAAAATTTAATGCTATGACTGAAATAGTCACCTGGAACATAATGACTGACTGGCAGGATGTCACGCAAAAGTACAAGACATCAGAGGGATAAAACATGCTGCCCGGATCTCAGCCCTGTTGCAAGTGGCGTGAAGCTCTCAGCAGGGCCACCTTTACCCTGCAGCGTCCTGGAGGGGCGAGACATACCTCCCTCCTGACCAGGTGGGTGATTTTGATGACAGAAGCTTGAGAAGTGGGCCCACGTGAACCTAATGAGGTTCAACAAGTCTAAGTGCAAGGTGCTGCCCCTGGGTCAGGGCAATCCTAGACATCAGCACAGTCTGGGAGAAGAACTCACTGAGAGCAGCCCTGCAGAGAAGGACTCGGAGGTTCTGGTGGACCAAAAGCTCGACATGAGCCAGCAGTGCGTGCCTGCAGCCCAGAAGGCCACCAACTGCATCCTGGGCTGCATCAGCAGAGGGGTGGCCAGCAGGTGGAGGGAGGGGATTGTCCCCTTCTGCTCTGCCCCTGTGAGGCCCCACCTGCAGTGCTGCGTCCAGGTCTGGGCCCCCAGCAGAAGAAGGATGTGGGGCTGTTAGAGCAGGTCCAGAGGAGGGCCATGAAGCTGATGAGAGGGCTGGAGCACCTCTCCCACAAAGAAAGGCTGAGAGAGCTGGGGATGTTCAGCCTGGAGAAAAGAAGGTTCCAGGGAAACCTCATTGCAACTTGTTAATACTTAAAGAGAGCTTGCTTATAAAAAAGATGAAGAGCAACTTTTTGCTCAGGCAGGTAATGACTGGACAAGGGTGAATGGTTTTAAACTAAAAGAGGAGAGATTTGTTAGACATTAAGGGGAAACTCTTCACTGTAAGGGTGGTGAGGCACTGGCACAGGTTGCCCAGAGAAGCTGTGGATGCCCCATCCCTGGAGGCATTCAAGACCAGGTTGGATGGGGCCCTGGGCATGTGGCATCCCTGCCCATGGCAGAGGGGGTTGGAACTAGATGATCTTTAAGGTCCTTCCTGAACCAAGACATTCTATAATTCTGTGATTTCCCATGGTGGGATGCCTTGTTTTTCCTGGCTGTGTCTCGCATGCAGTATCTCTGTGACAGGGTTATGCTTTCCTGCTGGTGTGGCACCCACTTCTACAGCTTGAGAGCCATGATCTTTTTCTTGGCTAAGGAACATATTCCTTTCTTAGGAGGAAATAATAAATCAGCACTAAATAAATGGTTAAGCAAACAAACAAATGGTTATTGAAAGGCTCAGCCTATGGCTCTTGCAAAACGTCTCTCAACTGCGTGCCTCTGGGAGGACGACTGGTGTGACTAATCCTGCCAGGAGATGAGCTCATGGCTGTAATAAGACCCAGCAGAACAGCTCTTTTCAAACATCAGGCGAACATGTAAAAGCAACAAAGACGCTCCCAGCCTCATGATGTGCAAAATTACTCGTGGGCAGCCACCAAGTTAGCACTCCCACCGAAAACAAGGGCACCCCCGAGGGCTCAGGGCATGGGGCACCTGTGCTGGTGCCAGCTGCCCCCAGAGCAGAGGCTGGCAGGGGGTGAGAGGTGGCTAGGGTGGCCTTGGCATCCATAGCCCCCTGTGCAGGGGGGCAGGAACTGGCTGCCTGTTCCTTGCTGGATCAAATCTGGTGTGACTGCATGTGAAAGGAACGATGTTGTCCTCTGGTGCACTCCGAGCCTGCCCCACCATGAGGAACAAGGCATTTCAAGTTGCAATTACTAGAAAATTTGCTTCAAATGTATACTTCTGGCATGAACTAAAACGCTATTACAAACACACGTCTGAGTGGCAATGCATTGCAGTGACAGAGCCAAGGCATGGGGCTCATAAATCCGATTACAAAAATTCTTACAGAGAAAGTCAAATTCTTCTTTGGGAGATACAGAATACACATCAACCAGTGGGTTGTAGTAGATCTGGCCAATCAGACCTGATGCTAGCCCTTAGGACCTGTTTCTCACAAGAAAAAATCTTTGAAATACAGTTTTCTGTGCACAGCTTGCAGTTGGCAATGTACATAAGGTCTCTTTAGTTGTGCAATTTGTAGTAGTGTTTATGTAGTGTGATGGCCTGAGGGTCTGAAAAAGGAAGATCAGTAATGAGGTAACACCTTTTGTTAGACTGAACTGGGAACACTTCCAGGCACGCAGGTTTTGGAGAAAGCCTTTTATCCTTAACACGTTCAACAATTTTGTAAACTGTAAAGGCATTACTATGAAAGCAAATCGTAAATAACACTACTGGAACACACGGGCTGGATGTGGCAAGACCAGGTAAATCCCAGAATAAAAGTAGTTTTTATTTTTGGAAAATCAGCTTTCTTCTCCGCTGTAGCTACTTCTCTTGCAGAAAATTTTCTTTCTAGAAACTACTTATATGGCATGAAAAATTTCTTGTATAAAACCACCAGCATCTCTTAAAACAAGCTCCATGAGTGTTCAGCATGTGCTCCTCCTGAGTCTCCTGGATTTCTCAAAATCTAAACAGATTGTAATCGGGTTTGGTTTCTCTGCGTCATGAGGTGGGAAAAACACATTCTCTCTGGGCACGGTGCTTGTGTGTGCAGGCAAGTGCTTTATTCACAAAGTTAATAGCAGACCTGTAATATTTCATGTGATATGGAAGCAGTCATACTCAATTTGAATGGGAAACATCAGCAGAATAAAGCATCTGCTCCTTTTATGCATAGCTTTTTTTTCCAAATCCTTGATATAAAAGCAGTATGTAGATGTGTTTTAAGGAGAGAAACTATATGCCTTAGAATTAATTTTCTTTGTTTGTAGCCATTAACTTTCCAGCTCCTTTCCTTTATAGTTAGCACTTTTGGCCACCTGAATTCAAGCCCATGTTTTGGCCCGGGGATGGCCCTAGTTTAAGCACTGGCAAATGACATCTCATACACACACACTGAGCTGGAGGCACACACTCCAGTACTGCTGACCTCAGTTAAAGCATGGAACCACTGTGCTGCCAGGGGCCGCAGCGTTGGTGCGGTACTGGACAGCACTGTGCCCTGCCAGCCGGCAGTGTCTGCATCGTGCTGGTTTGTTTCTATGCCGTGTGGTCACGACAGAGAGTGAGAAAAGGAAGGCTGTGCAGAGGCAGCAGAGGAAGCAAGTCATCTCCACACCACATGCAAGTAGTGGGGAAAAGACTCAACGTTGTTGACTATACTCTTTTACTGCGCAGAAGAGGAAGCAGCAGCCTTGCCAGCTTTGTCCTTCTCACACCCCTCTGATTCTGTAAATTCAGGAGAGACCCTGGCTTGCCAGCAGATCCCGCCTCACAGGCTCTGACTCACTGGCCTCATCTAACAAAACAAAATGAGTCACAGCAGCCAAAGTTCCCGACTGCTGTAGGGTGGGAAGAAGTGGGCTGTGTGAGCCAGTGTTGTGCCACAAGGGTCCACCAAGCAGATACAGAGGTGGTAGGAGGTTCGGCCTTTACAGTTTAATCAGGTGAAAAATGGATGATGTTTGGAAATTTATTTGGAGGAAAAATCCCAGCCCATCTGTTTGGCTTTGGCCATATAGGAGTGACTTTTTGTAACCACCATCCTTCAGGATGGTTCTGCTCTACTGTAGGCATAGGTATTTCAGAAAAAGCAGGCTGGTAGCTTTTCTTCCCCACCCTGCAGCTGGAGCAGAGGAAGAGGAGGGAAGAGGGAGACCAGACAGGGCCTCCCAGCAGCTCGTGTCCAAACCTCCCAAAATGTCACTTGGAGGAGATGTGCCAGCCTCACCCTCCTTACCTGTCTTTTGTGGGAGCAGGTGATCTGGCACACTAGACTGACCTTGATACTCAGAACCTGCCCAACAGCTCTGTGGGAATATGTTGATTTGAGGGATTCATTATTTTAAAGCACTGATGCCCCAGGTGGAGGTGATCAGCAGAAAACTTTTACCTACTCTTTCAGCATAGGAGAAAAATGCAAAGCATTGTGTTTCTGTAATACAGTGCAATTCTGTGTTTCATGAAATTATTTCTACATGGAAACAACTTATTTTTATAATGCAAAGGATGACTTCTTTTCAGGCAGATTATTGAAACCTGTTCTTTCTGTTCTTAAAAAATCTGCATATTCAGGGACAACATCATCTATTTATAGGGGATTGTTATTATTATTTTTTTTTAATTTCATTTTCTTACACATGAGTGTTGTAAGTATCACCCCTTGTTTTACAATTTTTAAAAATATCTTTTAGCAAGTTTTCCTGTCCTTCCTTCTCATTCCCAACCTGTTGCTTTTCAGCAGAGGGGAAAATTCACTGGTTTTGCAAAGGGAGGGAGTGAAAAGACTAACTGAATATCAAAGACATACCCAGTTTTGAAATAAGTCATGCTTCTAGAGTCTCTGCGCATCCCAGCTCACTGCACCAACTGCCAGATGAGACCAAGAGGCACATCAAATATGCCACTATGATAATCAGGGGAAATTAGTGCTCGGTGGACATGGGGAATTCCCTTTTTTTAGTGTTAGCTACTACTAAGTCACTCATAATGGAAGTTGTGATAATAGCTTCCCACCATTTTCAAGGAGTTTAACAGTGACTGTTACCCTGCTAAAGAGAGAGGTGCAAAAGGGTTCAGCATCTTGAAACAGTGCTAGTGACCAGTCATCACATTCAGCACAAACCCTTTCTGAATATCCATGAACAGCTGTGGCAGGCCTTCATGCTTGTCCAAAGGACAACAATGTGAATTCTGCTACAAGCAGCAGAAATTTATTTTTAACTATTAAAAATCAGCTGATTACAATAACAACCAATGTGAGCTTTACCCAAACAGGAGAGACCAGAACAGAGTACACCTCTAAGCCAAAGACTTGAAGAAGAAGTGTATTAATTTCTCAAAGAGAGAGCAATGTTTTTACTAATATTTGAAGTCAAACAGGCATTTTTGTTGTTGTTGCAGAAGAAAAGCTTTCTGTTTTATATAAATATGTCTGTCAAGATATTTCCGTTCTGGGAAAATGAACTGTACACACAGTACTCCAGCTAAGTCCAGAGGAAGTTGTGAAGGCTTTGGCCTACCCAGATAAGAAGCTTGGGGAATACAGCAGACAGTAAGAGCTAAAGTGAGTAGGCATTGTGGTACTTGGTGAGCAGGGGGCACATGCGCTGCTTGGAATCTCAGTATTGCTCCTCCCTAGCCTGGGTTTTGACTTTGCAATTGTATTACCGTGTTTTAACAGTTATCTTATGGAGGTGAGCGTTAACTCTGTTTACTCGCACACTTTCAAAAACAGATTGTTATTTGCTCAGAGTTTTGAATTATTCATTGGCGAAGCTAATATGTGGTTTTAGGACCCTAACTGCATTTGGGTTCAAGAAGGTTCGCTCTGAAGAAACAATCAGCCTTGCAGCCTTTCACAGGCCAGTTCACATGAGCTGGGGATTTTGGTTTTAATGCTGTAAAACATGAAGAGAGAAGAGGTATTCATCCAGGATGCAACTGAGGAGGAGCCTAAATTATGTTTGGAAACAAAGTGGTGGGCTCAGTGGTGTGTTGGTACAGTAGCAGGGCACCACTGCATGACTGCAGCTGCCCTCCGGTCTGCAGAGCTGGCTTCAGCCCCAGGATGTCTGCAGGCAGAGAGGAGAGATTGTCCTTGCTTCCCCTGTCAGAGCTCGCTCCTGTGGGAGCCCTCAGTGTCAAAAAAGCCCCTGCACTTTACCAAGATTTTGTGATGTCAACAGAAGTGTGGAAAACACTGGTATAAATGACTCATCCTTGCTTGTATTAGGAATCATAGAAATATTTTTGGATATTGAAAAGCACAGGCACCTTATTGTAAAGAATCAAATTCAGTCTTACTTTTTTTTCTCATTACATTAACTTTCTAAAGCAAAGTGTATCTCCTCACGAGCCATTCCTGATCCTTTCCTAGCCCACACCCCTCAACGCTGGTGTCGGTCCGCTTGATCCACAACAGCCATTACTGCAACTTCCCTTCAGCTGCTCCGAAGGAGGAGTCCTGCTGTCCTTCCTAGCAGCCAGGGCTAATCCTGGATGACTGGGAAATTACTTCCACAGGCTTTTGTTCTGTTTTGCATTGTTGTTTTTCTGGTTTGTTTTGGTTTGTTCTTTTCTCTCTCTAAATTTAAAAAAGAAGTAAAGCCAGAGCTGGCAGAGCACACCAAACCCATGGAAAAATTGCTTTGGACAGCTGTATTTGACTGTGACTTGTGAATAATTTTTTTCCAGAGTAAACTCTGGAATAAGCATTCTTTAGTTCTGCAGTAGCTGTTCTGAATATTCTTGTTGGATACAAAGCATTTGAACCCAATCCTGTAAATCCATTCCAGAAAACAGCCTCTACATAGATGAAACCCTATCAATTTTGATGAAGTTTCCCTAAAATGGCAGCACTGCACATGTAAACAAGATGCTGTGGGACTAGCTATGAAAAACAGCCATGACTGGGACTGGGACTGGGACCTGAACCTGCATTGCACAACACTGGTGCACAAGTCTTGTGCTTTTTTATCTATGAGCAGTCCTAGCCTGAAAATATTTTGTTTTATCTATGTTTAATTTTCTACTTGGATTTGAGACTTTGTGTTCACTATTTTATTCATTTCCATTTGAAAATAATTTATGTTGAAAATTATATTTTGCTGCATACCTTTTAATTTCTAGAAAAAAAAAAAAATACTAACCAAAAGAAATACTGGAGAGTTTCAGCTGGCCAAGGGCATCACATACAGCTAACATGGTACCACGACAGTGATAAAATACAGCTCTCTCCAGAACGTTATAATGGCAAGGGGGAAAGAAGATCTTAACTTTCTTTCTTTACCTTAAAGACTCTTTATCTTTCTTTAAAAAGTAATAATAAACCAAAGAAATATTGTAAATGCTTGCTTGGTATTTGCTTTTTCCCTTTTACTTGTTCAGCACCTGTGTCTGTTCCAGCGTTCCCATGCTTAAATGGGTCTTCTGGACATCGTCTCACTGCAAGTAATTTCTATTACCTCCCAGCTGAAAAGTAAATGAAATCAAATGCTGGCTTATGAGCCGTCGTCTCTGAGATACTCTTCCTTTCCTCAAAAATTGTTCATTTTTCTTTCAAGTCCCTTCTGTGAACCCAATAGCAATTTATTGGTAAGCAACACAGTCATTAAAAGTCATAAAAAGTTGAAATGACGTCTTGCTAAAATATTCATTTTTATTCATTTATTCATTCAAAATATTCAACTGCAATTCTTATATTTGTCTATAATCTCACTTTGCCCTCTAGTGCCCATTCTGTTGTTTCCTGCACTGTGAAGTGCCCTGTTGACTGAAATACTTCAAAACATATCATCACTTGATGATGAGATTGTTAAGGATAGTTATGAATCATAAAGGAAGTTTTGGGGGATGAGCTTTGCTGAACAATCAGTGGTCCATGATTTAACATCTTCCCACTTCCAGCAAGTGAGGCAGAAAACCCTGGGACCCTTCATGAGAGGGCAGTTGAAAATATTTCCTTCTAAGTTGCAGTAAAAATGCGGCTGTTTCAAAATGGGTTTACTGCATTTCAGAAGTCACTTAGGATATCAGAACCAGAAAACTAACTAGGCTGAATGTCATATTGGAAATAGAAAGCTAAATAGGCTGAATAGTACAGGCAAAAACAAACAAACAAAAAACAAACAAACAAAAACCTACCCCAAAACAAAACCAAAACCAAAAACCAAGCAGTGGAAATCAGATTTCTCACAGTCTGACAGTCATTCCAAGTACTGTGAGTTACAAAGCACAAGAAATACACTTTAGGCTGTAATACATCTGGTGGGATCTCACCAGGCAGAAAAATGGCTCTGATTCTTTGCTTTCTCCCTTTAGTCTATCCGGTTATTCTGCATCATGGTGAAGTTGTTATCAGGCTGTATTTCTGGTATTTCAGCTTCAGACCTGGTATCTGTTGCTCTCAACACCTCCTTTAGCTTGCATCCATGCTGGCAGAGAGGAGGGCGGGTATACCCTGCAAAAGAGACCTGTGTCACAGATATGGCACATGACATCTGGACTACCATTGCTATTGCTCTTACCAGTCCATTTTTGTACAGATTCACCTTTGCATTATCAGTGCTTTGCATGCTACTACTTAAAATGGCTAGAGACCAGGGAAAACTTTAAAGTGGCTCCCTGCTAGATGCTAGAAGCAACCCCTAGCAATGTCAGCGCTTCGTGACTGACATTTCCTTCCCTTGGGAACTATGGCCATGCCAACTCTGCCGTGTTTCTTTATGCTGGACCCAGAAGCCTGAGTCCAGAGTTCATCAGCTTTGGCTACAGGAAATAGCAGCTTTTTTTTTTTTTTTCTTTTTTTTCTTTTTTTTTTTAAAAAAATATCTAAGAAACTAGGGAAAACACAATCATTTGAAATGGAGTTAACCAGGGACAATTTCCCAAGGGTAAAATCCTGATTTGGCCTTGCAGAAATCAGCGGACTTTTGCCAAGTATAAGCAGGTTATTTCAA
Organism: Oxyura jamaicensis; assembly: GCF_011077185.1. Taxonomy (NCBI): domain Eukaryota; kingdom Metazoa; phylum Chordata; class Aves; order Anseriformes; family Anatidae; genus Oxyura; species Oxyura jamaicensis. Next base: position 37,054,746 of record NC_048926.1, read on the forward strand.
GGAATTTTTTTATATTGCTAATCAAGGCTATGTGGTTTGGGGGGAAAATTTGCTGGAATACATGTTTCTGTGGGTCAGTTTATGAGCAAAGGGAAAGAGGCAGTAGATTTCAAGGAACAATAAAGGACAGCACTGAACGGAAGTGAATTGGAATGGAATCAAAGTTGAGAAAGCAGTTAAAGTGAATTGGAAACACAGCAGGATGGAAAAAAAGCCTTCTCCCCAGAAAGTTAGATGAAGGAAAGCTGCTTTAATTAAAAGTAAGAGTATGCAACTGAGAAGTAATTGCAGAAGCTATAGTTATTGCAAACAATTTCTTGTGTGGACAATTCATTCTAGAATTACTTTACCTCTTTGAACAAAGCAAATTTAGAATGGACCAAATATATAAAAAGATATATTCTTAGAAAAGAGCATACAGCACTTGAAAGAATAATAAATGGTATCAACCTAAACCAGGCACATTTAAATAGACAGTACACTACTTTATTTTTGATGTGGACTCATTCAGTACAAAGCTAGTAATTCCTCTAAAGTGATGATCTATAGTCCATTCACAAATAAATGGTGAAATAGAGATGGAAAGGAACAGCACGTTTTCACAGCAGAAAACACCATGCAGTAACATTATTTGTCATAATTACCATCCTTTCCTATGGAGTAACCCTCTCTTGAAAGTCATACAGATTATTTTATAGTTAGTATATACATCTTGCTCACCAAATAAAAGTTAACTGACATTGAATAATATATTACATCTTCAAAAATAAATATTAGCAGCATAATCATTTATGTATGATCAAAGAGGGATAGAAGCTTTTACACAAGATAGACCATAGAAAAAATATTAAATGTAATTAATTTTAAAGCTAAATTATAACAGGTCAAAATCTTTGTACCTTAGTTGTAAAGCTTCCTCACGACTTTATCAATCAATTGAAGACATCTCCTCATTTCTGCACGGCTGATCTCCCAGGAGCACAGGTTGTGTTGCTTGTCTTTAAGAAAACAGTCTATCTTTTGGAAATACTTTTTCAGTTTGAGCCTGTTGACTTCTTTACTCCAAAAGTACTGGGTTTGCTTCTTGGTTACACATGCCTCCAATTGCTCAATTTGATGATAAAGTCCATTTTGGAATTGTTCTAGAGCTGCCCTGTCCCAGGCAGCTAGAGTTAGATTTTTGCTAAAGATGTAGAAGATGTGTTGGAAGATCTCTTCAATGGCCATTTTGACAGTTTCTTTCTGTTTGGGCTTTAAAACCTGCTCAGGAAATCTGAAGGACATTTTCTCTCTTAGACACCGTTGAGGAAACTTTTTGCCCATTTTGTCCAAAAGTTGCAGGCTGTTCTCAATCACTTTTCTTTGCTGTAAAGGAAGGTGATTACAGTTAAGACTTGACATGGTGGTGGTGCACAACAGAATGAGGCCAATTTGTACCAAGCCAAAAGTGTTCATGGTAAAGATAAGCTGCTATGCTTCTCCTTTCCTGTGTATGAATCCTGAGAGACAGGCTGGATTGCTTTGAAGGTTATTAATAGGCGTCTCTGTTTCTTCAAAATCTTGAAATTTAATTATTCTGTAGGAGAAGTTTTCTTTCATCATTTTTTGGTTTTTAAGGTCTTCCCCCTTGTGTATGCTTTTGACACTTACCACTTTCATTTTCTGCTTTATGACTTCATTGTCTTTTTTTTGCCACTTTCTTTTTATTTCAGCTGGATATTAGAATGTCATGTATATCTTAGATTGTATGTATATCTTAGATCCCTCTTCCTCAAAAAATCTGTGGTAATTGTACTGAGAATTTAAAAGAATATGTTAGAAAAACATCCTTAGTTTCTTAATATTTTAGCAGTGGGAAAACATGTTGAAACACAGCATTGTCAATGATGGGCCAGGGACTTGCCAAAAACTACTGTCAGCCTCTCTCCTCGACAGGATTTACACTCCCAAAATTCAGCTGAACTTTCTCTACCTATTTTTATTCAGGGAAATTATTCTCTTTCTCTACACCTTTCTCTCATCCATTTAAATTCAAAGGAAAACAGTCCTTTGAATATATCACTAAAAGACATGTATATATAAATATAGGTGTATTAGTACTAATATAAGTTTGTATTTTAATACATGTATGGTGGTAATTAAATGGGGCCTTTTATAGACTGTAAGTGCCATGAGAATACAAATATTCACATGGAAATATGTTATATACTTGGATAAGACAGACTTTTTTCTCCATATGATCGAGTAATAATATCAATGCTGGTAGCGCACAGGTCTGAATTCTGATGTTAAATGGAAAGAGAACAAACACAGAGCCAAAAAATGCTCTAAAATTCAGCCATTTGCTTTCTTTAGCCATATAGTAGAATAGGTCAGCACTATCACAGCACGTTGTGAAATCTTGCTCCTGCCTTTGATTGTATTTTGATGAAAGTGAGTATTAAATTAACATTTAGCCGTTTCTCCAAGCCTTCTGTACAAACATAGCTCACTGCAAAGGCAGTCTACAAAGGCAGGTGATTACATCTGGATCAAGAGGTCCAGATAAACTGAATTTTTAGTCTGAGATCTGGCTCTGTATTCCTGTGCAGCTGTCATAGTGCCACCCATCGCTATGTGTCTGGCTTCATTCTTAGTCTGGTAATCACTGTGAGCAGATTTATGATGCTGTTTTAGTGCTTCCTTTGTGTTCAGCACATATGTATTTGGGAGGCTTTGAAATGTTATAAATTAAGATGAGCACAATTGTTCACATGAGGAAAATCCTTTTATTTCCTCCTGTTACTTAAGCAAGCTTGAGTTGGATGTACTGCCACTGTGAAGAACAAATGAATCCCCTGTCATCACTTTGGAATGGCATTATTAAACAAAAAGGGTAAGAACAGCCAAAGCAGGATATAAAGTGAGTAAAATGGGACCAAATCTTTTCACTTAGTGGGAATGTTCAATACCTGGAAAAACAGGCCTAAAGTGCATTGCTGTCAATAGATACAAAATGGCCATGGAGACATATTACATGCAAAAATACAGCTGTAGAAGTTATGTACATATTAAAAACATCAATAGATCAATTAAAATGTACCTAGTTTAAGAAAAATGTTTCATACTACTACAGCACCTTCTGTTAGTTAAACACAAGTATATTTTTCCATGCTATAATCATTATATGATCTTAATTCTTCTACTGGTGTTAAAGAGAGAAACTTGTTCACATTTATTAAATCTCCCAGGCACACAAGTTCTTTCTTTCCTCTTCCAAAATACTTTTTTACAGGTTTCCCTTTGAATGAAGAGCTGTACATGCCATCCACATTTTGTATCTTTTATAACAAAAAATTGTTCTTCCCCACTCAGTTTCTTATCGTTTGTACTGAGCAGAGTAATAATATTGCATAACTCACAACAGTCTTCTCTAATCATCCATCTTTATTGCTTAATTCAGAAACAGTTCATTAAAAGTAATTACTGGAAGAGGCAGCTGAGTGCTATGAAGCTGCTGCACAGAATGCTTTTGTTATTTCCCTGTGGTTGAAGCAAAGCCCACTCTAACCTAGAATGAAAGGAGGAAATAGGTTTACAAAGCACAACTGTATTTCCAAGTAGACCTAATAGATCATTCGCAAAAAAGAGTACCTGATCTGTGATGCCATGCCAGCAGCTCTGTCTTAAAAGGTCATCTTGCTGCATGTATTCATTGCAGGAGTGTAAGACTAGAGATTAAAAAATGCACAATTCTGTGAATTTCTACCACCTTCAAATTGCCATAATTCACTTCCCTAAAGGAAGTTTGTAATTTCATTGTATAATGCAATGAGTATTTGGGATGACTGTTTGCTATCCCTTATGACATGGGGTCTTTTATCTCAGGCACCAGTGCAAGTGTTAAGTCTAAGCTACGTTTAAGCTGGCAAATGGAGCTGTGCACAGGAACATTCCTGCAGAATAGAAACGTCGATTCTCCAATCAAAATAACTAGTTCCTCTCAACATTTCATCTACTCTCAGTTTCCTTTCTCCTTTACCTCATTCAAAACACACTGATTTTAAGAGGTCAGCATGCCACCAAGGAATCCAAACAGGCTCAGCTTTCACTATACACGGTATTGTAATAAGGGGATTGTACATGATTAATACCATCTCTGGAGCCGCTGCACAACAATGGATAAGGATAGGAAATTTATGTACAAAATCTGCCATATGAAGAATGCATTTTGTAGTTTAAAATGGTTAAAACACAGTTAATTTAGCTTATATGCTACAATTTAATTCACAATCAATATCACAGTCTGCATTAAGAAGATAAGATCTAACTCAGCTTTGTGACCTTCCCAACTTGGCATATCATGTAACTGTTTTGTCTTATGCTGGAGTAATTCACATAAGTAATTTGTGTAGTAGATGCTTGCTTTTGCAAAGTATTGTTTCATAAAATACAATTCTACAAATAGAGGTTTTAACTAATAACTAACAAAAAGTCCTACAAATAAAGTTTACCAGAAAAGAGATTTAACAGAGCAGTCCTCAGCGAAGCAGCAGCAAAGGGAATTATCAAAACCTACTTTTTAGAAGCATGGAAGTAAAAAAGAAAATATTACAATTTCCACTTATGACACTAAAGATTTGTTGCCTTACTTATAAAATATACTGTGGGTTTGTCAGTTTTTTTTTTTTTTTTCTCTGCATAAAGAGGAGCAGGAGCTAAACGCCACTTTGTAGGAAACTAAATTAGCTGGAGTATATTTAATTTCTTGTATTGACAACCTGGACATCAGCACTCAGCCAAGGGTGTCTTTTTGCCCTCACTGAGGCTCTTTCATCTTGCTACACAAGCTGTCAAAACCACCGGACATAGACAGGATCTTTGGCTGCCTTGCTGGATGTGCCTTCATTTACCAGGCTGAACGGGCATGTGGTATGTAGGAATACTCAGACTTTAACCTCCTGAGTACACATGGCCTTCATTTTTTAGTAGGTAAATTTTTAAAGAATTACCGGACTATGACTGATAGCTGCTTTCATAAAATAGAAGAACTCTCACATTCATTTTATACTGAGAAAAATTACAGGTCATAGAATCACAGATTATCCTGAGTTGGAAGGGACCCACAAGGATCAGTGAGTCCAGCTCCTAGGTCCCCAAAGGACCACCCAAGAAATCAGACCATATGTCTGAGAGCACTGTTCAAACACTTCTTGACAGAAGCAAACGCACAAGATAAAAATGATTTTAAAACTCTTCTATTTATCACGAAAAGTCAGACACTATCAGAGATAGGTAAGCATGGGAACAGAGGTTTTATTGAAATCTAAACAGAATAAAGGCTGTCCTGAAGAATCCTGAAGAATACCATGACAAAAGCCATAAAAATACTTGAGTATATAAAATAAAAATGGGGAATAAATAAATCCATAAATCCATATATAGATATGAAACCCTGAAAAATAACCTAAAAAAAAAAAAAAAAGGAGAGGCAAGTATATAAGCAAATTAACAAAAATACCTGAGGCAGTGAGGCAGATGGAATTTTACAGTTACAAATAGCAAAATTCAGCTCATACCATTTTGGCAGGTCACAGGCAGTTTGTTACCATGATGCATTTAAAGGCCAAATTTGTCCTTTCTATAGCATCACAAGGGTGATGAACACCAAATGGTGTCCCCTGCAGAAAGTTCTGAGGCAGCAGAGCAGGGTAGTTGCCTCCTAGAGGTGCAAGTCTGGGCTGAAGGAGTAAAAAAAAAGCCCGTGTAGAGGCATGGTGCTGAACAGAAGCATCTGGGAGAGGAAAGGGAACCAGCTGCAGTATTAAGAGTATTTCCAAGGGACCATGTTCTGGAGATGGAGAGGTGAGCTCTTCCTGGGGGACCCAAGCTCCTCTCCCTCATCTGCCCTGCTGTCCCAAGCCGTAGATGGCCCTCAGCACAGTGACAGGAACAGAAGGATAGTGTTCATTAACACATGGCACCATGGCTGGTGTCATTGCCAAAATTTCAGGTTCTTTGGCGACAGGAAGTCTTACATGACACCAGGCTTGCTGGCATCGGATGGGATTCATCTTTCCCAAAGGGGGAAGAGGGTCCTTGTTCATGAGCTGGCAGGGCTCATTGATGGGGCTTTAAACTAGATTTGATGATGGAGGGGGATATCATCAGGGATGCTAGCGATAAGGTACGGGATGACATGCCATCCCACTCATGGAAGCTGAACACCAGAGCCAGCAGAGGATGCCCAGAGCCTAGAGAGGGAACAGAGCTTAACAGGAGAGCTGCTGTAGGCCCACACGGGCAAGTTATAGTGGCCCCATCCAGAAAGGTCTGGCAGTGGGACACCAAGGGCCAGGCAGGATCCCCTCACAGGCATTGCATTGATGGCATATCCTGGGTCAGCTTGAGGCTTTGGCCTCGCAGCTCCTGTAGTACTTGGGTACCCCATGCTTGCACCATCCTACAAAGCCTTGGCAGAGTGAAGCAGTGCAGAACTTACCCTGAATTTCTGCAGTGTTACATGAGCAGCTGGCTTGGCCTCTCTGGGTCATGTTCTGGGCCTTCTGAGCATGGGTGAACCTATAGGAGGGAAATGACAGAGCCCTGCTGTGCAATGTCTCAACGCCATGGGAGACAAGGCAGGCTGAATCAGCCAGTGTGGAAGCGTTGGCCAGAAGGCATATCTTAGGAAGCCTCCCAGGAGATATCTCCCCCACAGTGAAAAATGGCAGAAGCAAGAGCAGCCAGGCGGCACCTCACTCCATGTCCCCATGGCACCCGGAGCCAGCAGCAGCACCAGTGAGGTTGAGTGCGGAACCTGGGAGTGCTTTTAGCTGAACTTCTTCCCTGCTCACAGGGGGCTTCCTGGGAAGACCCATGGCTGTTGCTCTGCCCCAAGCCCTCTTGACATCCCCACCATGTCCTGTCCAGCCCCACAGAATCTCTGCCTGTGCAGCACACCAACTCATGTCCCCAGGATTAACAAACCCTGACGGGTTGCTGACAGCTCCTCTCCTTGCTGGAGATCTCAGTGCCCCTCGTGGTCTTGGGGGAGCCTTTCTCCTCCCCGGGGCACAGAGAAACCAAGCTCTCCCCCACTTAATGTCACCTCCCCTTCAGCTACAGGAATGCTGCCTGCCCAGGGAAAGACACAGCAAAAGCCCCAGACAAATCCCCAGAAGAAGCGCACCTGCCACAGCCACAGGGATAGCAGTAGCTCCTTCACCAGGAGGAACACGGTTCATGACACCATAGTAATTTCAGCTACTGAACAATGCAGTGCTTCCCGAGCATCAGGCTTCCCTGGTTTTTCAGTGTGCGCACTGAGGAACATAGTCTCAGGGTAGGCAAGAAGCTGGGAGAGGACAGAGCTGGCATAGCTGACCCAAAACAACCAAAGAGCTATTCCATGCCATTTAATGTCTTGCTCAGTGAGACTGGGGTTTTAGTCTTTCCAAACTGGCCTTAGAGATTGCCTGAGCAGTGGCCAGCTCGTGGTAGGTGCTGAATGTCTGCCATCACACTTTTTTTTTTTTTTTTCTTCTTCCCTGTTTTCCTTCACTCACTAAACTGACTTTATCATAGCCATCAGGTCTTCTTGCGTTCACTCTTACGATTGCCTCCCTCAGCCCGCTGTGGGGGGAAGAGGGAACAGCTCTGCGGGTGGCCGTTCAGGCTCAGCCCCCTTCACCTGTTGGGACCGGAGCGAGGCGGGTGTTGGCCTCACCCTGAGCGCAACTGGCAGGAGTCAAGGACGGCCCTGAGCCGGTCACAGAGGGGTCCAGCCGGCTCAGCAGCAGACACCACCAACCCACCGGTCTGAACAGGCCGGCAGGTTTCCTCCTCCAATGCTCAGGGAACGAATGCCTGGGCAGGGCAATGGCAGGCACCGTCCGCACCTCCCGGTGCTCCTGAGGGCCTCCTCACACCTCTCAGATCCCCTCAGTGCCCCCCCCGCCACCTCACCCAGTGTGGGCCCCCTCCACCCAGAGTCTCCTGTGTGGGTCGGGCTGGGCAGAGATGGAGGCCAGACCCTATGAGTAGGGAGGGCACCATTAAACTGAGTGGGTGGCCAGAGGAGGGCCTGAGCCTGGCCCTGGCCCTGCAGTGCCAGCCTGCCACCAGCACCAGGGGCTGTGCAGGCAAAAGCAGAGCCACGGCGCCCTCTGAGGGGAATGGGCATCGCTGTGAGGAGTCGTGGCCTCCAGATAGCGACTGGCAGTAATGCCATCCTGGACAAGATGGGGGTACCTGGAGTGCTGAACAAGTAAATGTCTTTTATGTATCTTTTATGGCAGCGTTGCTTCCTTTAGTTACGTTCAGAGAACACTGGGGTGAGAGTGAAAGTGAAGAAATGGGCTGCTTGGAGAAAGCTTACAAAACAGTAGTGCTCTGTATCACATTAACTGACACATCCCACTGCTCTGTTTTGGGTTTTTAATTTTTGTTTCTAGAATGTCCCCAAATGTTCCTGCCCAATGGCATTTGTTTCCGTTATCTTCCCATGAATCTGCACCCGACAGACGGAAGTACACACGTGAAACAGCTACGTCAGACCCAGCCAGGAGAAGGGCCCTTGCAGCAGAGACGTGCAACCAGCAACCCCTGGCTAGAGGCTGACCGTGTAGTACTTGAGAAGATGCTCCTTTTGTAGTGGTTAGTCCTCCACAGAGCTGTGTGTAGCAGCAGCCATTTAGTATGCCTCTTACCAGCCTCTGTGGAGGACATGTTAGTGTTAGGTCAGAGGTTGGACTAGGTGATCTTGTAGGTCTCTTCCAACCTAAATGATTCTGTCCTTCTGTGATTCTGTGTCCTTGCCCTGCACAGACAGCACTCCTGTAGCTGAAAGGGAGGGGATATCAGCTGGAAGAGAGCTTGCTTTCTCTGTGCCATGTGGAGGAGAAAGTATCCCCTAAGATCATGAGGGGTGCCGTGTTCTTGCACAAGCCTTTCTTTTAGACAAACTATTTTATTTGGAACAGTAAAAACATGCATCCCTTGGTACAAGAACCTCAAGGCTATTCTTAGTGTCTTATCTTTGTCTGAAAAATAGTATGTCCAGCTATTCATCAAATCCACTAATTGGATCTAAATTAATTGGATTTTAATCCAATTAAATCCAATATAAACAAATAGCCCACTATCTTGAAACATAAGTACAGCCTTGTTTTTCCAAACATGTCTTATTATCTTTGAGATAACAGAGGCCAACAGAGTTCACTGTTGTACTCAGTCCAGATTGTTTATCATTTGTTAATATGTTTTCTAGCCTAGGTAATTGAGTTTTATGAAAAGGAACTCTAGAAAGACTTGCATCTTTATCAGGATGCTGCTAATGCCATTGATAAAGCTATGTGCAGTTTGTTAAGTCACATAGGAGGAGGGAACATTTATGAATGCCTGTGATCCAGCAATGCAATAACCTAGTAGAAAGGTGGAGACAGAGCCAAGCAGTATAGCAAAACAAAGTCAAGTTTCTCTGAAGTTGCCAGCTTGCTCTCTTGAAAGATTTTTATCATGTTTCAGTTACCTTTTGTTAAATTTGTGGTATTTTGCAGTTCTTTACAGACTGGATTCCAAACTCAGGAACAGGTTAGGAGAAATGGCTCTGTCTTCATTTCTGCTTTGCCACATGAACTCTGAGTCAACCCATCCGTTTACCACCAACTCTCTGGACCACTCCTCCTCCATAGGGAAAGAATAAAAGTAGAAGCAATCCCGAATTTTCTCTCACTCCTACACCAAATAAAGCAAACAGGAGTTTCACATCAACATTTAGTTTTGTGTGTCATCCACACTACAAAGTTGCTCTGCAGACACTAAGCAGATAATAAGGCGTAGCCTCTTGATCAGGAAGCACTGTATTTCAACAGATGCTTCTCTCTAGGTTTTGAGAAATAATTGAGCCAGAGTTCACTGAGAATTTTGTTTGAAATTATGAAAAGTAAATGTATATTTTTCTACTATTTGTTGACCATGATAACCAGTAAGGTCACCTACTGGATACTGACAAGATTTTTTTTTCAAAAGAACAGAATAATTATTCGCTAAATAATTACTGTCCATGAACTGAATGCAACAAAGATCCTGGGAAGGGCAAAAATCACTCTGAAGAACTGATGATCACAGAATCACAGGATAGCTGAGGTTGGAAGGGACCTTAATCTAGTCCATCTCCCCTGCTCAAGCAGGGTCACCTAGAGCTTGTTACACAGGGTGGAATCCAGGCAGGTTTTGAATAACTCCAAAGAAGCAGACTCCACAGCCTCTCTGGGCAGCCTTTTCCAGTACTCTGTCACCCAACCCACAAAAAAGTTCTTCCTCATATGGAGATGAAACCTCTTGCGGTTCAATGTATACCCATTACCCCTTGTCCTATCACTGGCCACCACTGAGAAGAGTTTGACCCCATCCTCTTTATATTGTCCCCTCAGGTATTTGTCGAGGTTGGTAAGACCCCCTCTCAATCTCCTCTTCTCAAGGCTAAACAGGCCCAGATGACTTGGTCTTTCCTCACAGGACAGATGCTCTAATCCCTTAATCATCTTTGTGGCTCTATGCTGGACCATCTCTAGAAGTTCTACATCGCTCTTGTACTGGGGTGCCCAGAACTGCACACAGTATTCCAAGTGTGCCTCACCAGAGTTAAGGGGAGGGTGAGGATCACCTCTCTTGACCTGCTGTCCACACTCCTCCTGATGCAAGCTAGGATCCCACTGGCCTTCTTAGCCCCATGGGCACACTGCTGGCTCATGGTTAACTTGTCCACCATGACCCCAAGGTCCTTCTCCACAGAGGTCTTTCTAGGAGGTTAGCCCACAACCTGTACTGGTACTTGGGGTTATTCCTCCCCAGGTGAAGGACCCTGCACTTGCCCTTGTTGAACCTCATGAGGTTCCTCTCTGCCCAACTCTCCAGCCTGTCCAGGTCCCTCTGAATGGCCACACAGATCTCTGGTGTGTCAGCCACTCCGCCAAGCTTTGTATTGTCTGCAAAGTTGCTGCAGGTGCACTCTGTCCCTTCATCCATGTCATCAATGAATAAGTTGAATAGCACTGGACCCAGTACTGACCCCTGGGGGGTCACCTAGCCACAGGCCTCCAACTAGACTCAGCACCATTGAGAACAACTCTCTGAGCTCTGCCATCCAGCCAGTTCTCTATCCACCCCACTGTCCACTCATGGATCCCACATTTCTGGCACTTGCCCAGGAGGATGTTATGGGAGACAGTGTCAAAAGCCTTGCTGGAGTTAAGGTAGACAACATGCACTGCTCTCCTCTCATTCATCCAGCCAGTTGTCTCATTGTAGAAGGCTATCAGGTTGGTTAAACTCGACTTCCCCTTGATGAATTCATGTTGATTGCTCCTGATCTTTACCTCCATGTGCTTAGACGTAGCCTCAAGGATGAGCTGTTCCATCACCTATACAGGGATGGAGGTGAGGCTGACTGGCCTGTAGTTTACTGGGTCTTCCTTCTTCACCTTCTTGAAGACTGGAGTAATGTTGGCTTTTTTCCAGTCCTCAGGCACCTCTCCTGTTCTCCAAGACCTTTTGAAGATGATAAGAGAGTGGCTTAGCAATAATGCCTGCCAGTTCCCTCAGCACCCTTGGGTGCATCCCATTGGGGCCCATAGATTTGTGGGTGTCTAGCTTGCCTAAATAACCTCTAACCCAATCCTCTTCAACCAGGGGAAAATCTTCCTCTCTCCAGGTTCTCCAGGTCTCTCTTTTTTCCGGTAGTGCATGGGGGCTAGTCTTAGCAGTGAAGACTGAAGCAAAGAAGGCGTTTAGTAATCCTGCCTCCTCTGTATCCGCCATCACCAAGGCACCCGCCTCATTTAGCAGCACACCCACATTTTCCTTAGGCTTCCTTTTGCAACTGATGTATTTGAAGAAACTCTTGTTATCCTTGATGTCTCTTGCTAAATTTAATTCTAAGCAGGTCTTAGCCTTCCTCATTGAGTCCCTGCATTCTCTGGCAATGTTCCTATAGTCCACCCATGTGGTCTGTTCCTTCTTCCACACCATGTATGCTTTCTTTTTCTGTTAAGTTTCCCAAGAGCTCATTGCCCTCCCACGGAGGTCTCCTGCCCCCCTTGCTCATCTTCTTTCCTGTAGGGATGCTCCGATCCTGAGCTTGGAGGAAGTGGTGGTTGACTATTAGCCAGCTCTCCTGGGCCCCTTTTTCCTCTAGGGCCCTGGCACAAGGGAGTCCTCCAGTTAGGTCCCTAGAGGTCAAAGTTAGCTCTCTAGAAATCCAGGGTTGTGGTCCTACTTTTTGCCCTGCTTCCTCCTTGCAGGATCTTGAACTCCACCATCTTGTGGTCACTGCAGCCGAGACTGCCCTCAGCCCTCACGTTTCCAAGCAGACCATCTCTGTTTGTTAGTACCAGGTCAGCACCGCCCCTCTCCTTGTTGACTCACCTTCCACCTGCATCAAGAAGTTATCCACCATGTTCTGCAGTAACCTCCTGGACTGTTTGTTCTGAGCTGTGTCATCTTCCCAACAAATATTGAGGTCGTTAAAGTCCCCCATAAGAACAAGGGCCTGTGAATGTGAGACAACTTGCAGCTGCCTATAGAAAGCTTCATCCAATTCCTCTTCCTGATCTGGTGGCCTGTGGTAAACACCCACCACCACGATGTCACCCCTGTTGGCCTGCCCTTTAATCCTCACCCATAGGCTCTCGACTCACACTTCGTCCCCCCCCTAGGCAGAGCTGTGTAGATTCCAGTCTCCAGTCGCTCACTCCTGTAAAGAGCAACTCCACCACCTCACCTTCCCGGCCTGTCCTTCCTAAAAAGCATAAAGCTGTCCATGGCCACATTCCAGTCACGAGAGCTGTCCCATCATGTCTCAGGAATTGTGACAAGATCACAGACCTGCAACTCTTATACTCAACCAAGCTATTAGCTACAGTCAAATGTTTTCAGTACATAACCATTGCAGAGACAGAGTTGTGATACGGATATTTAGGTGAACCCACATCTAAAAACAGCTGGTACAAAAAAAGTTTTAATGCCAACAAATTTTCTCTTGACTGTAAAAAGGCTTAATGAAAGTCAACTATGGTGAGCAGCCATTTCCTCATCTGAGATGCATCTATTCCTCTGTTTCAGCAAGAAAATTCTACCTTTTGTACTTTTTAAAGAGCATTAGAAAACCATATTTTCTATAACATGAGTAAAAATAAATTTTTCTACAACCTTTTCAAGAATTTCTGTTCTATATAGCAAATTAAGAATTAAAAGAAGGAATGGGGAGGCAGAAGTTAATATGCTAAAAGCTAAATGTCATAGTTCTGTGTTGGTATTATTTTAAAATAGAAAAAACATTAGATATGATGCTTCAAAACACTAGGAAGATATATCAACACTGCAGTTTGCCAGTTACTTGAATAGCAGAAGATGAGACCTGGAACCGAACAGTGCACTGCTGCAAACACATTTACAGAAGTCAGAGGTTCTAGCAGACTAATGCTGTTCAGAAGAAAAATACGATACACAAGATTTGTCTATAATATATCCTTTATTATTTTCAGTCTGTGTAAATTTTAATACATGATTGAATTTCTACATCATTTTCTCAGTTTCAGCACATCCTGGTCTTTTCCAACCAACCGAGTCAATTGCACCTTTATTATGTACAGTCAGAATTTATGAAATATTGCATATACATCTACGACCTTAGAAAAACAACACGCAAGGTAAATTGTTGCCATTAAACTGATAAAAAAGTTGGTAAAAGAGTCAATCCCCCTTTAGCATGTTATGACTTTGCACAAGTGTCAGATGTCAAAATACACAATTTTAAATGCTTCATGTTAAAGGCACTTACTGTTCTTTAAATACACCTTCAAATTTAGTTCTATTGCATCAAAAAGTGTATCTCCTGGATCATACTTTCCTAACACAGCAGAACAGCCCCAAAAGGCAGCATTAATAAAAGGAAAAAAGAAAAGGTTTTCATCGTGTTAAAATATTAAAATACTAAGAATTAACACAAACTGTTAAACAGGATTTGGTCCTTGTAAAACAGGCAACAGCATTTAGGCAATAGTGATTTCTTTTCTTAAATGCTAACAAAATAATATCCCCAAAAAATGAAGTCTTCCAGTTTCAGCGTATGGATATGTCTAAGTTGTGTAGCATTCCTACTAATTATCCCCAACAAAAATATAGCTTCTCAACACTAACTACTGCTCCACTTTGGCTGTGAAAGAAGAGAACCTCAGAACAGCGTTATACTTCACATACTAGAAAGCCTACAATTCTGTGTCTCTGTATCTGGATGGCTGTCCATAATACCCCTTTTTAGAGTGGTCTGATAGCTGCCGGCGGTATTCTTCCTCCTCCTCTGCATCGCTGCCACAGCTGCCACGATTCTCTAGGTAGGGTCTGGTGGGAGGTTTCTGTGGTTCTGGAGGTCGGCAGCTAGCACAGCAAGACAAGGGAAAAAGAGACAGAGTGTTTACTTCTATTCTGAAAAGCTGAAAAAAAAAAAACATCCAATATTGATTTTAGGGCCACATACAACTTAGAAAGGCACATGGAGCAAATGAAGCCCCTCCTAGCCCTTTTTACAACATCATTTGCATGGCCGTGGTAAAACTCCACAGAGCTTCGTGTTCTGATTTGATCCACTCAACATGCCTGGAAGAATGACAATTTTAAAACTATTAACTGCTCCACCCCTCACCTACCCTGTTTAAGAGCTTTACAGTGTTTTATTCCCTGAGCACAAAGGTTTTCAAGCTCCTGCTCCTACCCCAACTGACTGACATTTTCCTCACACATTTTTGAAACATTCTTTTTATGCCTGCTTCCTTTTTATTAATCTTCGGTCTCCTGTCTCAAGGTCTGAAGACTTCTTGTGTAACATTTCTTAACTTGATAATTTCTCTCCTCATTCAAGGTTCTTACTAGGGCTCTTATACTAAAAAAATAAACAGAAATAACCCATATGTTTGCTATTTATACATTGCGATGCTACCAATTTACTGTGACACTAAGCAGATATACCTAGATGAAATCTGCCAAAGAAGGGCATTTCCCCAGCTTCAAAAGCCATGATTTTTGCAATTCCATGCTGTATATAAATAAGATGTTGCCCTCTTTCCATACTGCCTTTGTGTTCAAACACTTTTTCAAGGTCAGCCATCAACATTTCTCCAACATGGCAACAGCACTGATTTCTGTAATTAAGCAAATAACTCTGGATATGCAGTTAAAGGTGACTTTTTTTTTTTTTTACTACTTCTTAAAAACCTTGTAAACCTACATAAAAAGTATTCTGTTTATGAATCCAGCAAGAAAACCTGTAATTATTACTTTGTTTTCAATTTTTGCATTTTAAATTATATACTATGACATCAAAGGATTTGACTCTTCAGAAAGAAAACATCCCACTTCTATCGGTTGTAACTAAGAAGCAAGAGAAACTCAGAGCTCTGCAGAGCAGAAAACAAAATCCATCACACAGTGTATTAGCTCTTGCATAGGTGGACTACCCAGGGGTAAACTGACACCACAATCAGCCGATCCAGAACTCACTGAATTTTAATGAGACTCTCCAACTTTCATGAGACTCAAAAAGGATTTCAGATTCAAAAAGGAGAGTTCTCTCCTCAGCTGTACCTAGATGAGTGACTTCACCAAAGTTTCATTCTTGGTTTCCTTACGCACACAATAAATCTGCAGTTGACTAAGTACTTAGGTAATTAAGTGTTAAGTAATTACAGTGTTTTTTCCTAGGTAATTCAAATACTATGAAGAAAATTTAAAAAAATCCTGAAAACAAAAAGTTCATTGAAGTTTTGGCCCACCTATACAGTAATCTTGGAGGCACCACAACAAAGCAATATACCAAAGTAGGATCGATTTTTATGAAAAGAACTGGCAAGATCAGTTCCTTCTTGCTGGTGAAGTAAACAATTTAGACAGAATACTTTAAATTGGTTATACCTTACCTCATGGGCTGGGGCCAGTTCTGTTCTGACTTCTGTGTTTTGACAGGGACAGCATAAATATCCGGGTGCTTCTGGGCTATTTCAAGCTTTAAAAAAAAGTTGGAGAAAATAACTGTTCTTTTTTTAGTCTATCCATTAAGGAATCCTAGACTGTAGATCTAAGCAGGTCACAGCTACATCTGGAACAATTAAAGCACAAACTGAAAGCTACTCTTTTTCATATTCCCACAGTTGCATGATCTTTTACTAGAGTACTAATTAAAACTACATGTGAAAATGAGTGCTGAGAGCAGGAAGGTTTTTAAAACACAGCTTGCTCTACCTACAATAGGAAGCCTAAAAAAATATAGCCTCTTTTTAAATCCAAATCTTTATATTCTATGAAAGAAATCATACTTCATTTTGTGTAGTTTACCACACTTCAGAATCAACACAATGCAAGGGCAAGATTATCATTTTCAGGATGCAGGCTGTTTTGTATGCTTTAAAGTACAGCAAGGGGAGAATGCGTCTCTTCGTACCCTGGCATTCTGGGCCTCTTGTAGCTCTTGCATTCTTTGCATCCTTGCCTTATGATCCATCTCCTCAAATATTTTGACTTTCCTCAGTACAGATTTTGGAGTATTTTCTTGTTCACTTCCTTCCTCTTCCAACTTTTCCTCCTCTTCCTCTGCAGCTGGGATTGCTGGCTGAGTGTTTCTCAGGATGGGCCGTCCAAAAGCAGGTTTCGCAGAAACAGGTGGTGGTGCTGCTTTAGCTGATGCAGTTGAAGTCTCACTGCTGGCATTGATGCTACTTGTTTTGGAGTCAGAGTTTTTGGGGAAGTCATATTGATCCTCTTTGTTTTGTAACTTCCCCTAGAAGTATTAAAAATGCAAATTACGTTTACAATAGCAATTTCATGATTTTTCATTTCAAATGAAGGCTTTAATCTGAAATCAATCATTTCCCCTATGTATTTAACAGGGTCACTTTTCATCCAAAGTAACACTTGAAAAGGTACTTGAACTGCTGCAACATTTTGGCCATACATTCATAAACTACACATCCCCCTGCAGAAGAGTAGCACATTTAGATTTGTTTGTACAGTTCTATGAAGATCATCAGAACTATAACATGTCACAGGGGACAACACAGAGAATATGGACCTCCCAGGTGATTGGTCCATACTGCCTAATGCAGAATACCATTCCCTGGAGTTTAGGAGTGCACAGAGCCAAGCTTGTTTGCTGTTCCACCTTTTCATACACGTGTCCAACTATGCCCAGTCTCCATTGTCAATGTATTTTGAATGCAGACTGCATGGGCACCCACCCTCATAAAGAAAAGACTTTGGAGTAAGGATAAATCAGGAGTTGAAGGAGTAGAATTAGGACTCCAAGTGCTGTGTGTTTTTTGTTGTTGTTGTTGTTGTTTTTTCCCATGTATCATTTTGGATCATTTGTATCATTAACTGGCTATGCAAGGTCTGCATAGCCAGTTAACAATAATTTCTAGTGATGGAGACTGATTTCAGAGATGGTAGATTTTAATTTTGTACTTCACAATAATGGCCATAAGATATACTTTTCCTGATGATTAGCTTAGATTTGTTTTTGCTGTTCTAAAAAAGTGCCTTTCAATTAATTAGCATAAACAAAGAGGAGTGTAGTTCCTTTTCCAAACAGAGATCACACATATTTGAAGACACCTGTAATCCCTTTTCTTTCTGCTAGGCTCGGCAACTCCTTCCTTCATTCTCTCTCTCTCTCTCCACACTTTTCTTGTTTTCTAGTATCTGAGCATTGTCCTTGCTTTTCCTAACGTGCCACCCTGGAGTTTCTCCAGAAAGCAAACTCTGTATTCAGATCTGTTTCTACAAATTTACCTTAGGTGGTTCTGGCTTGAATGCCGGAGGTGGACTAGGTTCTCTAAGGATCTCCCTGCTACCAGCTTTCCTCAGCTGAGCTCTCGGTTCCGAGCTAAGTTTCCTTATGTTCTATGGAAGAAAATAAGAGGTAAAATCACAGTAGTATCCAGTACTCAACAATTTTTGGTCTCTCTGAAGTTTACTATTTTGGGAACGGTAACTGAGAGTCAGATGACTGACAGCAATCTCATCACGTTCACTGCAGATATATTTGCCAAGTTCAAGGTGATGAGACATCATCAGGAAACCTATACAGGTAGGCAGATAAGCAGATCTATTATTACTTTTGCTCTACGCTAGGTACTTCTGAAACACTACTACATAATGCTGCAGTTTAAAGAAACTGCAAGAGAAATCTCCTTTTTATTCCTACGCCATGCGTACTGGGTTTTCATGAAGTCCGAAACACAGCCTTGTTGAAAATCCAGGAATCTCACCTCCTCGTGATGCGCAGGTTCAGAGGACCGGCTAACAGATGAAATCCTTGGTTCATCCAAGGTTTCATCCAGTTCATTGTCAGTGTATGCACCTCCTTCACCATCTGTATCTTCTAAGTCGCTGATCAACCGACTATCACAACTCAAATAGTCAGCACCCATGGCAGTAAGGTAAGACATGCGATCATCTGCATCATCTTCCATGCCATCCATCTACAGAAAAGTCATTAAGAATTAAGGAATAAAGACTAAAGAAGTAAGAGTTAGAGTCTAGTTAGGTCTCAACATCATGCTTAAACAGATCCTTAAAAATGATCTTGCAAAACCAAAAGAAATCTTAATGTAGAACCTTAGAGGAAAGACCTGTAAAAGTCCTCTTTGCCACTTTTCCGTAGCCACAGCATTAGTGATGAAAGCTCCAAATTATAACAAAAAGAACAATAATAGATCATTTTTGGTTAGAGACATTAACCCACTAATTGTCCAATTTATCCAGCATAGGCAAACAAAAATTTGAACCATTTTTCCCTCAAGAAATTACCTTGAGACACCTGTATTGCTTAGTGTGGACTGGCTGCTTACCTTTCCTTCTGATACCCATACTGCTTCACCTTGCTGTTGCTGAATGGTGTCTTTCAGACTACCATACCAGCTGTCATTGGCTGAATTCAAATTGATGGTGGCTGTAAAAATTGAATGAAAAATTACTCATACACAGCAAATGCAATGTGATCGTTTATTTGGTCTTTTCTGTTTAACTTGTCGTTTTAGTAAGGTGAGAGTGTTAAACAGATACTTCATTTAGATCACTGACTTAAAGTATTTTTATTTTATTGTTTGTTCATACCCCAAGCTTATTAACTGACTTACTCATCGCCTTTGAATTACAGTATGCTGATTCTCAATTTCTTTTGTTATACTTTGGCAAGACAAGGAACTTTGAGAAGAAGTCAAAGAAGAGATTGCTCATGACTGTACTTTCACACCCATTTAGTTCCAGCCCATATATGAGTTAATATACAGAGCAGTAAGTGGATGTCTGAGACTTACACAGTTGCATCCACTACTCTCTTGGTTTGACACACATTCTTCCTTACCTGTGAAGAGGTGGGAACAAGTTTTCTTCAGCTTGTTTGCTTGCTCATAAAGCTTCCTTGAGCTTTTGTTAGATGTGGAACATAGCCTTTGTCTCATGATTTTCACACCCTGCTTACTGTCTGGGTTAAAGAAGACTACAATTGGAAACCACTGGGTATAATTAAGGAGATCCACTGCTTTAGGAGTCACATCCAAGAGAGCATGTTTATCCTGTAAACAAGAAAGCTCAGTCAGTGTTCTGCCTGTGGGGAACAAAGGGCAGTGAATGGAACATGGCACCCTAGGAAAACT
Organism: Oxyura jamaicensis; assembly: GCF_011077185.1. Classification (NCBI taxonomy): domain Eukaryota; kingdom Metazoa; phylum Chordata; class Aves; order Anseriformes; family Anatidae; genus Oxyura; species Oxyura jamaicensis. The sequence goes on from NC_048926.1 coordinate 37,074,434, forward strand.
GGGATGCTTTCCTCTACAGGAGGCCATAACATGTTTGATTTTTTCCCACAGTTACATTACATTCGGAAGCCACAGCAGGCAACCTTTTCCCTTCAACTCAATTTTTCTGAACAACTTTTGCCTGAATGTCCACATTTTTATGTTACTTAACTAACTCTCCTGTTAAGTTAAATGTACACATTCTACCATATATATATTTTAAAATAAGTTGTGATTTGAACCAGCTTTTCTCTTTTCCTGTCCATACCACAGCTTCCACTGCCACAACTCTCCAGCGTACTAATTGTGGAGTTTTACTTACACTTACTAATTGAGGTAAATCCCACTTTTTTTTCTTTATATATATATATGTATATATATATATTCCTTCTCAGCTACTTCTAGTGTCAAGATGAATGGGGTGTGTGCTGTGGTGGGGCCTGAGCTCTGGACAGACTTCTGTGAGCCATTTTAACGCCTTTGGTACTGCTTTTTTGGGCTCACAGCAATAAGCAGCAGAGTACATTCCTTAGCCTACTTTTTAAAGTGCTTTGATTACAACCTACCTATTTGATCTCTAAACAGTATGATCAAAACAGTCAGTGCAGTCCCAGTTGATATCACTGCTTCACAGTTACCACTGTATGAATTGAACGGGAAGTGACTATGATAGCTATACAAAATGCTACATTTCTGATGGCAGTAAGGGCAAGTAAAGCACTGCGTGACAATAAGGCCACCCTGGCAAATTCAGGAAGCATATAGTACAAAGTAGATGTGCCTCTGCTCAAATTTAGAAAGGACTGAAATAGGAGAATTTAATTTCCAGTGTCAGGTTCACCTTCTCATTTAGAGGACATCTATCAGAATCATAGAAAATCTTCCTGAACACATTTCAAGACAGCCCTATCATTAAGCCAATTCTACTTAGCACAGAAGTAGGTGTAGTGAAGATTTGAGGACTCGCAAGTTTTAGGAGCAAACAAATCAAACAACATGCCTTTAGGTATAAGCAATTTTCAGAGAGAAATACTCTACCTGTTCAATGATTTGCCTCACAGTGTTCAAGCGCACTACCCCAGTTGACTTCTCTGAACCTGCATCTCTGGGCTCTGTCTCTGCAAAGACAACATTTTAGTTCATCTGTAATAGCAGGGAGGCTATGATTATCAATTTACGCATTTAAGGATGATGAGGAAGCTAGGAGGAGAGCTTACTTGCTGTCTGGTATAGGTGAGGCAAGTCATTTGACAACTTCTCCATAGCAACATCTGCAATAGGGCCAAATATCACAACAGGTCTCTTAAAACCAGCTGAAAGAAAAATATTTGGAGAAAAGATAAGCCTGGTAAAATTGGTTTTATACCTACACATAAAGCAGCAAAAAAAGATCTTCAGCTAGTATACAAGGTTAGGAATTCATTGAAGATACCACTAAACATGTTTAACATATTTTATTTCTTTAAAGTTTGTGCAACAGTATAATGCATTCAGCAAGCTAACAACTGAGAAAGCGTATTTTAATTTAACAACTTTCTTATTCCTCCTAATGATGACAGTTTGAGAGGATTCTACATTCTAAAAATACAGTGCATCTTCAGCTATCTTTCCATTCAGTAAAATAGCATGAACCTTGCTAGTGGGATTTGTGTGAATAAAGATACAAATGCTAAATCAGCTGCAGAGTAGCCTGAAGAAGCAAAAGAAATGCATAATTCTGTTATGCTTATGTCAAAACAACTGTAAGTATAGTCCTTACAAATTAGTGGGTGAATGCTGTTCCATTACTCAGTCTTCATCTTGACGCCTGGGAGTTTCTTTAAAATATGTTTTACTGTTTTTTTGTTTGTTTGTTTGTTTGTTTTTTCCCCACAATACTATCATGTGCAAATATCCAGGAAATTATCTCGACTTGCTCAACATCACCAGCAATATAGCTAATTTAGAAGGAGAGCATCCAGAAGAGATGGATGCAATCAACCTTAATGACATCCGGACAATCTACTAAAGATACTTGGCTTTTACTTTCTCTCAAGATACTGTTAAGTGGTACTTATGAGCAAGGAAAAGATGGTGATTCATCTCAGGCACATGGGTGGTACTTTCCAAGCTAGACACATAGAAGTTGAGGAAACAAACAAAAAACCCTGCTTGTTCCTTCCCTTATTTAAAACCTTTAAATTGGCGTGTGTAATTTAGAGGCAAATCAGAACAGCAGTTTAGAAAACCTAGAAAGCTTTCTTCTTAGTGTAGTTAATAGCATTCAGAAATCTGCAGTCTGATAAGAACATTATCCCTTTCTGTGGTTCAAATCTAACACTTAAGCCTAAGTTGCTACAAATCACTTATTTAGCTAAGCAGACATTTGAACACTAGAACAGTCAGCAATAAATAGGCACCTGGTTCAGAGCAGTCTCACTTACCCTCACGCAACTGAACTCGCTCATAAGCTGGGAATTTTGTGCTCACAGATACAATAGCTGTCAGATCTTCACGACTCTTCCTCAGATTCTTTTTCACTCCAGATCGCTGGCCACGTGTTCTCCAGAAGTCTGCCCTGTCACTTGAGCCATCTTTTTGAGCATTTTGAACACTGGCCATCTGCTCAGCTCTGACAGAGAAAGCACAGAGCTCATTTGTATGGATCTAGTCAAAAAGGGAACGGATCTTTCCCTGAAGAGCTGGTCTTTGAACTTGCAACTGGTAATTTGCCAGCCATGAACGGGGAGTATAAAAATACAGGAATTCAGGTTCTTTTGCCTTGGAACAAACCCAGTTAGAGTCAAAATGATGACCCAATTTGCCACAGCTACAAGATTGCTGCATCAGCTCACAGATCTTAAACTGAAAACTAATACAAGTATAAATAAAATACTGCAACAGTACAGAGCTGTTGAGAAACTGATGGCCTAAAAATTTACTGACATTATTTTCTTCTCCATTAGACGTCTTAAGTAAAGTCACTGCAGCAGAGAAATAAAGGCTGGTTTGGTAAGATCAATTACCAGCAAGGACAGAATTTACTAACCATGAAAGGGACATGGGACTCTCATAAAAAGTGTATTTCAGGAAATTTCATGAACTTCTGTATGACGCGATTTTGAGCTTTTATTTTTTTCCCCATAATAAAATCACCATATTCAAGGACTGGAAGCCTACAGTCTAAAAATAGCCTTACTGATATTTTTGCTGGTGATTTTTAATTCTTTTACTCAATGCACAAATTATGGACACTTGTTTTTATCTCACAGTAACTTCTATTAGGAAAGTATCATTTAAAACACTGCTGTGTTTTACTCTGTACTTATAAAAATAAGGACTATGGCTTCCAAGAAAAATTAGTTCGGAATACATTTTTGAAACATTTTCCATAAGAATTAACAAAATAAGTTCAAGCACTAGAAGTTATTTTAAAAGATTAATTATCAAAGTATCTTTGCAAATACAGTAGTGACAGCTTGCCCCCCCCCCCCTTTTTTTTTTTAAAAAAAAGGACCCTCTACCCATTTTGTAGAAGAGGAATTGAAGCCATTAATGGCCAAAGATTGACTGCTGAATCAGGAGCTCTAGGCCTGTGTTGCAAAGATCCAGCCCAGTGTGCAGGCAGCACAATCCTCTCATCTTCTCCTCACATAATACCATGGTTCTAAAATCTACAGTTTTGCAGGCAAAACTATTGTGAAAATAAAGACAGAACAAGTTCTTCGTTCTTGCAAGGAGGGAAAAAAAAGAGCTATGACATAGGAAGCAAAAATATTTTGTTATAAAAAAAAAAAAAAATATTACTTGATGTTAACAATGACAGACATTAACAATGACACGATGTTTACTGACCTGCTCTTATTTGGAATGAGGCCCTTTTCAAGTTCATTTCCAATTCTCACAGCTAGCCAGTTTCCCAGTTTGCCATCATACAGTGTATCGACTACTCTAAAGATTTCCCCTCTGGTGAAGGCTAAGCTCTGTGGTGACTCTTTATCACACTCAAAGTGGCTTCTGATGAAGAACGAGTCTCCTCTGCCACAAGCCATGATGTCTCTGTAGACTGAATCAGGAACTCAATTTAGTTTATTATTTTCACACTTAAAAGAAAGATTAACCAGTTGTTCCAGAGAAGAGTTTTGAACTTCTTCCACTCCAAACAAAAATATGCAAAAATCAGCCTCCACATCCATTGTTCTTCCCAAATATTACCAAAAATATTCTATATTTGTACACATATAGCCCTCAGAGCAGAAGGGAAGCATGAACTTGCACCGTGACAGAGCAAAAGACAGCTAGACTACTTCAGTATTACAGCAGGCTATGTCTCCAAACAGGAAAGCAAGAGGTACTGCTTGTTCCTTAGCTGCTTATCAAATTGTCCATTTACTGCTGGCAGACTGTGAATACCTTATGACTGCCAAGGCACAGCTGAAAAGGAATGTAAACAGCAGATTTCAGGCCAGCTGCTACGTGCAGAAAAGCAGAAGGTATAAGCAGTATGTTTGCAGGATTAAGAAGAAATGCTACTTGCTAATAATGAAAAAGGTAGAGAAATACTCTGATAAACATATCACACAGGCATCGCTATGTCTCTTGTGGTACAGAAGGCAGCTATCTCCTAAATTTCTGAAAAGGAGGGTAACTAAAATGCTACCAAGAATAAGCAAGAGATAATTTATTTGTGGTTTCAGTGACAAAACAGAGCTTAACATCCTCCTGATGACTGCAGAAGCTTCATGGATATACACACCTTTTGTTCAGAGCACCTACCTTCATATTTGCTTTGAGCCAGAATTGTCACTGTTTCACCTTTGGGAATTTCTAAGAGGTACAAAACAGCATCTTCCCGAACAATGCCTCTGAAGTCTTGAGTGTTTACCTATGTATAAAAGAAGAAAATAACATCTGAAAAAAAAAAACAGTTTAAAAGAAACACCCAAAGCTTAAAGCACTTAAAAAATCTTAAATATTATCTTCCTTTATTTTATATATACACACGCATATATATATATAAATATTTTCATAAAGTCAATATAGGTATTTTATCCAGCCATTCACAATAATCTTTCTGAAATAACAACGTCTTGGATATGCACTGCTAGACTGTTTCTTCTACTTGAACAGTCTCCATAAGGCCTTTAAAATAAACACTATCAAAAGAGAAAACAAGCAGATGAGAGAATTTGATTACCCTCCTATTTGAATATTTTTTTTTTTAAAGAGGACAAAATGGCATAGAAAAATAATTCAGAAACTGGGAAAATTAAATTGCTGTTACCCAGGAAAATTAGAGAAAAATTAAAAAGAATACTGGCCTAATTTTTTTTTCCCTCCAAGACTGGGAGAGAAAATTTATCCTCTTCTATCTTGGGACTTTTTGATTAATATTTCTCCTACCTCACCCTTCCACAGAAGCTTGCACAAATCAATACATGATATTTAATTTGAGTTGTACTTCGAAAGCTGATTTCAGTAAAATCTCTCTACCAGACATACACATATCAAGAAATAACTTGCCTGAGAACATAATTTCTTCCGTATTTCCACTAAGAAGCACACCAGAAGAATAGAAAAGTGGTCTGAATTTCAGGGATACATACTCATACCTTAAGAATCTGATCTCCTTCCTGCAGTCCTTCCTGATCAGCTGAGGTCCCTTCTTGAATTCCAGCAATAAATATCCCAACATCATTTCCACCAGCCAGTCGTAGACCCACACTGTCCCCTTTCTTGAATCTCACCATTTTTGTATTAGGACTACAAGATTTACAAGCCAGAAAAAGGAAGTAAGGCCAGATGTTAGGCATATGACAACACTAGTTTGTCAAGAGCAAAAAATTGCAACTGCTTCAACAAAATCGTATTAATAATACTCTTATCCCCTTTCTCTCATTAGATAGGCTACATTTACTCAGGTAATTCTTCAGAGACCAGAAAGCAGAGAATTTGCATTTTTTCAGAGTGGAAACTTAACTAGAAAGAGAGACCAGGTGACACACACAGACTTGACAGAGCAGGAAAATGACTCTTAGTTCCTGAAGTCCTGAAGTCATTCCCAGCCTATTGGATCTTCTCTCAGCTGAGCAGCTTGGTTTTGTTTTGTTGGTTTTATCTTGGTTTTGTTTGTGAAAACAGCCTGAGTAATCACAGTTTTTTCCTCTAAGCATCTGAGAAATGTCATACAAATTTACACCTATTTTCTTTGCAGTTTAACATTCATTAGATTACATGGGACTCTTCAAGTTTTCTTTTACAGATAAATACTTCTGAGTATATTTTATTGCTGTGTTATCAATCATACCTTTCATATTCCAGAGAGGAAGAGGTTACTGAACAAGGTCCAGTGTTTTTCCTGTCAGAAAAGCTGTATGCCTAAGTGACCTTCCAACACAGAGGATAGTACTTATCTGTCAGCCTTTCTCAGTAATACTCTAAGCCTGTATTATAAATTCCCCTTCACCAAAATAATCACTTGATTAATTTGTACATCAGTGACAATACATGCAAGGTCCAACCTCAGGAAAGATCTGAGAAGAGAATCTATTTGAGAAAAAATCTTCAAGCTACGCAATCTTTAGGCTTTCCTTTACAATCCTAGTATTCCTCAACCTTTAATTTCTGTATTTGGAAACTCTCAAAGAAAACATTTAGGTTGATTTCATATCAATACAGTACATAACTTTTAGTATCTTAACTCTTACGGAATCAACAGGACCAGGTTGGATTTACCCACTTTAAAAAAACATCACATACGCACACCCATCATGAGCAGTATTTTGTTCATTTAGAGCAGAGATTAGAACTGCAGTATGGACTGCACAGGCTTGTGCAGAAATGCAAATTTCTGTACACAGTTTCCAGCCTTTACGGAAACACATATATGTTTGGCCTTCTCTTGCAACAGACTTGTTTCTGAATTAAATAGAGGACATTCTCTTTGTATATTAGTATTAAGAGAAAGTGGAGGGTTGTCTTTTGTGTATGTATACAATAATGAAGAGGTGTAAAATTCTTTTTATGCATGCCATAGCATTGCACAGGTTAGAATGGACCTTTACTCAAAACAGGTTGTGCAGGGCCTTGGTCAAATAAGCTTTTGAGTATCTCTGGTGGTGGAGATACCACAACATACATGGGATAGCTGTTCCAGTGGTTAACCACCTCATAATAAAAAGTTTCCCCTGTTATATGAAGCCAGAATTTCCAATGTTCCAACTTGGGTGTGTTGCTCTTCATTCTACCACTGTGTACCTTTGAGAAGAGTCTGGCTCTGTTTTTTCTACACCTATTCACTATGTAGCTGCAGACAGTCAACTTTGCCTTCTGTTCTCTCTTCTCCGGGTTTAACAACCCCTACTCCCTTAGTCCCTTCTCATATGTCATACGCTGAAGTCACTGACTCTCCTGATGGCCTACAGGTAGACTCTCTCCAGTGTGTCCATGTCTTTCTTGGCCTAGGGAGCCCCAAAATAGACAGAGTACTACTCCTAATGCTATCTAGTAAGTGCGAAGTAGAGAAGAATAAAAATATACCATTTTGTCAGTTCCTCTGCAAGCACAAAAGCACAGGGTGTTTCTATGCCTTCCAAGTAGAAGGCAAGTCTATACCTTCCACACAAAAAATTCTAAAATGAAGTTCATCCCAAGTACTGTCAGTTAGAAGGTACATCATCTCTTCTCAGCATTAAACTATGAAGGGAGTATCACTCCAAAAGGGCAAAAAGGTCCAAACATACACAACCAAAAAACAGGTGTGGGTCATGAAGAACACTGAGTGCAAAAGAACACAGCAAGTGCTTCCTTACCCATATATTGCTTCATCTTCAGGGCTGGGTTTAAGAATTGTTCTTGCAACTGGTTTGGGTTGAGATACTGTATATAAAAAAAGCCAATGGAAGTTATTAAGCTATTAAAAACAAGTTATAGCAGGAATTTTTAGTGATCAGATAGCTATCAATCTCCCCCATGCCAAAGATTAATATAGATTTTAAAGTAAAGCTTTTTTTTTTTTTTTTTTTTTTTCCTATAATTGATTTACTTTCCATCCATCCATTTTGCCCCTTTTATTCCCCCCTCTAATTCTTGAAAATACAAATCGGTCAAGGGAGGAATACAGAACTCTCAGGCAATCCAGATCAGACTTCAGAAATAGCTTCACTTGGCTGTTTAGGTTACCAGGCTACAGCAGCAGAAGCTCTAGATGAGTACTTGCTTATAGAGGTTGTAATTCTAATTGACAACTGCCTTCATGTAATCTCAGGTGTTCCTTCCTTCTCTGCACTGCAAAGCAAAGACAGACCCCTCCCATCTGCCAGGATGGGATTAACAGGAAAACTACACTAGACACGTGGATATGATTGAGAGAACAGATTTTTGTTGTCAGGAGATGAAGGCAAAGAGGGAGAAGGAGGAGAAGATGATGAAAGTGAAGAAGAAGCAGAAGGAGGAAGAGAAGACAAAGATGAAAGAGAAGACGATGAAGACAAAAGGATGAAAAGATGAAGGAGAAGAAGACAAATATGAAGAAGCAAAAAAAAAAAAAAAAAAGGAAGAAAGAAAACTTCATCTCTGACCTGCCACATCATCTTGATATTTTGGCTCTTTGTTTGTGTCTACAACTGTGACAGCAGCAGTAGCAATGTCACCAGTCGATTTAAATGGTGTAGGCATTGCTCCCATCCTGGACATCCTACTGGATGAATCATCTTTTGCACTAAATGAGAAAAAAATAATGCAGAGAAACCATTTATCAGTGCATGTATTTTAAGCATTTCCTTGATAAGCAAAATACTAGAAAAGAACACTTCTTACTTTGGTTTGTCTTTTAGTTTTTCATTGGATGAATGTGAATCTACATCAGAATGATGTAATCTGTCATCTTGAGGGGAGAATGATCTGTTTGACTCTATTTCTGAAATATCTGTAAAAACAGTAACAAAACAAGAAATTCTTATATTATCTGCACATATAATCACCACATTTATTTACAAAAGCTTTCAAACACGAAGTTGACACTTCAAGACCATTTCCATTCCAAGTTGGATTTGTCTATGGTTCAAAAAATGTTGTATGCTTTTTAGTGATTCTTCCCCCTGGAAAATATCTCAGGAAGACTTCACACAACTTTTGGTAAACATGCACACACCACACAACAGCTATGACCACACAATAATCTGATTATGTAGTGTAAACAGACTTTTATTTGAGCTCTGCTGGAAATACAGAAACGGAAGTCTACATTAACCATCCTTGTTACTGCTTTTCAGTCATGAAACAAAATGGCTCTCAGATTCAAGCTATATCTCAGTCATCACAGTAAAACCTATGAAGAGTTGTTTGGAGTATGCTGACATCACAGAAACAAGTATCTTGCATTATTTAATATAATATCCTGTTCCCTCAAACATCCTGAGGCCTTCCCAAAGCAAGATTATGTTGTGAGATACAGCTCATGCATTGCCAGAGATCCCTAGTACGGAACAGATCCTGGAAATGGAAACCAGTTCTCCAAGGGATTTAATTTTCTTTTGTCCTGATCATTTTTCCCTCCCCCTGAATGGTGTAATGAACGTTAATGCCCTTGGAAGGAGAGACGAGTCCATTCCATTTGGTTTTAAAACTAAAGTCTTTTATTAAAGTAGCTGATTGGAATGTTATGAGAACAAAGATTGGTTTTGCCTGACCACCATTGCTTCTTCTATCTCTGCCCCCTCGCAAAATGTATGATTACTACAAAATTCTTCTTTCACCTGAAAGGAAGTTGCCTTGATGCTTATTTGGATAGTATTTAGTTGTGTATGCATTCAGTGTTTTTCTTTTAATTATTTATTTTGTTATTTTTATTTTTTTAAGAATCTAGTGTCACTATATTACAGAAAAACACTAGGCTCCAATTTATTCCTGAAAGGGACAAGAACTTTTTATCCCCGTTAAACCTCACCATCCATTTCTGAGTCGCTGTCGTTCAATGAAGGAATGTTGAGCAGTGTTTGCTTTCTGTCCCTGAGGACAACCAGCTGTAGCTTTCCCCGTGACTTCTCAATCAATTTTCGGGCATCAGATAAAGACATGTTCTCTGTCACTGTACCATTGATCTGGACATAAAAAGGCAACAATAACACTACAAGTAAACAAAATGTCCATATTGCACTGAAGTTTGATAGTGAACTTGACTGTAACATGACATAATCCAGAGAAGCCATTTTAACAGGGAGCTTCTACATTGCTAGCAGTTTAACCAGAACGTACCTTAAGAATGATATCCCCTTCATGAAGGTTGCCATCTTTTGTTGCTAGGCCAGTGCTGGTCATTTCTTTTATGAAGATCTGACTTCCAAGCCGAAGACCATATTCTAGAATCAGGGAAATAACCCACTGTAGCTTAGATGATGAGCAAGAATGCATTTTTCAAAACAACACTACGTACATGCAGTATTATACCAAGAGAAATTAAAATGGGGACCCAGTAAACCTACTTAACTTCAGGCTTTTTCCTATTTCAGCACTGTCACTATAGTACAAAAAATCAGCAGCCCGACAACAATGACACACAGATGATTAGCCTGCATGGTCAACAGCAAAACAATGCCTTTGTTGCAGAGGTGCTCATAAATACACTGGACTAGATTATCTCCATATTGTATTTTGTATGGTGTAGAAAGGCATGGTAAAGAGTCAGAAAGTGCTAAAAGAAGATCTGGTTCTTTTACCAGCTGCTCCTATCTGTAACAACCCAATAACATGCCTCAGTTGTTTCAGGCAAAAGGGAAAAAGGAAAGATAACATTGGTTTTAAAACAAGCATGCCCTAGAGCATTAAAGGACAGAAACACAGTCACCTACTTGAAAAAAAAAGTCACCATGTTTGAGAGAATCTGCAGAGTATTCATATGAATGGTAGAAATTATTACAGAAATACTGGCTACATGTTGAACTTTTTAATAAAGATATCTGAAATTTCTCCTTATTTGTATGCTTATCTGCATTATCTTTGCAATTTTAAACATTCTGTGCAGGGGAAGAACAAGAAGGAGGGACAAGAATCCTTGCCAGAGTTGATGAAAAAAAAAAAAAAAAAAAAAAAAAAAAAACTCCTGTGTACTAAAATTAAAAAAAATTCTTCCAAATTACAACAGGCACATTTTAAAGGTATATAAAAAAAGAAAAACAGCAGCACCACCACCCAGAAAAAAAAAAAAATAAATAAAAAATATGGCACAACCTAATCTCAGATATGCTTTGCAGCACAACAGTCTTTCTTTCACAGCACATTATAAGATCACGCTTTTGGCTGCCATCTACACACTCCAACATTCAACAAGGAAAGGCTGTTTCAATTGTTGCTATTTCAGTAACCATTAATTACATTCTGAAGTATTCAGAAACAAACAATCCTTGGAACTACTTCTTTCCTTCAGTATAATTAAATTAAATGCTCTATTAAAAACAGAGTCTACTCTTCACCCTTTACAACTACCCGTTTTGTAGATGTGCCAAGTGTAATCTGAATCATGATCAGATCCATGTTTCTCACCATATTCAGGAGAATAGGGAGGAGAAAATGGAAAACCAAAGGACACAGAGGCTCAAAAATACTGAAATTATGTGGGTGAGCCATTTGTTGTTCAAAGGTGAAGTCCACAGTGCTTGGAAAAAAAAAGTACCCAAAACCAGTCAGGGAAAATGAAAGAACAACTTAAGCAACCAGTGAAAAAGGCCAACATTTATAAGTGCCCTCCCTGCCCCCAGCAAAATAACACGCTGCATTAAAAGCCTATTGCTCTATTCCCCTCCTTTACCTACCTTCACTGTGTTTGCCTTTTGTTAAGAGAACACTGATCGGTCCATTCTGATCCTGCGGTCCTAGGTATTCATGTTGATGGTGCATTTCAGGCGAAGGACTCCGGGAACGAAGCCTGTCTCTACTTCGGCTCCTCACCTCCCTCGTATATCTGGGATCAGGTTGAGATCCATGACTGTAACTGGGTGGGCTGTAGTCTCCTCTGTAGTCCCGTTCATAGCCACCATCTCTGTCGATGCTCCTTCCCCTGCTCCGATCTCTTCCATAGTCTCGATCCAAGCTCCTGTCAATACTCCTACCACGACTGCGATCACGGCTGTATTCCCTACTACGGTCTCTGCTTTTGTTGCGCCCTCTGTCTTCATCATCTCTATAGCCCTGATCCAGGCTGTTTCCCCAGCTTTGGCTGCGCCCTTCATTGCCACTACGCCAGCTTCTTTCACTGTAGCCACTTCGAGCACTTTTGCCATCAAATTCTGCATGGTCATCCATTACATCTAAAGCTCTGTCCTCATAGTCAAGGGAGGGGCTTCTCCTCAAAGCAGCAGCCTGCACTTTCCGTGGTCTTTTCACTACCTGTTCAAGGCAGGATGAAACAAACAAAAAAGAAACCTCCAATGGTCACAATGTGACATTTGACAAATGAAAAGTTCTTCACACTTCAAATAGATAGGGGGAGAAATAGAGAACCTGAAAACCCTGACTCACTGCAGGACTGTACTTACCACACTGGAAACCAGTCCATTTACAGGACAACCAGTAAAGGAGATTATTGAGATGTACAGAAGAAATACTAACTAGGAGAATAATAACAGTAGGAGAATAAAAAAGTAAAAATAAAAATCAGATCAGCAACCACGTGATTTTACCTCTGCAACAGATACACTACAGATGTTTTTTCTTTCTCTAGATGACTTCTAAAAATGTGACAGGCCCCTCCAAAAGAGATGTAGATGCATCTCTCAAAGAAAGCCAGTCTCGACAGCAAATTATTGGACAAGGTCTGTGTATGCTGATCATAATTTTACTCAAATAATTTCATTTTTTTTCAACTGCCACTCATCATGTAGTAAAAGTAAAAATTGAAGACAAATTTTATTCTCAGTTTTTCAACAAGATAACTTTGTGACGCTGTAATTTAACTTCCATTTGCTTCACCTGTATGAAGTATGTCTTTAGTTATTTACTCTGTACATTCAATTGGGCAAATGCTTTGCTTTATGCATTTATTGTCCTTTTCATAGAAGAAAACCAAATCCTTGGTTGTTTACACAGGTACATACCACTGTACAGTGAATACATCTGTATTTTACTTACAATGGTGGCCACTTTCCCACTTTTCCTAAGCTGTTGGACTGCAAAAGAATGTGGAACATTTTCCATTGGGGTCCCATTAACTATGACCACCCGGTCATTTTCTCTGAAAGAGGGGAGAGAAGAAAAAAGAAAAAAAATAAAAGTATTTAAGAGGTCTTCATGAAAACAGCAAAATGCAATTTTATTTTTTTTCTCAGGGATGTGGGTGAAGACAGACCAAAGGATTTCATTTGCTTTAATAGAGAGATTTTCTTAAAAGCTGTGTTTGTTATACAGTGCTGAAATACCTGAGGTTACTACAAGAAGCCTCCAGTATATTTGAAAATCAGAGTTTGGACAGAACTGCATAATTTTGTACACTTATTATGCCCAGCTTCGGTATACTGCCATAACTTTGAGGAATATTTTGTTTTGTTTTGAAAGGATATTCATGACAACCATTAAAACTTTTATTCTATTTTTGGTTCTTCCAGAACTCCTAGTCCTCAACACCTAGGTGGTATTTTTCACAGAAACATAAGAATTTCAAGAGAGCTTCAAATTGCTGCACAACCACAGCATTCAGACAAATCTCTATAAAGTACCACTGTAGCACACAGCACGCTCTTCTGAAAGACTAGTATTCAGGCCCCATCTACACTGGAAGAACCTGATTGGTCAAAACAAAACCAAACTCCCCCAAAGAAAAATGAAATAAACAGAAAAACAAAAGCCTAAAACAAACAAACAAACAAAAAAACCACCCAAACAACAAACACAAAAATCCACCAAATCACACAGACCAAAAGAGACTACAGTTTCATCTATTCCAACCTCCTGCATGCCTAATAGACCATTAAGAAAGACTTAGCCACCCCTAAGAGACAAACCCATATAAACGGTAAATTACAAAAAAAAAAAAAAAAAAAAAAAAAGTTTATTCCCAAAAGGATTTCTGCCCCCAAAGTACAGGAAACTAAAAAAAAATAATAATCCACCACTCCTCATATTAGTTTGTTTTGGTGATAACTCAGTTAGTAACCTTGCACTTAAAGCATCAGTCTGAAAAAACACTGGCTACTGTGCCTTTTTCTGCTAGATAGGAGAAACCTTTAGTACCCATTATTTTCTCTTAACTGTAATCAAGTCACATCACAATCTTCTTTTTAAATAAGAAGATTACTTATTTTAAGCCTCTCTCTGTCAGGCATTTTGTCTAACTCCTGATTTTTGTGCCTCTTTTTATAACCTTCCAATTCCTCTTACTGGAAAAGTATTCCAGAACAGCACACTATATTCCAGTATCAGTTTAATCTGCACATTATGCAAGTTAAAATAGCTCTCTTCACAGTCTGTGTACCCAGAGATAGCACTAAATAATGTTACAGCACTACATGAAGAGCCCGCATGTGTGTTCACTCTACCCTAGCAAGGCTTGCAGGACTGTAATACCTCACACCTTGAATGCTGGGCCTACATTCCTTAAGTTTGCCAGAGGAACAGCTTCACCTTCAGTTTTCTTTAGAATGTGTTCTGTCTGCATGTCCACAAATTGCTTAGTATGGCCTTGTCATTACCAATTTACTTATGATCATACATAATTTGTGGACATGATTTTATTCCCCAATCACAGATGATTATGGATCAATATTTATTATTGTAGTGTTGTATAGGAGTCACTGTTTTTGCCAGCTTATGTTGAGAACGGTTACATGCTCTGCAATACATCTCTTATCTAGTCCTTCATTAACTACTCAGTCAGTCTTTTCTCTACCACACAAAATGTATGTCTGGCAAAAGGGCCACAACCCACCCACTCTTCTGAGTTACTACTACTGTGGGATTTCATCATTCTTCCTAACTGTCTAGTCCTTATCAAAGTATTCCAGGATGAAAAACTGATCAGCAGAGGACTAGAAATTGTTCATCTCAGCCTATAGATTTCAAAACACTTGTCTGTGATAGATGTTGCCTCACCAATGAATGCACTATCAGAAGGAATACCTATAACCTGCATTTTGGTATTTTTTTATTCCAACTATAAAATATACATTTAGCAAAGGCTTCTGTTTCTCTTCCCTGCCCCACTGCCATGCCCAACACGATAAAGGTTGAGACCTGCTGTTGGGCTCTTTATCCAACTTACCACCATTCTCTTGAAAACTAATGTCTAACCAATAAATATGTTTCCTGGAGGAAGAACAGGAAGAACATTTTGAGATGCTAAGTATTTCTACTGTTCATTTAGATGATATACAACCTTACGAGAGACATAGCTGACTAAAAAAGCTTTTCAGTACCAGTGAAATTTATTTACTTAAAAATAGCTAAGAAACACTCCCATGTTTTTTTTTTTTCGTTTTTTTTTTTCTTTTTTCTCCCATTTAAAACAGACATCTAGGTCTTCAAGAAATGATCACATCTCAGTTTGGTTAAATCAGCAGGATGTCAACCAAGCCTGATGAAGATTTTACGTATTCTACAGCCATGACCCTCAAAATACATCAGACAGAGAAAAAAGAAATTGCTTACTGAAGTAATCCATCTGCTGGGCCACCTGGGAGAACATCTGAAATGACTATCGAGGTTTCACCATTTTCAAAATGTGGGTTATCTCTGCCACCAGAAACTGCAATCCCAAATCCTCGTTTTGAATCCTTTGAAAACAAACAACAAAACTCAATTCCATCAGAAGGTGTTTTGACAGAGAGAAAGAAGAGTGGCATGAATGTTCTGTGATGGCATTCTACCCAGACAGTATTCAAAATATGATAGTTACATGCAGAGTTGCAGAAATATGCAATACCTCTATATTTAAAAAATAATGGATTTATGTAGCAAGAAGACATGTTCTTGTGTTCCAAAACCTCAATCTACAGACTTGTGATGGTTAGTAATTAAGCAAAGTTCTCACTAACTTAGCCTACATTTTGCTACATCATCCCACTGGTTATTCATGCCAAATTTATTGTTAGATACATGACTCTATTGTGTTCATGATGCTTGGGGAAACCAGAGAAGCATTTTCAGCCTTCTTTACAACTGCTATCTAGTCTCTAATAACTACTTACTCCCCCAACAGTATAATCAAGATTATGACTGACACAAAAAGCAAGCAGTGAACTTGTGAATGGTCTGTAATTAACCTCTCTCACAATCAAGCATTTTAAATATGTATTTTATGTGCAACCTGCCTTCCTAGAAATGTCAGATCTATAAACTCTTATGTTTTGCATTCATAAAATTAAGGAAGTACATCTGAAGGAAGCATGCCTGTTAACACTAGACCTTCCTTAAGTGTTAGTAAAACAGAACTGCAGAAAAGGTGTCCGCAAAACTACATTTTTTTTAAACACAGAGATTTAACATTATTAGCTATTCAATATAGACCCTCTATCACTAAAAAAAAAAAACATAACAACAACAATAACAAAAACACACAAATTATGCCACATTTAACATGTTTAAATGTTTTTAACTTATAGATGAATTAATACTCCAGGTTAAAATGGCACCTTTCCCACAACTCAGCATGTTTATGTCATCACATGCTAGCTTGTGCTCCACTAATTTCAATACTAAGTGGGTATTTATTTGAGAAAGTAAAAAAGCAATGCTTCACACTTGCTGCACCTTAGTTTTACAGGAAGCAGACTGACACAATAAGGACAATTAAAAATACAGTACAGAATTATACATATAATTAAAAATAATGGTAGAACTCATCAGTAGTTGAGTTGGACTTGACACAGCAAGTCCAATCGGCTCATACTGCGTAAGTGGGAACGGGTTATCTCTGAAGCAAAGAAGTAGTTCACAGGTTATTGAAGATCTGAAAAGTTTGAAATTACAACAACTAAGGTCTCCTTCTGCAGTGTTTCTCCTGTCTACCTCTGCAACATGAAAAACAATTTTTCCTCCAAAACTCAGCATATAAGACAGGTTCTGTAGGCCAGATGACTGTTTTACCTCAGGCCGTGGTCATCAAGTTGATTTCATTGCAGAATGCATAAAAAACGTTAACAGCACAGGACATCCTACTCATTGAACCCAGATCAACAAAACAGCTGGGAAGACCACAACTGCTGCTGAAGGACACATCCTGTACTGTGTTGTGGTGGCCTAACCATGACAGAACTCAGAAGCAAGAGATGTACTTTCTTTAACTCAATAGGACTTAGTATACATTGAGTATAAATTCATCTTTTCTTAAAATAACTGTTTAGGTGGCATCTGTAGCCCACATATTTTAGAAATTTAGATAACAGTATTTTTCCAGTAGTTTCTACACTGCTAGATATGAAAGATATGAACAAATCAGAGAAAATGTGTTCAGTGAAAATTGTAAAGCTTGGACATTAACCTCAACTGCTTGATAAAGCCATCTGCTTTGTTTTTAAGGTTATTCATTGATGAATTTAGCTATGTGGCTGGCATGTGGTATATTAGACTGTCATAACCATCACCAAATAAAAGCAAGTATAGCACTTAAATGGTTAATTTAATTTACTCTTAACATTAAAGAGTCGCATTATAGTATGAGTAACTAGCAATTAAGATTTAAAATAGAAAAGATATCTCATTTGCACAAGACATTACTCATATTCTTGACTCATATATGATAATGACATTTAGAGTAAAACATAGTTAGACTACTGCAGAGCTTGAATATTTGAAAACCAAAAATAGAACAGGCGCTCACCTTTTGTAAGGTCACGGTGTACTGTTCCCATATCAGCTCTTCCATGCCTGGGGCCTGTTGCACACAGAAACCAATTAGCAAAACACAAAGCACACAACAATCTAAACTGTTGAATACCCCATTAAAACACAGATATAAATATAATAAAAATAAACATACATATTCTAAGCATTTGGTAGAGTTAGTATGCAGTGCATGTAATTTAATGATTATTTATTTTAAAATGGAAAAAAGTGGTAACAGACACAGGTTGGTAGACTGTCTTCAAATTACACTGGTTTAACAGTTCATCCTCATTTTCTGGAAATGTTTCATTCAGCGTAAGCAATTCATTCAGATCACACTAGCATTATTATTAACAAATGCTAAATCCACGCCAAATTACACAATTAAGTATTTTAATTCCCCTTCTGAAATGCAGTTTTACAAAAAAAAACAGTTATCACTATATAGCACTGGTATATCCATTTCTGTGATACTTCTCAAAAATCCTTTTTTTTTCCCCTGCCACATTTCCCGTTGAAACTGATCCTGAACTGACCAGTTTATCTTACATGATATAACCTGAAATCTTTCCAACATCACAGCTTAAAATTCAATACAGAATAATCACCCAGCTGTGATGCATCGTATAGTAAGTACATAGCCAGCTTCTGGCTTTTAAACCAGGAGAAAAAAGGAACCACTGCATTTGGCACTGAAAACTTTCACAAAGCAAAGCATATTTTTGCAGGAGAAAAATCCAAGCACTGCATGAGTATGTGCATGCAAATACTCAAGCCATAGATTTGTTTTTACTGCTGAAAGTGAACATCTTTCTTGATAAGGTAAGAGTTTTGTCAGGAAACAGAAGTTCAGGCAGAAGCTTGATTTTGACTTAATGGTCTTTATAAAGGCTTTAAAGGGATTACTGGCAACTAAACTCCAAAGAAAAACAAACAAACAAACCAAACCAACCAACCACACAAAAACAGATAAGAGATGTGACACAAGAAGAGTATTCCTCTGTTTTAAAGAATCCCTTATTTTTCAAGAGTAAATGTTTTCTGGCAGTCAGGAATTATTCAGCAAGCCATGGAAGCCATTTATAAAATGCAAGGAACACTACAAAGTATTCTCCCAATGGATTCTGAGCACTCCAAAGCAGAATGAAGTTTATGTTTTCCACTGCACGGTCATCACATTAAAAACAAACATCAATGTAAGTCTTGCTTAGAGTTCCTGAAGGAATATGCAAAATATTCAGCTTTCTTATCAGCAAGTTCACAACACTGAACGATGTTAAATATGCATCAATACTTTTCACCCAGAAAATGGACAACACTCTCCAGTTTCTAGGACCCTTCAGGTATAATTAAAAACACATTTAACATGTCTGTTAAGGGGGGACATCATATTAAAACTGACACAAGTAAGTATTTCTAAACTTCTACTTGTCTAGAACAGGTGAGAATGAGTGGCATTTACAACTTACTAAAACATACATGTCCTGGGTAAGTTAATTACTCTGTTTGTTGAAGCACATGGTGAAATTATTTCCTCTGATATTTCCATGTTAGCAGCTGACATATCTGACCCTTCAGCTAGCCGACACTGAACCATCTCACTACATATATTCCCTTACATAGAGGACATCTGTGGTAAAATAAAAATAAGGTAAAAATAAATAAATAAATTCTCCTTAACCACATGCTTATTCTGAGCCACTCTGATAAATAGAAGTGACTTGGATTGCCTGTTTTGCATGTATGAAAATGGATGGTTTACCTACTAGTGACCCTTGGCTACACCACTACTGTCCTACTTTTCTATATGGTATTTTTAAGTTTTGCAGAAAACCAGTCTGAAAGGCTTCAGTGTCATTTAAATTCCAGTTGGCTTCACTGAAGAGAATTTTAGAAATGAAATGATCAAATGATGGGTAAAATTTAAAGGACAAGCAGCTGGGTTCCAATTTTGCAGAATTGGGTTAGATGTAAAATCTTTTCCATCCTTCTTACAGTACACAAGCCCAAAACAACTTACAGGGGTGACAAGAACTTCACGTGCATTCAGTTTGCACTGCCTGCGGTCCTCACCAACTACCTACCAACCCAACACACCGAGACCAGCTCGGCGCGGACAGTGCAGTGGGCAAGAGCGTGCTGCCCTTGCAGTGGAGCGCAGCACCCTCACCGTGTCCTTCCAGCAACTCTAACATCAGGTCTTTGATATTCCACCTGAGAAAGGACACTCTGAGAGAAATGACTGCCTATTCAGTACAACAGTGGAGCAAAAGGACTGAGGAAAGCATAGTAAAGATACTGGAAAATGGATTTATAGGTATGAAATGGCTAAGCTGACGGGAATTTCCTTCAAGAACATGATTCCTCCCATCCGTAGTGGCACAGGTAAAACCTTCTGCACAATGGAAGAGATTCACTGCATAGTAAGTCAAAGCATCGTAACCAAATGTACTTATTTTGGTCTGATAAGCAAGTCTTGCTTATCTGGAAACAAAAACAAGTACAAGAAAGGAAAGGAAAATACTGCCTCTACGATTAAGAACCTGCAAGATGTTGAGCTGGTAGCATCATGCATCTGTACCTTGAAGGAGTTCCTCAGAGTATTATTTATGGTCTTCAAGTACTTCCTTTGTAAATTTGGGGGAGGCAGTATTATTTTGGCTTGGAGCTGTTAGTAAGCATCAAACAAAACCCAATTAAATCACTGTGTAATTTGTAAGTAATACATTTTTAGAAACTGCTCCTCGGGAAACTGCCTCACAGTTGCTGCATGCTATATCAGTGAAGGAAAGTACACGATGTACTTGCAAGCTGATTTTGTGCAACATAATTACCAAGACAACAGGACCGGCTCTGCCATACTGATAAAGCTATGCAGGCTATGTAACACAGTTCAGAGAACCGAGTGGTCACCTTGGAAGCCCGTAAGGCACAAAACACATCTGTACTCGCTCAAATCTCTAAGTAATAATCTCTTTAACATCATAAAAAGTACTGCTGCTTGCCATTGCCACGATACTAACCCATACTGACAGATTAATGGAGAACAGAAGATTGAGAGGGAGGGAGAGATGTTATAAATCACCAGTTGAGAACTTCATCAAAACTACAATTAAAGCCTCCACTACAGTAACAAAATTCCTGTTATTCCACATCTAATAATGACTCTCCTCTGAAGACACCAAGTGATGGGTTACAAAAAGCCCCCGCATCCTTGCCAATTTCTTCATGCTTCATCCGTAGGGAAACACAAAGGCATCCTGAGCAGCCTGGAAATCCCTTGTAGGATTGCCATTTCACTGCAAGGTTGCGCATCAAAACAGTGGTGAGAGAAAGGCAGGCAGAACAGTAAGGATCCCACCTCCAATTACCAACAGTAACTGCTTTGCAAGGTTTCACACAGATAGCAGCTAGCTGCAGCAAACATAAATTACTCCAATTAGCTAGTCTAAATTCATTAGTGACTAAAGTCAGTCCATGTCTAATTAGAACACTGCTCAGGATTTGCTTAAATCTGCCTAATTCTCCTGTACCCAAATGACAGGTACTTTTACGTGCCCAGAAGGAGACCGCTTAGCCCAATCTCTGGCAGGAAACAATGCAAAGTGCGAAAATCACCCGCGTGCTGCGAACAGGCAGCTGTTGCAACTCCCACTGACGGTCGTCAGAGATTTATTTATGCAACTCCTTGCTACTGAGAGATGACCCAAGCCAGCTTCTTTCACAGTGAAAGAAAACCACCACCAGAAGACCTAACACTGCAGTCATCTGGCTATGGATGTGAGTTGGAGGGGGAAGGAGCAAGGAACCCCGGGGGGGGAGGGGGAGGGAGGAAAGACCTGGAGCAAGATGCAACAAAAAGCAACTCACGTGCCCCCTTAAAATCCTCAACTTTTTGACTGCATGTGACCACATTCTCTGCAGAGCTTGAGCCGTCTTCATTGTTGCAGGATATAATCTGTTAGGGGACGCCGTGCATCCCGGTCTTTTCATCTGTTTCTACCACTCAACACGGTTATGTAATTCTAATACAATAGTGGCCTACATACTCAAACAAATCCTGCTGCCCGTTTCGCACAGAAACACATCAAAAACACAGCAGGGAAATGTGCTCGGAGTTTCACTAACTCTCACTTTCAGAGGCCCCAGAAAAACCCAGGACCATATCCTTATGTTTAAAAATAATAAAAGTCATTATTCTTTTAAGTGTCAGAAACCAATCAATATGTAGCAAGATATTCTCCTTGTAAGCACAAATTACCATCCCCCCTCTGCCCCTCCCAGCTGATCTGAAACTTTAAAGAAACGGGGTACTTGCAATTTCAAGAAAGACTGGTGGAGAAGCACAATGCAGATTACCCACAAGTTTATATTCTGACTATAGCATTTCATGGTAAAAATTATTCAAAATAATGGAGTGAAGGGTATTTAAAACTGTTTAACAGCCTCTATCAATTCTTAACACTTTAACTGCTGAATCCAGTAAGTCCTTATGCAGAAATAAGAATACGTAAACGTGTGAGTAATCCTTTCACCTGGACATCTAAAATTACATTTAAACATTGGCAAGACTGGTGACATGGCTCCAGAAAGCAAAAGGCACAGAGCAAGCAGTTTAAAATGTGAAACAGACAGGAAGCCATGCCAAGTGCACAATGCTTATCTGTGCAAAAACCCCATCCACAGACCACATTTCTTCAATAGCAGAGGAGTTTTAACTGCTGAAGATGGACAACAGTGGAAAATGTGGAGTTTAAGGTTCTTCCATTAAAAGACCGAAATCAACTTCTGGCATTTCAACTGTGACCCCATTGACCTCTTGCACTTCCTGGCACAAGCCAGCAGAACTGGAGCGTGCAGAGCTTTGTGCCCGAGCACTTGGCTATCGAGGGCAAACACTATTCAGGCAAGTGCATTGACACCGGCCACTGGCTGGGGACGCCCAGCTCTGGAGCACATGTACTGATGGAATACTGTCCTGGGAGCTTGGTGGAAATAGGTGAGATCATCGCTGTACTGCATTTACATGGTAAGGTTTAGGTAGCGGGGGAATCCAGGGGTGGCCTTTGTGAGAAGAATCCAGCAGCCCCCATGTTCAATAAGGAACAGTTTCAGCCAGCCCCAAAGGGACCTGCTGCTGGCCAGAGCTGAGCCAGTGAACAACGCTGGTTGGGCCTCTGGGAGCGTAGATTAAAGAAAGGGGGGGGGGAAACTGCTGTGCAACAGCAACTGGTGAGAAACTGAGTGAGAAGCAGCCCTGCAGACCCCCAGGTTGGTGCAGCAGGAGGGCAGGAGGTGCTCCAGGCAGGCAGCAGCAGTTCCCTGTGGCCTGTGGAGAGGCCCCTGGTGGAGCAGGCTGTCCCCCTGCAGCCCATGGGTCCCACACGGAGCAGATCTCCACGCTGCAGCCCGTGGAGGAGCCCCCGGTGGAGCAGGTGGATGTGGCCTGGAGGAGTTTTTGTTTGTTTAGTTTTTAAATCACTGTCCCGGTAGATCCATGGTACCTACTTTTAATGGTACAACCACCACTGTCTTTTGACTTTATCTCTTTGCAAACTCTGGCTCTTTGCAAAGACTAATGGAAACGATCTAAAGCCTAATTTCACACACAGCACAGGATTATAGTTGTAATTACAAGCCTTTGATATTCATACCCATTTCCCATTTATTACCTACAAACATTAGAAATTGAAGCTTCTTTTGAAAACATGCTGAACTCCAAGCAGTGAACCACACCTTGGTTCTTTGTCTATTCAGAGTCAATCCAGAGTTTACCCAGACTATAAAGCATTTGTGATTCATGTGGGGAGACTCAATTAAAAACTAACCATGATGATCTTAACCAGGACTGTGAGAAGAGAGACAGAACTTCGAGAAAACTGCAGAGTAACCTCAGAATGTCACAATGTTCTGGCAATAGAGGCTTTTCCAGTCAATGACATGAGCAGCTGAGTGGAAATATGCCACAGCTGTTTCAATATGTCAGCAGCATTCCTGGCCCCAAAAGCTGTAGGCCACAGCAAAGGATTCAGAAACTGCCCACACGTTGTCTACCTGGTTCAAGGCAATTATATGATAGAGAATTGGATTACACTAGATTTATGGGCATTCCAAAATTCTGATCCACTTCAGCTTCTGGAGGACCCCCATGAGACTTCCTCAATAGACGGTGGAGGCTGAGTGTAAAAAGAAGCAAGCTCTGTACCGGTTTGTGGTGTAAAGGTTCACACTTACTCTCTTTCAGCAAGAATATTGTAGGCTGTAGCCTTCTAGGCTAATTAAAGATGACTATGGAAAGATAAACAGTTAACAAAAACAGTGGATCCAGAAGCTATGAAGTGTTCTGGATTACCACATTGAAAAATGACTGAAGAGGAATTGCACCTTCACGAGGCCTTTCACCCTGATGTAAATAAGGGTACTCGAGCCACTTTGAAGTAAGAAGGCTCCAACTTAAATGTTTTCATCAAGAATCTGCATTGTATACAGATGTATGAGGATAAGGAAAAAATATTTATCTATGGCTCTTTATAATAAAGGCAACATTTCATGAAAAAAAAAAGACACTTTATTGAAATATTTCCTACATTTTGTGTAGGCTTCTACACTAATAGAGCAATTCCCAAAAGTGCAACAGATTGTACTTAAAAAAAATGGGTGTCCAGAACGGTGAACACATTAAGGGAAGAGAAACATTAGAAGGTGGTTTGTAAAAGACAACCACTAGGAGTAACACTAAATTGCTCTTCATCAAGGCAGAAAACCTTCCCCCTGGTGAGGGGCCTGGAACCCAAGTCCTATGAGGAGCAGCTGAGGGAACTGGGGGTGTTTAGTCTGGAGAAGAGGAGGCTCAGGGGAGACCTTATTGCTCTCTACAGCTGCCTGAAAGGAAGGTGTGGGGAGCTGGGGGTCAGCCTCTTCTCACAGGTAACTAGTAATAGGATTAGAGGGAATGGCCTCAAGTTGTGCCAGGGGAGGTTCAGGTTGGAAACTGGGAGACATTTCTTCTCAGAAAGAGCAGTCGGTATTGGAACGGGTTGCTCAGGGAGGTTGTGGAGTCACCATCCCTTGGGGGTTTAAGGACAGGCTGGACGTGGTGCTTAGGGATATGGTGGTAGAGGGTTGGTTGGACCAGATGATCATGGAGGTATTTTCCAACCTTAATGATTCCATGATTCTGCTGCAGAACGGAAGAGACAAATGGCGACAATACTGTTCAACACACTACTAGGAATGCTAAGTGACGAACACAAATCCCAGTTGCATTTTCACTGTAGCCCTGCTACTAACTCACACTGCAATGTTCCAGATCTTCTGGTACACAATTACTATTAATTTTTTAAAAGTTAAAGGGGAGGGAAAAAAGTTGCATGCGTGCACAACATCTCCATTGATGCAGGGCTCTGATAAGTTGTGCGCTTTTTAATTCAAACTGTATCACTTAATCCAGCTCACAGTGTGTGTGTGACATACGAAGCTTAAATGCAATGAAGGATATCACACAATCTGCCCATTACGGCAATCCCCGCACTAGAACTCTTAGAGTTGTTCACAGTGGTGCAATCAAAATGGCATCTTCAGCTCAAAGATTTTTTTGCAGAATTTTGCCTGGATACAGTTAAAGTCAGATCAAAATAGAAACACGGAATTTGCGTTTTGCAAGTATTTAATTACTCTTCAATTCCTTATAACAAAGGGGATAACAAATAGCCTGGATGCTACTAAAAAGCCACTACAGAATGTGGTATTAGAAATCCTTTTGCTGGCTTACTGAGTAAAGCACATAATCTCTGAATAGATTTATTGATTTTAATTATGTTAAACAAAACCAGGGAGGTTGTATATATAATTGTCTGTGCAATGCATACGTCAGTCTCATTTGGAAAAAGTATTAACTTTTTTTCATTTTTTTAATCTGTCAATGCCAAAAAAATACTGCATAGGAAACTTGTTTCCCTAATATTTAAAGCCTGACACTCACCAATTATATTGAAGACTTTCAGAAAACAGCAGACTAACCCTTTTGAGAGAACGAAAGAGGAGAATTAAGAATTTCCAAATGCATTTTGAGTTCAGGTCACTTTAGAAAAAGCTAATAAAACCCCCAAATATTTTTGTTCATTTGTTTGCTTGTTTTCTTAAGATGATTTCTTCTACTCAAGCCCACCAAAGTTTTTGTTTCTTTGCCTCTGGAAACGAACATTTTTGGCAGACTCATAGAAGACAAGCTGACAAATTATTTCTGCAAAATGTCGACAATCCACGCACGCTGGGAAAATACAGAGAGCACAGATTCAGTGAATGGCTCACGATTAATCCGGAGAGCCACTAGGTGGTGCGGTGATACTGTAAGAGGCCCGCTCAGTCCCCCTCGCTGCACAAGAGGTTGAGTACGGCAGTTGTTTCAAGTTTGCAGCTTTGGACTATCGCACACAAAATGGCAATTGCTGTGAAGAGCTGGACTCATTACTATACAATATCTTAATTTATTTTTCAGAACAGTTTGGTATTTGAGCGATTTTCATAAATATAAATAAATAAAATTTAAAAAATTTTGAGAAGGGCCCAGTATCTTTCTAGGCTGAAATCCTACTTTGAAACATTTATTTGAGACTAAAAACAACAAGAATTGCTCAGCAGGAGAGCACCTGAAGAGTGGCACAAAGGAATTCCGGCCACCCCAGCCAGCTTCATTGGGGCCCAACTCAAATGTCTCTGTGCTAACTAACACCTGTAGCATGGGGAGTAAACAAGGAGTTAGATGTACGCACGCCTGCAGGGCTATGAGCTCATTGACATTACACAGAGGTGGTGGGACGGCTCTGCGACTGGAGTGTTGGAATGGAGGAATACAGGCTCTTTAGGAAGGACAGGCAGGAGGGGGAAAAAAAAAAAAAAAAAAGCAGCTGGAGTGCACAGAGCTCTCTGCCTGGGGATGGGTGAGGAGCTGACAGAGCTTGGGGTGAGGATTAAAGGGAGGGCAGGGACAGGTGACATTATAGGTGACATCCTCTTGGGGGATCTTCTTGCTAGAACACTGTGGAACAAAGCCCTGGAGGGAAATATGGCCCAAGAAAGCTGGTTAATATTGAGGGATTACCTTGAATATTCTGGTGGCCTAGGACAGGTTTACAGCATTGGTGGATACGGAAAGAGCAACTGATGTCATCTGCCTGGACTTGTGCAAAGTATTTGACACTGTCCCTATGATACCCTTGTCTTTAAACTGGAGAGACACAGATCTGACAGATGGACCACTCAGTGGGTAAGGAATAAGCTGGATGGCCACACTCAAAGTGTTGCAGTCAACAGCTCACTGTTTGAGTAACAAGTGGTCTTCCTCAGGGGTCAGTACTAGAACCTGTGCTATTTAATATTTAACATCTTTGTCAGTGACATGGACAGTGGGATCGAGTGCACCCTCACCAAGCTTGCCAGTAACACCAAGGTGCGGTCAACACTGAAGGGAAGGGATGCCATCCAGAGTCACCTGGACAGGCTTCAGAGGTGGGCCTCTGAACTACTTAAACTTCTGGAACTCAGTAAGTTCAACGAGGCCAAGTACAAGGTCCTACTCCTGGGCCAGGGCAACCCCAAGCACAAATATAGGTTGGGTGGAGAAAGGATTAAGAGCAGCCCTGAGGGGAAGTACATGAGGGTGGTGCTGGATGAGAAGCTCAACATAAGCCAGCAATGTGCGCATGCAGCCCAGAAAGCCTACTGTATCCTGGGCTGCACCAAAAGCAGCGTGGCCAGCAGGGTGGGGGAAGTGATCCTGCCACTCTGCTCTGCTCTTGTGAGGCCCCAGCTGGAGCACTGCATTCAGCTGTGGGGCCCGCAGCACAAGGAGGACATGGACATGTTAGAACTAGTCCAGAGGAAGGCAACGATGATCAAAGGCCTGGAGAACCTCTCCTGTGAAGACAGGCTGAGGGAGATGGGGTTGTTCAGCCTGGAGAAGAGAAGACTCCAGGGAGAAAATGGCCTACCAGTCCCTAAAGAGGGCCTACTGGAAAGCTGGGGAAGGACAATTTGTCAGGGAGAGCAGTGATAGGAGAAGTAATAGTTTTAAAATAAAAGATGGTAGGTTTAGATTAGATATAAGGAAGAAATTATTTACTATGAAGGTGGTGAGGCCCTGGCACAGGCTGCCCAGAGAAGTTGGGGACACTCCATCCCTGGAGGTGTTCAAGGCCAGGCTGGATGGGGCTTTGGGCAACCTGGTCTGGTGGGAGGTGTCCTTGCACATGGCAGGGGGTTGGAACTGGGTGATCTTTAAGGTTCCTTCCAACCCTAACTATCCTGTGATTCTATAATTCTATTAAAACAATTTTTTTTTTTCTCTTTTTGTTTTCTTTAGTCTCAATTTTTAGGAGCACATATTCTATGTTATCAGACAAACATGCTTTTTTTTTTTTTAAAAAAAAAAAAATCAGCTTTATTAAGTCACTTTCTTCTGCAACTATTTCAAGGATTAATTGCATGGTTTATATAAAGGAAATAGACATGTCCCCCCAGAACTTTTATGTTCTGGAAAGGGAGAAACATCTAGTACTCTGGAGATAAACCATGCATATTACTTATCAATCCCACCATGGAAATGAATAGCAGAAAAATTCTAAACCAGAATTTTGAACTAATACCAAATGGCTCATATTATAAGTTAGAAACACTACATTTCAGTACTAACAATAAAAAGAATCACTGTCATGTTTTTGGAGTAAAGCTTTTTATTCTAGCCTACTGTTCCTACCTGAATGGAAGTAGTTAAGTACCTTTACACTTGCCTGCTCCTACTTCTCATCAGCAGAATGAGGACACCTTAAAGGACCTCAGACAAAGGTGTAATTTCTCGTTAAACTGGAAAAGGCAAGCAAAACACACACAGGAACTTTCTAAAGTCCATTCATGTATATTCCACAGTACTTGTTATCTCTGCCAGTAAGAATAACAGTTAATCATTCCAATTCAGTACCTAGAAACTATGTAAGATTATATGGTGTTTTTTAAAATGATAATGCTTACTGCACAACTATATTTTTAACATCTGCTCCCTCTGTAACTCTTAGAAGTGGACAAATGCAAAAACAGCCACCTGAGCTCTTCTGACAATGTGCTATGAAGAGCAGTCCTTACTTAGCACTGTCATGAGGAAAAAAGTGATGTGAAGGGCAAAAAGAGGTATATTCCCAGTAGACTGTAACAAATTCAGAGTGTAAACTCATGATCAGTTTGCAACCTTGGCATGATACACCAAGAATATACATGCAAAAGTTCTAAAAATCCTGGGAGGGGGTGGAAAGGATGAGCAGAGTATATTACTTTTGTTAGAGATTAATTCTATTGAGCTTAGATACAGACATATACACCAAAGAACAGTACAGTATCTCATTACAAACTAAACAGAAGAAAAAGAAAAAAACTGATTGTAACCAGAATACAGCTGCAAGATTGACAGGTCATACCTACCAAAAACCTAAAGACTCACGGAAACACAGCTTAGATCTTTTTCAAGAGGAAGTTCCCTCAAGTATCTTTTGCCCAACAACAGTTCTGTCATTACTCTACTGAAATTATGCAGCAATTGTTCTAGTGCTTCCCCCAACAGGAAACAACCAATTGTTCAAAATTTGTGCAGGGAACAGCTTCAATTGAAATACAAAATCGCCATTTTGGAGAAAACATATCCCATTTTCAGGGGGGAAAAAAGAAGAGCAAAAACGTACTAAGTTATTTTCTTCATTTTTCAGAAAGCAATGAGAATTTCTCTCTTGAGAAATAACACTATGGAAACTAACATTTCTTCCATCCATATTTTTTTTTCCTCTTTTATGTATTTATTTTTTCTGTTCACGTTGTTTCAGAGGAACAACAGAAATTGCTTTCCGTTAGTGTTCTGGGATGCGCAGCATCGCTCCAGCATGTAACATTCACTTACTCTCCCACAGGCACTTCAGGGGTCCTAAAGGAAAGCACAAGCCTCACCTCTCAGCGCAGTGTATGCTCAATCTTGCAATGAAGTGCTTTTCCCCACCACCTCTTTTCAAAATAACTTGCTTCAGGACATAAGAAGCTGCAAACAGAGCAATTTCAGTTGAAGATCAAAACTAATCTAGGTAAAAGGCTGCTAGATCAATAGTACTTGAGTGTGCAGCATACAAATTATCTTCACTTTCCAGGGTGTGTGTGTATGTATATATTTGTATATACAATATACATACACACACATGCACGCACTGTTTCTTTTTCCAACGTTTTCCTAGAATTTGGCTTGTAATACAGTATGGAATAAGGTGCTGTACACGTTTTTTTCTGAATGCTACAAAGAAGGTAACGACAGGTCACTAAACTTACAGTCCCCCTAATCCAAAATGGCTTTAAAGGTTGTCTGACTTCATCACTTCTACTTACGTTAACTGTAAAACCTGAAGTATTTATTTCTGTTCACACTGTTGCTGTACTTTCTGCTCTTTAAGATGCTCATGCAAACAGTCTGAGAAACAAAATGCAGCAGCAGTTCGTGCACAATCTAAGTTCAGCAGGACACTTTTTTCTTGGCAACCATCAAAAAAACTTTGTACTGATGCACCTGTGGGATGGGGAGGTAAAACTCAATAGGCATAGAAAACCAGTTTCATTATACTAGGTAACTTAAATGCCTTTTTATTAGCTTAACTGAAAAACATTTGTACAGCTGCTATTACCCAAGGGTCCCACTTCAGAATCAGCCATTCTGTGCAGCCAAAGCATACCCTTTACACTTGCATCTTAAAAGTTTGAAAGAAGCAAAACCCAAAGATATCCATCCTGTGGATAGATACAATTTACAATTCTTATTCAACTTCAGTGGTGCATCTTCTACTGCTAGTGCTTCTGAATACTTCTGCTTCTGGCACCCATATTAGAACAGGAAATCAAGACCTAGAAGCAACCAAATCTAGCATCAAGCAACTACTGCTGCAAAAACGTGCTTCTGCTATTCCATGACCTTATAGACTCTGATTGCATGAACATCATTATTTATCCAGGAAAACTCCAAATTTGAGAAAACAAAACAAAACAAAACAAAGCTGGTTATTGGTCTACTGCTTCATGTAACTTGTTTTTTAAAGGATCGATGCATTTCTGGGATACAATCCAATCAGGTCAGCATTTATATTTAATTATCCAGTCATAACGCAAGACAATTCAAACAGTTGTACAATTGTTGGCTGTTGAGCTCAGTCCCAAACCACATTAGATTTTCTTCCCCTGTTAAGTTTAATAGTTTCCTTTGTTCTAACTCTATTAATAGGAGAGTGATACACCATATTCTTACAAACATTTTGCTTTTGTTCAAGCGTTCCTGTGGCAGTACAATTATGTACAGCCACATGAGCTTTCTTTTCTTGTCTGGCGGAAATAAACTTGAATAAGGTTCTGTATAGTGCAGAAATTTTGATGGTATATTGAGCTTTAAGACTACATCCTACCCCTACCACAACATAAACGTAAGAGAAGGTCACTGTCACACAAGATACATTTTAAAAAAAAAGCTGCAACTTCATTTGAATGCCCATAATACTAGGAACACAATTCAGACCTGTTAGAAAATGTTAAAAATCGACAATTAAAAAAAAATCTCAAATCTCTGTAAAATGAATGTAGTAGTTCTGAGTGAAGCTGTATTTTCAGTACCATTCAGATAAATACCACAATGGTTTGTATGATTTTTTTCTTAGCCAGCTCTTACAGAGCCACTAAATTTCTTAACCACCACACAGCAAAACTATTGATCATTCGGCTGCCCTTATTTTAAAGCAGATTCCCACTTTTCTGATGTTCCAGCACTCGAAGAATTTTTACAGTTCGGTTTTCTAGTCCCACTGCTCAGACCTCTCCTCCTTCCTTTCCTTCTGCCACCTCACTCCTGCCCCCAAAGTCTTAAGTAACCCACCTCTCCCTCTCAAGATGTCTCAGCAGCTTACTCAGCCACGCCAGAAAACAGTGCTAAGTTCACTCCTAAACTTTAACATATCTTGCTCGTATCCAACACAAGACCTAAATCTCTTGTGAAAGGAGTTCAGCATTTTTTTTCCTGACATCCATACAATGTCTCCTGGGATTGCATTTGAAAGGTTGTAAGTCTCTCACTGACACTCCTCCCAATACATGTGGAAGAAGAGGAACAGCAAACAAAAATATCACTCAATTTCGTCCCAATGTGTCAATTACCATGAGACAACAAGTTAAGCCAGATGCACCTGCTTAGCAAACCACATTCAGAATCCCTTTGCTCACAGCAAAGTTTCCTCCTCAGGGCCTCCTGAGGACTATAATTGTTTTTGAAACAATAAAACTAAGCATAAATACTCCCCTCAGCTCTGCATATTTCTGGGCCAATTCCACCAGCAACCTATTATCCCGTACAAAACTGCGTTACACTGAACCTCACCACATACCTGATCACACTCGTAGAATACTTTAAGATAAGAAAGCAATACAAGGGAAGGTGAAGACCGAAAAATTTCAAGTGTTTTCCATTCCTTCTCCCCAGTCCTTTGGCAAGGGAAGATGTGAAGCTGAAGTGTAACATGTAGTTATGGACTAGCACATGATTTTGCTAACACCCAAACACGTTGACATAAAGAACATTCGAACCCTCCCAGCTTATGTAAAATACCGTCGGAGTAATTTCATGACAGTAGTCAATCAATCACAGGAGGAGGGCGGGGAGGGAGGAAGAGTGTGGACTGAAGTCAACCACCCCTTTTTTCTTTAGTATCAAGCAAGTAACTTCCACTTGGCTGATTTGTTCCCATAGTGCTAATCTGAGTTTATCTGCAGCCATTCTTGCTTCACTTGAAAGGATGCCAGCAGAACAATTTGAAACTACAACCCTTGATGCAATCTTTCTGCCCAGTCAACACTTCTCATGCATGCAATGTCAATGTAAGGAACTTCAGGCATCTCTCCAAACGTTAAGTGAAGCCAAACTGTCTCACCCCTACAAAACAGGGTCATTTCCACTGAACTGCACACTGAAGTGCACAAAGGATAAACTGACCAGAACTGAATCAGCTGAGTGACAGAGCAAATTTTATTCCTCCTTTCACAACTACTAGTCTTTTTCATAAATCACATGAGGCTTTGAAAGAACTGGGAAAGAGAAAAAAAATCCTTCTGCACATGTGGCTAAAAGGAAATTGCATGGCTCCGAATCACCAGGATCAAGAAATGCTTCCATTCAGTTACTGCCTAGAGCAAAGCTCAGTTCAGCAGCAACTTCACTCTCAACCACGATTCAGAACAGAGAGTTTTCTTCTTGTAGTTTGATCCACATAAAAGAACATTTTACGCTCAAGGACTTTCTGACACAACAGGCAGGAGCAAACCATGATGAAGTGTTCTGCCTCCTCCTCTCTTAAGAAGAAAGTTACGTACCTGTCTATAGGCAAACACGCTTTATAAGAAGGCAGGGAGAATTAAATCCATTTTCAAATCATTGAGACCCATGACTTTTAAGTCCATCCCTACTGCTGCAGAAGACATTAGGAAAAGTATTCACTAGCTTCTACAAGGTAAAGCAGGAAAAGAAGACTTGGAACAGAATGGAAAATGGAGTCAGATTATTACAAGAGGTGGGAAGTTGGTAAAGGAAATTTAATGAGTGCAATTCCGTAGTTTAACACCACAATATGTTAAAATGGCATCATAATAACCTCTCAAATTAAAAGCTACACAGAAAATGACAAACCATGCACTTGAAGCATCACTGTGTGTCAGGCTGGATTATAAATATTTCTCATACACCCAAGGGACAGCAAAGGCTGATGTACCAACAGTACTCTGGTACAGGATTTTTCCATGTTTAATAAGTATCTTGGTAAGTGCGTCCAAAGCATGTGACAGAAAAACTTCCCACCTTCTTCCTCCATCTTCTATATCCTTCTACTCTAAGTTCACTGGGCACTGTTCACAAATAACTAGGGAAGTGCAATTGCCAAAGGATAGCTTTTGGAAATGCCAGCAGGCATCCATCTGCAGTCAACACCCTGCATTAAAAGTCTGACCCCAGGCCTTTTGCAGCCTGACCTACTGTATAGTACACCAGCCACGCTGAGATAAAGCGCACACAAGTATTTGTCAAGCTGGTCAGCAACTGAAGGGGAGTTCCTGCCAAAGAGCAGGGTCGGGAACAACATCACCCCCTTTGATGCTGAGCAGCAAAACATTTTCAGGAAATGTGAAGTGCTAGAAAATAAAAATTTACAGCCAAACCGCAACCACTACATAGGCCCTCAGGCAAAACAACGCTAGTCCAGATATACACAGAAATAGGAGTTCTGATGGCAACCTCTAAGGAACATGTATGCACACATTACCCATCAGCTATGCCACTGCCACTTTGGTTGTTTAAAAACGTTCCCACGCAACTCTTAGAGCAGAAGAGTCAAAACCACTGACCACTCTTTCTACTTATGGAATATAAGATTACGTAGGAAAACAAACCAATTGATAAAGTAAACTGTTATTCATTCTGTCCTGCAACTCTTCAAAAAGCCTCTGAAACACTGTACAGAAGAACCCTCAGCCCTGGCCACTAGAAGAAATGCACATTATCCAGCAGATTCTTGCAGTGCTGGGATGCAGAAATAAGTGCAATCAGTGCCAAGCACCAACCCTGGCAGCAAGCTCTGTAGCTCAAAGGCCAACAGTTTGTCTCTGAGAGCTCTGTTTGCGAAGTCTGGAATGACAGTCTCTCTGGACATACTGCATTCTCTACAAAAAGCTCATATGGGCTACATATCCTAAGGAGCAAGCATCTGAAATGCTTTCCGATCATCTACTAGCTATGCATGTGCAAAGGAAAGACATGACAGGCTGAATAGATACATTAGTAAATCATAAATAAATAACAGGTTTATCATTTCTTGTATGTATATAAGAAAGCTGTTAGATCAGAGCTGTGGTTCTGCAAAGTTTTCTTTTTTTGCTACTGTGTATTGTTTCTTAAAAAGGAATCATTTATTAAAAATTCAGTGGTGAAAACACTAAGCACTGTTAATCAAATCTAGAGACTCCACCAGCAGAATAGGTAAAAAGATACTGCTCTCTGCTTCACAGGACATGACAGAAGGCACAAACACACACCTGGAAAGCTGCTGACAATCATCTGCCTGCCAAATTAACTGCTGCCAGTGCAGGCCTTTAAGGAGCATTTTTATCTTCACTGTAGTTTTAAGTTACTGGATAGAAGTGCCTGGAGGGTTCATGAAGGCATCTCCCTCACTGTTAAGGAAGTTACATGATACTTTATTCTTGCATAGCATCAAATGTAATTGCATATATGTATTAGTTTCCATTGTACATCCCATCTAAGATGTGTTTGGGAATATAATTCTGCCTTAAGGCAGATACTTGGAGTCCCTGTCTGTGATCAGCCTGGATCACACAAAACTCTTGGCAAGTTCTGCATTTTGATGACAAGAAATAAATTTCAAATACAGGTTTAAAATACAAAATGATTTTAAGTTCATTTGCATTTTAAACACAGCCTTGAATTCCGCTATATTATTTGGCTTGTAAGCCATATACAGCTCACTTCATTCATAAAAGATTTCCACAGCCTCAATGGCATTCGCTTCCCAAGAAAACACTGTGACCTACCACTTTCTACTACACAAAGGTCTCTTTAAAACGTTTCAAGTGTCAGTTAAATCTGCATGTGCCTTACCTTTCTAATCAACCACAGGCTGTGAAAAACAGAATTCTTAGAAACAAAGTCACAAACTTTATATTGTTGGAATAGCCTCATTAAAAAGTCCAGCAGAAACCAGAAGTCATAGCTGTAGTATCTCGCTAGATCATTTGTCTGTCTTCCATAAAATAATGAAAAAATTGTTGTCTTTATAAAAGAAACAGAATTACAGACTTCAATAACCATAATATAAGGAATATAATAATTGGAGGAGCCACACTTACAATTTTTCCCCACCGACGTTCAGTACACTTAAGAGACTTCAGGTCTTTCACAATCTCTAACAATAATAGGAAGGTGAAAAGATCGGCCCGAGCTCCCCCCCCCCCCGGGGGTTGTTTTTTTTTTTTTGCTAATAGAGACACTGCCATTGAATTTACAGCCCAAACAGACTAATTGCAAACTCTTAAGGGCTTACAGCCTCTCCCCTGACGCCACTGCCCAACACTGACAGAATCAGGTCCAAAAAGCACCAGCCATTTGGAGGTGAGGAGAAAGAGACTGGCAACAGGTCTACCAACCCACCCTGTGCTGAAATACAGCACAAGTCTTCCACTTTGGGAACAATTCCATTTTTCAAGTATTCACTTAAATAAATTGATGGTGAGTACAATTTAAACAATAGCCCTCTAAAGTGTTTATCTGTGAAAGCCAAACTCTGCTGTAGCTCAGGCGGTAACTACACAGTGTCAGCCTCTCCACTCACTGCGGGTCAACATGCTTCAGCCCTATTCTTGCAAAACCCCTGTCAAGCAAGTCACCAAAACCCACTGCCATGGACATTTTATGCCAAATTTCTCTCAACTGAACCACCAGCACACAGCTACTTATTAGACGTGCTGCAGCAACAGTAGTGTCCAAGCACCACGGGAACCCCATCAAAGAGCCAACAAGATGGATTCAGAAGAGGCAAAATGGATAAACGCAGCAGATGAGGAAGACCACAGAACAAGATGGGTGGAATAGGAGTGGGACAGTTACCCAGACAGCCTGGGTAATCCTTTCTGTAGGGCTTCTTTTGTTCCCCAGACACACACAGTATTAACAGGTAGTTCACTCCAGGCTAATAAATACCCATATCCCACCTAGCACGTGTTACAGTTAATACAGAGAAACACCATCCACAAGCAGTATACTTACAGTACTAATTGTCCCAGAAGCCACAAAAAAAACCATGTTGTTTACCATGGCTTCCAGTCACATTTTAGCAGAGTGAACATGTGTGTGTATGGTGGGCTGACCACAGGCAAGCTCTGCTCTCTGTCTGCGCACCATACCAGGTCTGCCATCCTGCCGGGTGGCCTCCACCGCCCTCAGGTGCTTTGCAAGCATATATACTGCTTCCCTTCCACGACAGGTGTCGGAAAGCATGTTTTCCCACTAAAGCACACAGGCCTCTAAAGACTATTAGTAGGGTCTTGGGAGAAGAAGAGATCGATTTATTTTAAACTGTGGAGTTTGCTTCTCCACAGAAGCAGGATTATTTCTGGTTAAAGCGCTGACCCGCTCCCCCTGAGCACAACCAACATTTGAGACACAAAATTCCGCCCTTGCCCTCCCACGGTGCGAGGAAGAAGGCAGCGCCCCACGCCAGCCACGCCACACACAGCCGTGCCTCCAACGCTCTTTGCTTCTGCTCACCAGCCTGAACCTCCCGGCTCCGATTTAACCGGGGGGGTGGGTGGAAAAACACAGAAAACAGGATTTCCACGGTCTCTCAGCTGGCCAGCTTGGGTGAAGAGTGACCCAATGATCCTGCAGCCCACCCTGCGCAAGTCCTCCACGTCGGCTGCACGTGTGCTGCTAAGCGGGACACCAGGGCCCACATTAGCAGCCACGAACACCTGCGGCACCCGTCATGCGCGCGTCGGGCCAGGGGAGGCTACTGACCTGCTCCTCCCCTGCCGCGGGCCCGCGTGGCTCTCTCCCGGCGGAGCCCTGCGTCGCTCCCATGGTGACATGGCCGGGCCACCCGCTGCCACGGGCGATAATGGCCGAGCCCACCACGCCGCACACCCCCACCGGGAAGGGCCGGAGGGAGCCGAGGGGAGGCGGTGGCGGGGGTGGCCAGAGCCCGGCACGGACAAAGCCAGCACTGAGGAGCCCGCCACAGAGAGACTTTGTACCGCCGGGGCCCGGCCGCCCTCAGCCGCCGGCCAATCCGGCCTGCGGAGGCCCCAGGGAGGCGAAGAGACATTGTCATTCTCCCTGGGATGAAAAGAATTGTTATTCTCCCTCTACAAAAATATTTCTTGTCTTCTTGCCCTTGGCAGCTGCCAGTAGCTGACGCGTGTCACGGGATAAACCAGAGATGCCCTGGGTCCGAGCCTGGGTGGGATTTCTGGAAGTAGTGCAAAGCTTTTGGATGGCACCCACAGACCTGCTTTACTAAACAGAAAGGCACCCATCACTTCTACCTTTTCAGTCCATATGCTTCCTTGAAAGAAAGCCCCACACACCTGCTGACATCCCCAACCCCACAGCCTCCATTAGGTACCCTCCCACCACCTAACAATCTTTCCATATTTGTCCCAAATACAACAATGCTGCAGTTAATTCAGAAGCTGAATTGACCCTATTGTTTTTGAGGCTTTTTTTTTAAAACAAAACAAAACAAAACAAAACAAAACACATGCTCTTGAGGTAACAGTATTCTCAAGGGCTTGCAGAAATGACTGGGCACTAAAAAGGAGAAGACTGGCTGACGTTCAGCCTCACTGTTGCATTCACAGACACGGATTCTTTTCCCAGTGCTACTGTCTTCCTGGGGCTGCATTATTTTGGGTGGGTGAGTCAATACTTGAATCAGCTCTTGGAAGGAAGAAATTAAGGATAACAAATCATCAGGGAAGAGCTTTCTTATGCCAACACTTTAAAAAAAGAATGTAAACAGCATGTTATTTTGTGTGGCCTACCCTCAAATTTGGAGAGAAAAAAGCAGGAAAATGCCAAAGCATTAAGTTGGCTCTTCTTTCATCTGGTTCCTCACATTTTACAAGTAACTGACACCATCCAACTTCTGATGAAGTGTTAGCAGTCTAGTGTATGTGCAAACATCAAGGTCACAAGGAAAATAAAGCACTGACTCCAGTCTCCTCCCATAAATGGGGTTCTGTAGAGTGGGATATGAGAACAGCACCTGGCCTCAAGAATGTCTTCATGAGATGTAGCAGGGCAAGGCAAACCTGCGCTAGACACTGCTGAGCACTTCTGCACATCTCAGAAATTGAAGAGAGCTTTCTAAAAAGCTAGCACAGGCTGGCAGTATCAGCATGGGACATTATGGCACTGCTTCAGCAGGGAAAGCCACTACCCAATACATGCCTCCCTGAAGTGACTGGACATGATGACAATTACAGGGGCTAGCTTTTGCTTTGATAGAGTGCAGTAGGATTTTGCTGAAGATAAGCACACAGTTTTAAAAGCAAGTATAGTTTTAGCCTGATGGCAATGTATTTTTCAAAGAAAGCAGTTGACAGGCACAGAGTGGGACAGGAAGAGGAGAAGCCACTAGATCACTAACGCATTCTCTTAACACACACATATCAAGTTAACGGCAGCAAAAAGTAGGGCACCTGCCTCCTGCAACTGCCTCCCTCCACACAGGCTCTGGCATGGGATGAAGAGCCAGCTCCCTCTCTCAATACAGCCCCCTTGGGAGCGCAGGCAGAGCAATGTAAGCCTGTCCCATGACAAGACCGAGGAAGATTACTTCTAATTCCATGTAAAAGCCATGGCTTGGCCTAAAGCCTCCTTTTATCATGTTTTGTTGACTATCAAAGCCACATGGTGTTAACACTAACAGTGAGGTTATCTGACTTCACTTCCCTGAGCTGCAAGGCTGCCACCATGGTTAACGCACTTAGCTAGCCTGAGGTAAGTGCAACACAAATGCAGGAACTGACCACAGTTATGCAAGCAGAACAGACTTGTTTTTAATCCCTTACCACAAATCATCACCTGGGAAGGGCCTATCAGTTTGTCTCCATTCAATTTCCTGCAATAACAGATGGAAAGCAATTCATTTGGGCTTATAAGAATATTTCCTATGTTTGTCCACGAGAGTACAGTGGATATGTAACTTTTTCTGCTTTTTTATTTCTTTTCTCAAACCAAACAGTGACCCTTCCACGATAGGTAGATAAATTGTCCTGTAACAGCCTGAAAAAGTGTGCAGTGACTCCCAGTGCTCAGGCTCACACTAGAGCTTGGCCAAGTGCCCAGATGCCCATACTGATGTGACAATCAGTGCAATCACAATTTACAAGCTATTCATCCTACAAATAGTCCACAGCGAACAGACTTTAAGGCCTTCAAGGCCTTCCTGGGTGCTTTCTTCCCTTTGATGGAGCTATCCTCCCAAGGTGGCTATGTGATTGGGCCGTAGGAGGGGAAGATGATACCACTGAAACCAGAAATGAAAGGATACAGTACAGCAGTTTAACCAGTGACAAGAGCTACAGGAACTACTCCTCTGGCACAAGTTACAGAACTCCTACAGCAGGAAAAGGAGAGCAGGTTCTCGAGTCACCCAGTTGACCTAACAGCCATTCCACTGGAGGACAGCATCCCCATTCTCTTCCCATGTAAGCTATAGGGAAGAAAAATACAACCCTAAACCAGAGCTCAAACAAGCACGTCTTTAAGTGTATAATTAGCTACACCTTCTCTTCCTGACTATTTGTAGGCTACAAGACCCTGTCCCATTGATCATGAGTGACTACACAGAATATGTGCAAACACAGAATATGCACAAAATATGCATAGGAGACAATGCCAAAATTAGCTTGGGACAGCAGCACAAGCAGAAGAGGAGCCAGAGACCCAGCAGGACAGTCTGTTCTGTCTATGCAGGTCTCTGCATACTCAAGATTGAGTGTCTGGAGGCAGGGTATCAGTGTGTTCAGTTTTCACTCCTTCCATTTCAAAGGGAACGTCTAGGTGTAACTGAAGTCGGTCCTAGAAAGGATGCTGTTTCATGGAAGGTAATGGCTGGTTACCAATACCACGTCAAAATTACATGAATCAGGCTAACAATGTGCAGCTCTGTCCTCAGCAGTGTTTAGGACCAGCTATTCTGCATGTGCAACAACTGTAAAAGTAGTATTACATTCCATGGATTTCATGAAATGTTACATAGTTGTTCAGAGATTTTACTATGAACTTCCATGGAACAACTAATCATTATTAATTGTATGAGTAGCATGGAAATAACTTTTAATGACCACATTTTCCTACTGAGACTTTCAGCTTAAGTAATCAAGGCAGACATTGTTTGCCTAGGATCAGATTCAATTCACAGTCTGTGTAGCGCTAATTTAAAGAGATTGCTTCTGCAGCTTGAGTCATGGAAAACCTAGGATGTATTCCATAAATTATATAATTTTACTGTGAATGTAGGGGTTGTGCTGCTTCTACCATCAGCAGAGGGAACACCCTTTTACCATTACATGTCAGGATGCAAATTTAAAACAAGCAGCAGCCTCCCAGTTACTCCTGCCAACCAAGCAAGGCTGTCCAGCAATTTGCCTGCAGCAACCATGAGTGGTTATGGTGTTGTGATATAGGTGCTTTCTGCTTTATTCCCATCCCATCCACACCTCCAATCAAGCCTTTCAAGCAGCCTCTCTGAAAATCATATTAATTTAGTTATTTGTTTGTAAGTGGAGTTCAGCACTTAACAGTGCTAGACAGCATGGCAAACAGGCAACCTTAAAGAAGTGGGAGCTGTTTTCAGTAAGAGACACTGGGAATGTTGGCTACTAGTCCACCTATTGAACTGTCTGAACACAGATGTCAGTTTTGCTTTTGTTTTTAAGCAAGTGTTCATGATCTTTTGATGAAAGGCACTGTAGAAGTTTCTAAAAATACCATCTTGCCAAACAGCCTTTCCCCCTTCCAATCTCTTTAGACTGCTTTTTGTCATCAGTCTGCAAAATCACACAAATCAGTCAGCCCAGTCCTACTTAAATGATTCATAAATCCAATTATGCCCGCTTCTTTATATAGCAGGCTAGGCCCTAACAGATTCAACCTTCAGGATTAGAGGATGGGTAGGTAGGTGACCTCTGACTCTCTACCTGCTCAGGGCATACATATGGTTCAAATTCACAGCTCTACTCTGCAGTTAAATCACACGAATGGCACAGTAATCTTAATCTGTCTTGAGGGGATGGGAATGCTGCAAGAAATGCTGCCCCGGCACTTGTTACTGTGTGTAGGACTGAATCCAGCGGTGTGCCACCAAGGTGGTGGGGCTGGAGAACTGACCCTGCAGCTGGAGGCTGTGGGAGCTGGGCTTGCTCAGCCTGGAGAAAGGATGGCTTGCAGGGGCACCAAGCAGCAGCCAGTCGGCATCGATGAGAGGGGATGGAGGAGATGCAGCCAAGCTCTTAACATTGCACATGGCTGGAGGACAGGAGACAACGAGCAAACGCTCCAACAAGGGAGGTTCAGAGTGGATATAAAATTTTTCCCCTTGAGGACAGCCAAGCCACGGACCCAGGACCCAGAGTGGCTGCGCTGTCTCTGCCCTTGGAGCTTTCCAAATCCCAGACAGGTAAAGCCCCAGACAACCTGGTGACCTTGGGCTGGGCTAGAAACCTCCTGAGAGGTCCCTTTCCTCTTGAATTATTCTATCATTCCTGGGCTACCCTGTGACTCAAATGCCAATACCAACTTAAAGCAGGGCAACATGCTCATCATCCTGCCCCTTGCCTCTGCTTCCAAAGTACAGCTTGTGACTACACTGCACAGAGATTTTGCTGTGCAGCTTGTAGGGTCAGGAATGTTGGCCACCTCTGGTCTACTGCTAAGGATGCAGAAATATACGTACTCTGCACGTTCCAAAGCAGTAATTCCAAGGCTCTTATTTTAGAGAGCATAGGTGTCCTTTTAAGAAACATGGCCCAACTTAAAACTGTACCCATGCTCCATATATACTTCTTCTGAGGTAATAACCAGTACAAAATTATTTGTGGCTCACTAATTTGTGGCTCACTCTTTTGACCTCCATGTGGGATTTTATTTTTGCAACCTAGCCATACGGATTTAGACATTTTGCAACCCAGACATTTCAAGTCAACAAAGTTTAAAAGACATTGGTAAAGACTTAGAGTAAGATGCAGCCTCATTTTGAGCAAATGAAGTTTAAGTTC
Source organism: Oxyura jamaicensis (assembly GCF_011077185.1). Lineage (NCBI taxonomy): Eukaryota > Metazoa > Chordata > Aves > Anseriformes > Anatidae > Oxyura > Oxyura jamaicensis. Next base: position 37,117,097 of record NC_048926.1, read on the forward strand.
ACAAAAATGGGAAAAAAGTGTTGTGACAGATCTGTTACATGATCAACAACTAGGACTATGTACAGCACTATGGAAATTAATATTAAGAAATATTGTAACATATAGTCTATCTTTCTCAACTGTTTTCAAATCTTGGTCATCAAGTCTGCTAGATGTCACACAGACTCCAGAGGTTTATTTTGCTGAAAAACAACAAAATACACTGCTTGTTTTATGTTGCTGTGTCTTTCAGAAGAACATGTGAATTAGTACATAGATGCATAGCACCTTTCATGGGACAAATAAAATCAAAACAGCAAAGGCATTTGTTAACAAGCACTAACAAAAATGATAGCATCGAGAATAAAGAAATATAGCTTCTATTTATCCTCAACATGTTTACACTAAATACATTTTCACCTCTGCTATGTTTTAAATTGTACAGCAGTGTGTTAAGAAGTATACTGGTAAGCAAATGAAATACTGTGACATAACGTTGAAGTGTGATGCAGGGATGTAGCAATGACTATCTCAAACCTTCTTTCTCATCCCTTTATAATAAAAGAAGTTTACCAGTAGAGTAAGTAAAATTAAAACAACTTCCTCTGGCATATGCGCTTCGACCTCTATTAATTTAAGAAGCTAGTACTGTTATTCTAAAAAACAAAACAAAGTAATTTAAACAAAGTCAAACCACATAAACATGCACTGTGTTTCTCTTCGAGCATCATACAAAAGCGCATATCAACACTCAAAGGGATCTCTCTTCTTTGCCCTCAACTTGTTCATTTTATGCAGAAGGCACCACATGAGCACATTTTGGTTGAACATTCATTTTGCTTAAATCTCATTTCCTTCCTCTATCCTCCATTTTCCTTGACTGCTCCTTGCAAAGTAGCAAAACAATCTTCTGCTTCTAGCAATTTATCTGCCTTCCCTCACTAAAAGTCAAGCCCTTACAACATCAAAAACTTTACCATGGCGATCAATTCTTATGGCACAAATTATGACTGCACAGTAAAGAAAAGAAAGATCCACTTCTCGTGCAGCTCATTATACTTATTAAGAACAAGAAAAAGATATGCAGAATGCACAAGACATAATATACTCAAAATATTCTTGTCCATTTTTTCTTTCTGATACAGAGGTTAATTTAAAAAACAAAGCTCCAAACAGCAGCTCTTCAGCCAAGTCCGTTCTTTAGAGCACTAAAGCTCTGCTTCAAAGCTTTGCCTCTCCCTATCCTATTTATACTGGCAAACCTCCTGCTGAAGAGCTCGTTAAGAAACAAAGCAGTTCTGCAGCCCTATTTAGTAATAGCAAGGTCGCACGCAGACTGAGGTATTGTGACCACTTTCTGGGTGCTGCTTTTCAGGAAAGACTGGAATTAGCTTGAAATCAGTCCCCCTAGACTGAGAGCCCAGGGGAGAAGAGAGAGAAGAACCATCAGTGAGAAAGCAGACGGACACAGCCACCCCAGTCATTTGCTTGCCCATTCCATAACTCCTGGAAGCTCACAAGCTGGGTGGCCAGATGCAGCCTCTGAAGCATCTTTTTCTAGAGGATAAATGGTTCTGGAATTCTGCTCAGAGTTACGCTTACACATACCAAATTCCCTGCTGTAAGGCTTGTACCATTCAACTTGAAAGCTTTTCATTTCAAGGAAACAGTGCAAATGAGTCTGCTAGAGAACCCAGCTAGAACATTCCTGCCTATCCATGCTTCAGTGACATTTTCATGTCATATTTTCCCCCCACACAGCTCGCTGTTGAAACAGGACTTGCTAGTTTGTTATTTTATATAATGCCAACATCTTATTTTTTTTTTCCTTTTTTTTTGTTTGGTCTTTCTATCATGTCTTTAGAGTCTTATTAACCAGCATCCTCTCCCTTTACTCCCAGAACTTTAGCTAAAGCCAATCATCTGTTAGTTTAAGTTTATCACAAATTAGGAAGACCAATCAATACCCACATTTCCAAGTAAGTAACTAAAGTAGCAATAGTTATTCATCTCTCAAGAATGAAAGATAAGTCAATTTTAGCTTCGTAAAACCAACATAAAGATCGTTTGCTCTCTTAAAATTGTCATCTGTTAATGACTTACAAAAACAAGCCAAGCGTGCTTGACTGACACAAGTACGCATTTTATATTCTCTGGAAGCACTTGAGAAAATGTTTCCAGTGTAAGGTTAAGATGCCAAAAGGATTATATTTACCTTAATGATGTACTATAAGAAAATATGCAGCAAAACAACTCTCTTTGTGTGTGGCTATTCTGTTTCCCAGGACTCTACTGAGTCACTAAGCAATTCCCATTAATATTACCCTCTGTGCTTAAAGTAATTTATTTATTCCCAAACCCACGCTAAATATTTATATTTGCTGAAGACACCACCAAAGATTAAATCCATTCTTTACCAATGTTTAGCTAAGAGATGAACTAGTCCAGGCCTGTGCATTAGTATTTGCATAACTTCAGCACAATATTGAGTTCATTGCAGAAGTCTCTCCTCTTCAGGAGGCCTGTGGTACATCATCACGCTTTCACTAAGTGTGCGTGTGCTTGTTCTAAGTTGCTACTGAAATCCAGAAGAACTAGTTCTGATTTCAATATATTACTTACTCTACTGAGTACTGCTTCATAAAACCTTTTAGAAGCATAGCTAAAAGAATGAACATGACAGACAGAGAATGACAAGAATCCATCATTTCCAAGTAATCACTGGTTCTAACAGATGTAACTTGACCACTACCTTGTCAGGAATGTTGATTTTTGAGAGTCTTGGTCTGCTTGCTGTGAGATGCTTTGGGCGTGAGGTACAGCTGTGCTCCCAGTCCCACTCGCAAGGAGATGGCAATGCAGCACTGTGCTCCCTGAAAAACAAAGCCTCGTTTTAGTTTTGTGTAATCACAAAAGAACAGACTGAAAGCCTGGGACACCAAAGTCCTTGAGATAAAGAGGATACATTTCCCCAGTTAGTTTGGCATGCTTTAGCTTCCCTGGCAGTCAGGTTGAAGCAGTGCTCGCATAAGGGAGATGTCCACCCATTTAACACTTGCAGCAACAGTATGAACTTCAAGTCAAGCACTGTTCCCCATCAGGTGCCCACACGGGCCTGCACACAAGGAAGAAAATGCATTCTTGCAAGCTAAATAAGGTACAGACAGGAAGCATGCTGATTTTCCATTTGTTGCACTTGTCTTCTCCTTAAGGCATTTGGGCCTTTTGTTTTGATTTATTCTTTAGTCTGATAGCTTTGTTCACACAAGATTTACAGAGCTAAGCTAGTAACAGCACTAACTATAACCTTGCTAAGAACAGATGCATATGCTCCGGGTATTTCAGTTGGTAATTTAACAGCTCCACTTGCCAATTGCAATCTCATTTTCTGCCCCTTCCCCTCTCAGGGCTGCTCTGTTACCCCTCCACCGCACAAGCTGTGTCAGCTCCCACTCAGCATTCCTGCCAGAGGGCTCCTCCTCTCTCCACCCCTCATCACAGCCCTTCATTATCCTGTGTAGGAGAACTGAAAAATGAGTGGTTTAACTACAGTGAAGGGCAGACTTTTGACAGGAATAGAAACAGAAGCCAACGGTTAGAAATTTCTTGTTCCCAGCACATCTTGATTGTCTTAATTCCTCTCAAAGAGCATCCTTCCAAAGTGTCCCACCTTCAAAGATATAGACAGAACTCCTTAGAAGCGTATTGTCTTTCAAAAAAAAAAAAAAAGTGTTTTTTTTGTTTGTTTGTTTGTTTTAGGTTCATAATGCATAGCTACTTCTGGATAGCAGGAAAGCCATAAGAAAAATAATGTTGCACTGTCAAGCTAAAATGTCGTTTTCCATCTCTACTGTCTCTTCCTGCATGAAAGCACCTTTCTCAAAGTAATATGCTACTCTTTTAAATCATGGTAGGATTTCTGAAGTCACAGAAAAAAAAAAATGCTTAATATTATTTTCTATTACCACCAAAAAGCAACGAGAGCTACACATTATGAACAAACATCAGCTTCGTTGTTCCAGTCTTCATCGTTCCAGGCTGTATGCAGAATAAATACTCTTTTGGAAGCAGCAGGAAAGTTACATGAGGAAAATAAAACTATACTACCATTAATGTTATAATTTACCTCTCTCTGTGAAGATGCCAAAACTTATAAAAATCCATCTGCCGCAGAAATCGTATCACCATTCCAAGCGAAAAAAAATGGAAATAGGAAAACATACTTGATAATGCCTTTGACACGGAAATGTAAATGAATACCGTAGCAAAATAATGTATTTCCCTTTCACAACTTCCAAGTGATAGCACTGGAGCTGGCATCACATTCTAATGCTAATTTTTATCTTACGGATAATTAAGAGCAGTAAAGGAAAAATTTAAGTTAGGAATGCACCTGAATTTGCGCAGTAAGGAGTCAAGATGAGGATCTCTACACCCTGCGTTCAGCATTAGCTTTCGGAAGCCATCTCATGTTGTTAATTAATACATATATACAATATTATTATATATTATTATTAAAACATATATATGCTTTTAAAATGCACATCTTGATATTTATATGAACCTGAGAGTACCTCTAGAAGCTATATGAGAAGTAGATGTTAAGTGAATTACTCATTTCCTTATTCCAGCTGTATAGAACAAGCAGTCTGCAGCTACAAAAAGATCAGTGTTTTTTTCTTGAACTTAGTTCACTTTACAGCAATAATTTGTCACCAGCCTTTAGTTCCCTGAAAGATTTAATGAAAACATAAAAGGGATCCCGATTACAGTCCAATGACAACAGCTTTTCTGCTTTTGTGAAACAGTTGGAATAGCAAATCCAAATGTAATCCAGATACATCTTAAACAGCTTGGAATTCCAGGCATATATAACTATTATATCAACTAACCCTCTCTGTGAAAGGAGGAGATGCCTGATTAAGGATGCTGGAAAGACAAACAAAGATTAACAGGCTAGGGTCTTTTGCACTTTGATACTGATGCTCGGTAGCCGATGAAAGAGAAGCAACCCCATATTTGAATTACTAAACAAAAATAATGGGTGCTAAAGTTGCTAGTTTCATTTTTGGATGGCTTGTTTCAGGCTGCGACTCCGGCCAAACAAGCCCACTTGAAAACAAAGAGGAATTCTGCAAGAATGTACCACTACCTTCCAACACAATTCCTCACAGTATCGAGAGCAATCGTGTAAGCCTTTTGTCAACACATAAAGAGAGGCCGAAAAATTCTAAGAGATTGGCATGCAGATAACTTACATGAAACAATCAAAGGAAGTCACAGACTAGGACACTCCACTGTCCCGTGTCCAAATACACTGTACGAAGAATCCCTTTTACCAGCAGACTAAATATACATACATACATATGTGTATATATATATATATATATATATAAAGCTCAACTACTCATTAATACAATACCAAAACCCTAGGACAAACTTGCAGAATTCTTGTGTTGGTAAGAGCCTGGAAACTGTTGGCATCAGTGTATTTTATAGACTAGTTTTTGTGGGTTTGGAGATAGAACTGAAAAGTTATATTGTGCTCTGTGTTTGAATTGCTTTTACTGCTGCTGTCACCATTAGAGGAAGTGCTCTTGTGGAAAAATTACAGGAGAAATCTGAGTTCAGTCACAGCCAAATAATCACATTTTTACTTCAAACTTTTCTTTGAAGTCCTGCTTACACAGAACTATCTCAAAACAGTAGAAACTTATCTAATAATTGGTCTTGAACAAGAACCTATGCCTGCACTATGCCTGAAACAAGGAGACACCCTTCTAATGCAGAACAAGAATATGAGAGACTAGAAAGGCTGTGACGATGCCCATCCATCGGCACTACTTATACAGGGACAGGTAGGAGAGAATCGACCCCCTTCTCACACTATGAGTTTTTGAGGGAAACAGCAATGAACAAGGTAAGCCCTAATACTCAAGTTGTGTTGTACAAGAAAGTATTCTGTACTGTTTAAAAAACACAGAATGGTGTTCATTTCAGAGATGGAATATTTAACACCTTTAACTCATATATCTTTTAATAATTAACGCTTTCCTCTCAGAAAACTGAATTCTTACGTATGAGGAACTCTTGCTTCCTAGCAGAGAAGGAAAGTTGCACACATGCAGAAAAGTGTTCTTCTCCACTAAACACAAACTGTTAGTTCTCCCATAGGTAAGAGTAAAATACACTTTAAAAAAAAGGAATGGGGAGAGAAAATGGACATCCACACAGCAGATTTCAGTAGTGCCCAGCAAACACAAAACAACTATTTTGTTTTCATTTCTGAAGTGTATACACCTGCTTATCTCTTCTGTTCTTGAGCAAATTCCTGATTTAGGAATAGTGTCTTCTCCTGACTATTCTGCCAGCCAAGGACAAACGGTACACAGAAATCTCAAGCAAAACCACAAAGTTTAACTACAACAGCAGAAAACAGTTTGCTTGGAAACTACAAAAAAAAAAAAGATTACCTGTTCAATGAACGATACACCTCTTTTCTGATGAAAAGTTTTCAAAACTGCAAGGCAAGCACAGATTTTCCCATTATTATTCCCTGACAGTATTTTAACACTTACCCTGGATGTTGCCACAGGTTTGCATGTCTACCCTCAGGAAGCAGCTCCCTCTTGTTAAGGGGAGTAATTCCTATTGCTGCTTCTAAAATAGTTATATATTTCTTGTACCGCATCCTGCCTCTCTCAGGAGTTTCACCATGCTAAGTTATCATCCAAATGCAGATTCTGCCATTGAAGTCATGCCTCTTCTCTTATCTGAACTGCTGTTTTTCAAAACGCGTTCGAGTTTCAAGCATGTAAATAAGGCTGTCCCCCTTCTCCCAGGCTTGGAGAGTTAGCAGGAGAGAAAAACCAAAGAAAAACTCCCACCAGATTCCCCTGAAACGTCATTGTTACATAATTCGATCTTTGAATAAGACACTAATGAAAATGATTGAAGAGACAATCACGGTTCTAAGCCTGGCCGGATAATGCACACTCTTCAATTGACTAATCCTTTGCTAAATCTCTGCTGCCTATAATCTTCCAAGTACTAATGGAGCCCTAGGTAACTTCTCTGTCAAATCAGTCCAGGGAATGAGAGAGATCTGCACAGAAAACTCTGGACTTTTTTTAGACACTGGAAGACAAAAACAGATTTTTCTACAAACTTTCTCCTCATCACCAGAAGTCAGAAGTGATATCCAGTCAGAAAATGCACAGATAAACTTTCAATTTCTTGACTTGTTGCAGAATTAAGAAAGCTAAAGACTCCATTACAATACCTAATAGTCATTCAGATGGGTCTCTCACAATGTCTGTCGCCACTTTCTACGTCAAAACTGTTTTAGCCACGAGGTAGGTAGCCTCAGGTACTAACTACAAAGGCAGATGTGGATGTGCATGTTGCAATAATAGTGATGTTTTGGAAGTGCTGCAGCACCGTCAAACGACAGTATTAAGGAGACTTTGTGGATTGCAAAAAGACCATCTAAGGAACTGTTCTGATGGTACTCAGACACTAAGATAGTAAATATGAACGTTTTGTATATAATTTTAATGTATTAATGATATTACTATGAAGGTGCACAACTGTTATACAGAAATGTTAAAAGACCAGATGGGACAGGAAGTATTTCTTCTAAAGCCTTCAGCTACAACTACTCCTTTCGTACACTGTCTTAGTTACTCTCTATTCTCTTATTCCTTGGGAGTCTGTCTCAGGAACAGTGCTTTTCAGTATCTTCATCAATGATCTAGACGATGGTATCAAGTGCACCCTCAGCAAGTTTGCAGATGACACCAAGCTGAGTGATGCCATCCCAGAGGGTCCTGGACAGGCCAGAGAAGTGGGCCCATGTGAACTACATGAGGTTCAACAAGGCCAAGTGCAAGGTGCTGCACCTGGGTCTGGGCAATCCCAGACATGAGTACAGGCTGGGAGAACTCACTGAGAGCAGCCCTGCTAAGGATTTGGGGGTTCTGGTGGATGGAAAGCTCAACATGAGGCAGCAGTGTCCACTTGCAGCCCAGAAAGATAGACAAATCCTGGGCTGCATCAGAAGTGGCCAGCAGGTGGAGGGAGGTGATTGTGCCCCTCTGCTCTGCCCTTGTGAGGCCCCACCTGGAGTGCTGCATCCAGGTCTGGGCCCCCAGCACCAGAAGGACGTGGGGCTGTTAGAGCAGGTCCAGAGGAGGGCCATGAAGCTGATCAGAGGGCTGGAGCACCTCTCCTGTGAACAAAGGCTGAGGGAGCTGGGGATGTTCAGCCTACAGAAGGGAGTCATGTTCAGCCTCACTGAGAGGCCTTACTGAGGCCTTTCGATACTTAAATGGTTCTTACAAAAAGGATAAAAAGGGACTCTTTACTCAGATAATAATGACAGGACAAGGGGAAATGGTCTTAAACTAAAATATGATAGCTTAAGAATAGAGTAGGAAACTCTTCACTGTAAGTAAGGGTGGTGAGGCACTGGCACAGGCTGCCCAGAGAAGCTGTGGCTGCCCCATCCCTGGAGGTGTTCAAGGCCAGGCTGGAAGGGGACCTGGCCAGCCTGATTTAGTGGGTGGCATCCCTGCCTACGGCAGGGGGGGGTGGAGTCAGGCAATCTTTAAGGTCCCTTTCAACCCAAGACATTCTACAATCTCTAATTAATACTAATGGGCTATCTGTGGGACTGATCTTAGAAGAGCAAAACAAAGTTAAACCTTTTTTAGATTGAGGGAGTACCGCTACAGATGACTGACAGAAGGAAACATACAGTTTCTACCTACCTACTTGCATGCTGACTTGAAAGGAATATGGAGTCTGAAAACTTGTGATGTATTAAGAAAGGTAATTAACATATTAAGCACACAGAAATGAAATTAAGAAAATAATTACTTTTGCAGGTCCAAAACCGCACTTAACTACAGCTTCAAATGTCTGTATACAAAGTATTAAGAAGCTTAGGAAAGTGAAGTACTACTAGAAGTCTCTAAGGACAGTTAATATCATTAAGCTTGCATGCATCCTGGCTTTTGATAGCTTTGTCAGATCTATTGTGAAAGCAATATTGACTAGGAAAGGAAAAGACAAGAAGTAGGCAGTGTTTCAGACAATTCCATTTTTTCCATGAACCTTCTAACTGCAGCAGTCTATGCCAATATCCAATTTTACTGGAACACAAAAAACGTTTGATAAAACCCAACCTTCCTTCAAAGTCATTTTTGTCATCAACATCAGTATTACAGCAATTTCTCCTCTGAAGTGCTATTTCTTATTCTTTCTATTCTCCTTCTTAGCCCTTTTTTTACCCTAATTTTTTCCTTTATAGATCTAAGGAACAGATCTCCCTTATAAAAACTTCCTGAAAGTGCTTTTTAAAGCCAGAGCCATAAGCAAAGTTTAGAAACCATTCAGTGCACCTTTGACCATTTTTTATCTCTCTGGGGAAAGCCAACTAAATCTGACTAGAACAGGTGCCTCACAGCTAGCCTTGTGCAAAGCTCACAACCAAACTCTACTTGGAAGAAGCACAGGCTTCTTCCAAGTAAAGTATCATGAAATCTTAAGATATCTGGAGGCAGTAAAGACTGACTCACCGTTTATCAACTTCCTTCAACTTTGTTTGAAAATAAAAATTCAAAGCTACTAGTACACCCATTGTTATTGAAGGACTACTTTTGCAGAGCAAACAAAAGCTTTAAAATATACCTCAATCCATTGTTTCCTGTTGAGGAGTTATCATCCACTCCCCTTCTTCTGGTTTTGTATTTTTTTTTTCCAGGAAAAAACAAGTTTTACTGAAAGAACATAGCACATTCTTCCTAGCTGGAAACATACAAGTGAACAAACTTATTTAAGCTGTTAAAGAAAAGTATGTGTCAACTTCAGGAACTCATGGTCCTCAGCAATATCCAGACAGATAACAGCAAACCACCTCAGAGTTTAGCTAAAAATGTTATTTGCTTACTCAATGTATCTGTACTCTGCCAACCATTGATTCCCCATGGATTCCACATTACTTACAAATCAGTTTACCAAATAAAGAAAATCCAGTGACATGAACTTCCATCAAATGGCATTATATCAAGGCTTGGAACCTGTCACTGTCTTACCAAGCTATGCTGCTATAAGGAACAAGGACACGTGCAAACTTTAAGCTTTTCCTACACCTGTTTCAAAGTCCCCAACTATTTTCTGTGCTTCCTTAGCTGCAGCAGAAAAAATAAATGTGCTGGGGCAGTGATTTCCACCCTGGTGAACTTCTACAGAGGACTTTTGCAAAAGCAGTTCAGAGTATTTTCATTGTATTGTTCAATGTATTTTCATTCATGTTACAACGGAGTCTAAATTTTTTGCAGTGAATTGTTTAGAAAGTAAGACATATTTCAGGGAAAGGGGAAATAAAGATGAAAGCTGTTTTCTGCATTGAAGAAACACTTAAGACATCAAAGTGAAGGCATCCTTTTACTCTAATCTGCAATGGATGAAAACGAGTCATGCTCTTTTAATTAGATGTAGTGCATGTTTCTTGTGAAACTGATGACAGAAGCACGATCATATCTTCAGTCACTTCAGACCCAAATCCAAAGGAGACAACAGCTGTCCACTGAAGCCAAAAATTACTCTGGAAAGAGAAAATTCTTTTTTTCCCTTATCCCTCAACAAAACATCTCTCCAACACCTACAGACCAAAGAATTCTGTCACGAAGAGAGCAAAAAACCAAAGGTCTTCTCCTACGCGCTTATTACTTGGTGACAAGAACAACAACAACAACAACAACAGACAATAAACTTCCAGAGCAAGTGTTTTGTTTGGGCTATACAGCTAAGAAACAGCCAGGGAAACAAGTCAATGCATATGTAAAGCCTGATCTGTTGAAACAACCTTGAGGCAAAGGAACACCAAGGTTCAGATTTTGTATTTCTTTTTAGGAAGGGGGTCACTGGGGAAACAGTTTCATGAAAGAGAAGGGGAGTACTTGAAATCTTCTTTCACACAGCTTCAGTGGCTGCAACTGCTTTTGGCCCCTCCCTGGAGAGCATCCCTTGCCCGAACAGCCCATATGTTCCTGGAGATTCTCAGAATCAGCTTATACAAAGTTGTGCTAAGGAGGCTAGAGACACCAGCAGTCAAATCTGCCAGCTATTAAGCAGAGCTAGATGATGAATCAGATGTTAGAACAGAGGGAGCACGCTGGACTACAGACAGCCGTGCTGTCAGTGACGTACGGGAGAGATTTATTGGTTTTCACTAATGATCTCTCACAAAAAAAAAAAAAAAAAAAAAAAAAAGGTACTAGCAGGGCAAAGCAAACAGCAAATAGGTTGAACAAACACATGAAACCTTGGTTTACTTGAAGCCAAGCACTACTGAGCTCATGCTCCGTTTATCTATACAAGGGGGGCTGATGTTAAAGAATTAGTTTGGCGTGACAGCATGACAACAAAAAGCTTCTGGGAGAAGTATTACTGACCCTGTCTTAGGAAAAATACAAAGTGGTCCAAAATATCAGGTCTCGTGCATGGCTTAGTGGAAACATAGCCAAACCTAAACAGAGATCTGAAATCTGAAATTTCATGTGCATATAGACCACGCCTGAGATAACGTGCATGCCTTGAAGAAATAAAATGAAATTTCTCAGAAGCAGTTCTGGATTGCTAGTCCAAAAGAGGTGCAGACAACAGTATGGAAAGAGACCAGGCACTAGGAAAAAAAAATCTGAACAGAAAGGGATTCCCAGACAGGCTTACTTTATATTTTTCCTCACATGCCTCTTACTGACCCTAATATCACATCACACAGCATTTTTGTCTTATGATGTTATACATGTGAAAATACAGCACTAATGAGTTTCATTCTTTCCACGGCTCCGGATTAGGAACTGTGGTTATCTCTGAGGTTCCAACACTCAGATACACAATGACAACCTGACCTAATTTCAGGAAGCCTTGGGTAGCTCATGTTTCCAAAAAACAAAGCATGCAGCTCATGAATATACAGCGGGGTAGATGCCATACAAGATACCAGGCCAGAGCTTCCACAGGTCTGTGATTCTGAAGATCATAAACATTTTAAGTACACTCACAGCTGCAAGAGTCATGTAATGCTGAACAGAAAGGAGAAGCCATGCTCCACATTCTCATTTGAAACAGAAATCTAAACTGTTACCTAACATCATGCACTTTCAAAAAGCAATTACCTAATTCAGAACAAGCGAACACACACTAAAAAACAACACAAACATTAATAGTTTAAGTCGTAAAGTGATCTGTAGTGGGCTTAAGCAAGTTAAGAATCACAATTTACGTATTCCCTCCCCCCTACCAGGAAAAAAAAAAAAAAAAAAAAAAAAAAAGATTTACTTCTGAACTGTGACCTAGCTGTAAGGACATCCTCAGTACTGGTGAAATATACCAACCATTAGAGGAGGAGAAGAAGCTATGGAGAATCTGCGGACAAGGAGCAGACATACTTGAGAAGGGAACTGGCACAAGATACAATGCTGCTCCTCCTGAAGAAGAGGGTAGGTTCAGATAGTTGAAAAAGTGGTTGAACAGTTCTATTACGGCAAAAGTATCAGGGGGAGCAACCTGGGCAGAAACGATAAACTTCAGTACTTCCCTGAGGGCTGACAGACAATGCAGAGTACGTGCTCATGGGACTGAAACCAAACCTTTAACCGTGAATGACGACATGCGCCAGTACACTGCGTCAGCGTGGCCATGCAAAACCAGCAACACCCACTTGGGTGCTGCCGTCTTTACGGGAAACTCTCCACTTCCAGCCATTCTCCACTACGGCAAGATCCACGGGAGAAGACAGACTTAAAAATTATGCCCTATAGTCTCACTATCGTAAATGTTTGTTTTACAAATCGATTGTCTCATTTTACAGAAGCCATTCACAGAAATTCACTGCAACACAGGATTATGATTCACAGGCCTTAAGCTGCTGATCTTATCCAAGATCAACTATCAGATTTAATACATATTTATTTTTTTTTTTCCAGGAATGAGTGTTTTCACACCTGCTTGAAAATAAGCCAGACCGGAAAATCTCTAACTTCATCAAACTGTACCTCCTATACCATGTCAATGCTTTCTTTTCCCCTTTATTGGAACAACTGATTCCAGGATTGCTACAAAAGCATGAAATCAACACAGCCAAAGCCTGATAAAAGCTACACTGTCCTTGAGACTGTAAATGCTGTTATTTCAGCAATTAAATGAGAACAGTCTTGTAACCAGAGCTTCCTTTGCTGTACAAGGAAGTTTTGGAGACAGACCATGTTGGTAACTTAACGTACACGTGCACACACAAACACCTGCTATTGTCAAAACTTGTACCAAGCTGAATGCTGGTTTGAGGTAGTCCTGAAATATTTTGTCATTCCCCACTTAAAGATTGCTAAAATTCAGGAACTTTCAGATGCTTCTACGCATCTAGATTTTGTAAAGGTATACCTCAGCTTGTGAGCTATGCCAATGCCTATGTGTTATTTTAACTACTACGAAAGTTTTCCTGGTTGTCCTTACAAGACACTGAACCAGGAAAGGGGGGTGCAATCAGAAAGTATCAGAAACTTAATTACTTTGATGCTTCATCCTGAAGAGCTCTACTGAGATTATAGTTCATGAAAAGCATCGGGACCACTCTAACCGCCCTGCATAATTCCAAATGCTTGTCTTTAGTCTCACGAAAGCCCTGCGCAGGGGCGATGAGTGCAGCAGCAGTTGTCAGCACTGTAATCTGGGGCAAAGCAGAACGCAGCCAAAGCGGGATGCAGCTTCTCCAACGCCCTGTGACCACCTCTGAAGAAGGGAAGAGGAGTCCCTGCCGCTACTTGAAGGCGACACGCCGGGCATAACAAGGTGTTTGCATATAACAGTCCGTAAGCAATTATAACTGTAAACTTACCTAAAAGTCAAATGCATGCAGAAAGCTTCCTCAGAGGCCTGATGAAAGCCCTCCTAAGCACTAGTTTACCCTAAGTACAGCCTTACTAACTGTCTCTAAATGGCACACGTGCTTCCACCACGCGCAGCAGCTCAAACTCTTCTCGAGAGCCCTGATGAGCCCATCGAGAGCCCATCAACTTACATAAATGCGCGCACACAAGCTTCCTGTGCTCTCTAATACCTGATCTTGTGTATCGTGACAGGCGGTGGTGCCTGGAACAACTTGCACACGAATTCTTGGACTAAGGACTAAGTCATTTTTTTCCTTTTGCTTCAGCAAAAAAAAGTGGTGGTTTTATCGGTCACGGCATACCCGGTTGTCGTGCTTGCTGCCTTTTTTTGTTTTTGGCCCCCCTCTGAATCACAGCTGAATCACGGCCCTGAACAACTGCTTCGAAAAACACATTTTGCCGCATAAAAGAGCGGCTAAGTCACTTTAATTTGCCTCGATCCCACCCTGGTAATCACACCCCAAGCTCACACCCAAGCAGACCTCGGGTGGCCTCTGCTGGAGCACAGCTGCGGGCGGCACGCGGCCGGACCCGCACAGCGCTCCCAGCACCGATACTCGGACGCCCGCAGCGAGTTACGCTCGGGAAGCGACATCGGAAAGTTTTCCGATACCCGACCCCAAACTCCTGCGCGCCCGGGCAGCCCGCAGCTTTCCCCCTGCCGAGCAGAACACCCGGGGAGGCAGGGTTGCGCCGGGGGCGAGCTGGGGGCCGCCCGCCCCGACGCGGGCAGCGGGCGCGGTGTTGGTACCGCCGCAGCCCCTTTGTCCCGCAGCTCCTCGCCCTCAGACCGCCCCCGCCCGGCCCGGCCCGGCCCGGCCCGCCAGGACGCACCTGCCCGCCGGGGGCTACTCGCCTGCTCGCGGAGGTCGCCCCGGTGCAGCGGCAGAGGGCGGCCGGCCCTTCGCCTCACGCCGCCTCTCGTCCCGGCGCCGTGCCCGCCGAGGAGCGCGGCTGCGGCTCCGCTCCCGCCCCGCCGGGCGATTTCCTGCCGGGACACGGGGCGGGCTCCCACCGGGCTCCCACCCCGCCTCAGGTGCCGGCCTCGCCCCCAGGTGGGGCGGAGGAGCCGGGCCGGGTCGGGCCTGAGCCGCGCCGGTGTAAGGGGAGAGGGTGCGAAGCGCAGCCCCACCTGCGGCCGCCGCCGCCCCTTCCCTCCCCGCCCCGCGCCTGGCGGGGCTGCGGTGCCGCTGCCGCCCTGCCGGCCCCGCGGCGGCGAACAGGAAATACCGGCCCCAGCTCCGCGCCGCTGAGTCACGGCGGCGGGGCCGCCCCGGCCGCCTCGCCCCCCGGCCCCCCCCCGCCCCCCCCCCCCGGCCCCGCAACTCCCCCGGCTCGGTGGCCTGCGAGGGAGCCGTGCGAGGAGGCGGCGCGGCCGCCCCGCCACGCGTGGCTGTGGACGTGCTCCTTGCCTTTTGTCCCGGGAGAGCCTCGGCACAGGTCCCCCGAGCGCACTGGTGGGAGCTGGGCGGTCACATCCCCGCCGCGCCCGAGAGCTGCCGGAGGCCAGTCCTGCTCCCGAACCGCCCCGGTCCGAGCTGCGCTGCGGGCTGCAGTGCCGCTGGTACCGGCTTCCTGCGATCGCCGCTGTCCTGCAGCGGGAACGAGGAAGGCAAGACCGAACAGCCCTAACTGGATTCTTCGGAGTCGTGTTTCTTCTCCATTGTGCAGCGCGAAATGCCACAAAGAATTCCTTATCTGCCCTCTTGCGCGGTTGAAGCCCACGCCAGCTTCTCTCAAGTTAAGCCACGTTCTCTCTCGGTGAACAAAACCTGCTCCAAGCTCCTCTGGTTTCGCGTTAGCTGCCCTTGAGAAAGGGCAGATGGTTTTTCTAGTTGCTAAATATTCCAGATTCCCAAAGCATTCTTAGTTCCGACCTAGTTTCTTCCTCGTTAAGCAGGTGAACAGCATGTTTGTGCAGCATGCCTCATACAGAAACCAAGATAAAGAAGGCAAACAGTGCTCTTCGTGAAGGCGCTGGACTTTGGAAGCAGGCCCAGGGAGCAGAAAGAGCCCAGTTTATTGATAGCAAATACCAGACTGTGTTCAGATGTTATTTTGAAAAGCCCTGCTTGTAGCTAGAGTTAATAATTAACATGCATGCACATACTGTAGCCTTCGACTGTTCCAGTCTAAATGTCCTAAACAGGAAAAAAAATACAGAAAAAGGGACTTCCGTAACTTGATGTTTTCTGTCAGCTACGGAGAGGAACTGGGATCAGTAAGTAACACAACGTTGTGTTCAAGCAACCCAAATTGAGGCTTAAGGAGTGGAAACTTAGTCTGACATCCAGGTATGTGTCAGACTACTTGGTTTACGCTGTGCTCGGTGTCTACTTCCTTAATGAATGTTTAAAAACTCCATTTGTTAGTTCTATAAATGTTTTCCTTTTCTGAAGCCACTTTTCTAACAGTGGCTTTATGATACTTAGTTAATGGCTCTGAAATGTTCTGAAGAGGAGTAATATTATTGACACACATAATATATTCCTTTTTTTTTTTTTAGCTAGACAGCAGAGAACACCAACGGCTTGTACAAGAATACACATCTGGAAACTAACAGTGTTTATGAAGGTACTCCGTGTAATACTGATCACATAGCATTAACCACCATGACACAATTTTTTAAAATTCAGCGACAATGCTATATGGCCTGTTTTAAACGTGTTGTTTCCTTTGTCTAACTGTGTCTGTCTTTCCTTAAGCTGAACTCCAAAAAAGGTTTGTAATTAATAACTGTTTGAAAACCTGTGTTTGTTCATAGCTCTGTTTATTCTTCCCCCAGGAAAACAGTCTCCAACGGCTGTCTCCTTTGGTAGAAGTCATGAATCTTGCCTTTGTTTTATGATGGGCGAGAGTACAGTTTACATAAAAGACAATGTGGGACAGAGAGGGACATAACTCTGGACAACTTTTTCTTATCTTTAAACTGTAGTTAAATAAAAAGCCTCAAGAGCAACATGGACTGGAAGATCTGGTTGATTGGTTACACTTGTAAGTAGTGGTGTGCAGCGTGAAATTAAAATATCATCCCCTAAGGTGCCAACAGATGATGCCGCTTGCCTCTGGTCTCCTTGCTGCCCTGCCAGCAACATCAGCCGATGTGCACAGTTAATCTCTTCCTGATAGCCTTTTCTTCTGCTCCTCCCATGCTTCCTTTTTTATTTTGAATGTTCTTCCAGGTATTTTGGCAAGCCTCTGCCTTCCTTCCAAGGACTCCTGCAAGACTCCCACACATTCCAGAACTAGTTAGCACAATCACAGAGTTCAACCATTAACCAGAAGCCAAAAGTAATCAAACACTCCCTGCAATTCCCCTACCCTTACTCAGCTATCAGCTCTTTGAGACAGGTCAATAAATCCCATTTACTGAAGCTGCTAAAGGACTTAGGGAATTTTAAGGAAACAAGACAGGCTGATTTTGTCATATGGCACAACCTTGCAAGGAAGAGATACCATTGCTTAAGAATAACCGCAAGCAGAAAGGAAAATGAACCAAAAAACACCAGACAAGCACTTGGGCACGTAACTCCTGCTGAACACATGTAGCATTTCATGACCACCACAGATGGGGAGCAGTTGCTGTAAGCTTAGCTGAACTACATGTATCTATCAAGATTTCCAAAGAACTCCTTGGCACACAGGAAACAATTTTAGCAAGGTTAGAAACGCTGGGACTTTGGAGCTGTAGGACAGAAGCAGACAAACACAATCACTGACTGCAGAAAGGGCAATTAAGTGAAGACTCGGATATACCTTAAAAAGGAACAACACACCTCACTTTCTCTGAGTATCGACTATGGTTTCAGATGTCAATATTTGTCTTTCAAAAGCACTCTGTTTTCCTTCACTGAAGACCGAGCAACTTGTGGGGAAAAAGCCACCAGGAATACATCAATTCTTACTGATATTAACCATTCATAGTGAGTGTCAGGGGATTTTCCTTCAGCTATTTCGAGAGGAGAGAAGCAAGAAGCAATTGACATGATGTCTGTCAGGTTTGTAACTATGGAGCAATCTGCTAAAACAAGTACGTTACGGAAGTAAAAAATAGTACAGAAGCCCTATTTGTCTTGGGGCAATATGCAGTCTGACGCCAGGATCAGAACTCCTCCTGTGCCTCCACTGCACAAGCATGGTGACTGATGGAGTCCTCATCCTTACTTAAAATTTCATGCACAAATGAATCATGTCTTACAATTCATTTTCTATATGGGGATAAAAAAAAAAAAAAAACAAACAAAAAAAAAACTCATTCTAACAAACTGATGCTATTCATCTTCCCCAGTTGGATTAAATCCAACTGTTACTCAGCTAGCTAAAACCAGGAAATTGTTTGCATAAATAGCAGTAGCATGGATGAAAGGGAAGGCACTTCAAACACGAAGGTTGGAGTGCTCTTAAAAAAGCCACCCTGGCTGGCCAAATTCTGAATAGAATCTTTGCAGTAAGTGTTTTAAGAAACACAAGTCATCCAGCACAATATGCCTGACCGCGATCTTTATCGTCATAGTGGGAAATCAAACTTTACACAATGAATTCAGAACTCTACATGCAATTTTATTTCTGTGTGAACAACTGCACAAGATGAAAAGGCATAGAAAATGAATCTCAAAATACGAATCAGATGCATGTTAATTAATCAATTGCATGCAAATTACTTGAAATAATTTTTGGAATAGTCAATAGGAAAAAATAATTACACAAGTTATATATGATCATGCAAAGAAAGAAGCAAGAGGAAGTATCCTTGATTTTAATATCAGGTAATTAACATCTATCCAGATGTATCTAAGTAACTTTCTCAGTTACTAGGAGACTGATTGTAATACTATTGTTTTCCATGTGCTGTAAATTATTTTTACCATTCTAAGTTCAAAACAGCAAAAAGATGTTCTGTTTTTAGCTTTCATTTGGGGGCGGGGGGGGGGGGGGGGGAGCCTCTTTTATTCTTATACCACTTGCTAGTTGTTTTATTTACCTCATCCAGTAGAGTATGTATTTCAGATAATAGTGACCATGTAAAATTTTGATTGAAAGACATGTAACAGTTTGCACAATTAACATGATCACAGTTTGCGCACTTAATCATGACCAAGGAAACGGTATTCAATGATTAACAGTGGGAAACAGCTAGTAACAACACATACTTTAAAGGTAAGTACCGGACAATGATGCTATCTAACTATTGCTCTTCTATAGTGGAATTAATCACACCTGTAATAATTCCAGCTAGCCAGAGAATCATGACAAACTAATCAGAAGTGTCAGAGGAACCACGAAGAAAAGTACTTTGCACTGAACATCTTTTTACGCAATGAGAAAAATATGTTAACAATATGGTATAAGGTATCTCCAGAATCAGACAACAACTTTGTGCTCCCATTTCATAGGCAATTCAAGAATAATCAGTGGCAATAATACTGATACTCAATACAACAATGCAAGTGCTAGTGTTCTTGTGGTTCAATGTTCTTAAAGCTTTTTGGTGTAAGATCTAGGGTATAATAATTTATTTCATTATCTCTTTCTTTTTTAAAAAACATATCTGAAAACCAAAAGGGAAGTGTTTCTGCATGAACACGGTATTAAGGGAAGTCTCACATAATGGTTAAAAAAGATAATCCAAGCCCACTCACCTAAGAAATGCAGTGGTGCAATTTTTGCTATCATGAGAGGATCTCCATTTACCTTAACTAAAAAACAGGCAATAAATTACGTCTTTTTACTCGCTGGGAGTAAAAACAGGAAGAGAAATTCACAGTAAGAGAATGAAGTATTTGCAGAAAGATTGCTGCACAGCCTAAACATGACACGCCAGCCTTTTTGTGTTCATATGATGCTCACAACCATACAGACCTGTTGGTAGTTTTAAGTTTAGCTCAGAAAACTATTCCAACATAAAAGAAATGAGAATTTGGAGAAAAGAGCAAATTCTGCAATACTGAGAAAAAAAATACATCCATCACACAGAATGAAAAGCTTCCATCTGCCACAGTCATTTCCTTTATGACACATTCAATTTGACTTATTTACCTGCAGTAACATTAAAATCCCATCGATAGCTGCAACTTTTACTGCAACACATCAAAGTACCACAGCTTACATCATTGTAATTCATAGACATTTCTTGGTTTTGGGTTAAAGACTCAACAAAAAAAATTGACATTTGTGCGCTTGTCAGAACTCACCAGGCAGACCAGTCCATGCAAAACTAGAGAGTAAGAATCCACAGCTTCTGCAGTAAGAAAGTAAGAAATGCAGTGACAGGAAGGGAGACCTCAACCACATGTTCAACTATGGGCACAGATTCAAGCAGTGACACAGAAACCCAAAGGCTGAGCACTTGAGAAAAATGTATTGATTTCACATTGCTGCACAACACGGTGATGTCAAGAAAAACAGTAAGCTTGGGTACTCAGAAAACAAGGAAGGGCTTGTGCTTAAAGTCTGTAAAGTTCCATGAGGTAGAATATCATCAAGTATCTTCTTTTCCGGAATATATTAAGCAGGACAAATCCAATTTAGTTTTTAATGCTGTTGAAAACTCTTTTGATAGTAGTTCATGAAGGGATACTCTATCATGAGAATACACCCAATTCCGTCCAGTCCAGTCATAGCGCTTGGGCCCACTAGAAAGCAAAACACATGCTGTAAGTACAGATTATTCATGGGGAGCTGCTGGAAGCATGTATTTATATGTAACCCAGAAAGTGCCCAGGACAAGGAAAGAGTGGAGAAGGATTTGTGTGGGAAAGTGGAGCAGCAAAGGCCAGACCTGCCTCGAACAGACGTATCTGAAAGGTGACAAGATGCTTCAATTCTGACAAGCAGATACATGCTCCTTTCCTTCTTGCTTTTGGCACTCATTTCCCCACTTTCCTGCCTTATCCCCCTTCTTCCCTCACCCACATAATCTTCTTGCACACAACTATTACAAAGGATATTTGTGTGAAGCTGAATTAACGCTGATTAGCTGATACAGCAGAGTTACGTGCAGATATCCTAAACACAGCAGAACACATATCACCAATCTCACATTCTTTTTGGATGCAATAAAAGAATTTACCATCTGAAAGCACATTTATTGCCATGTGGGAGATTTACATGAAAATTCTGTTTTCCTCTATGCTATCATATAGTTTTTGGCTCGATTCTTCAGCCTTACATTAAACATCAGGAAATAACTTGAACACCTGGGTTGCATTACAGACCTTTGTATCCACCTAATTCTCCACATCTGAAACAGGAGCAATGACTGAAAGGTGCTCACTACTGTTAACAGCTCAGCTACAGAAGCTAAGAAAAGAGAAAGGAATGAAATGTTCAGCAGGGATAAATGGGGATAAACATCACTCTTATCCTTGAACTTAAACTGATAGGACAAAATGCCTTGGAACTCAGATGACTGCATACAAGGTCTGCTAAGAAGACAGACTACATATACATGCGAACAATCTGCAGATTCTCTACAAACATAAACACTAACCTGAACCTCAAATACCCTGAGTTATTCACCATATTTAAATGACGAACTTTCAGACCACTAACCAAACTATGAGAAGTCACGGATGCAAAGAGAAAGCAAAATGACTTCCATTGATGTCTCACTCGCTGTATGTGAACTAGGAAATATTCTGAATTGGGATTACGTGCCCCAATCACTTTACCATGCATTTCTCACTTGTCTTTGCAAAACAAGTATGTTTATACTGTCCTACAGCCAGAGAGCAACAGAATGGGATGCAGCCGTTCATGCAAACCAGTCTAAGACAAATCATTTAATTAACAAGGGCAAGGAAAAATAGGTCGTTTGAACTATTTTTAATGTTACTTAGGAAGTATCTGTGATAAAGTTGACATATGAAACACCTCCACAGTTTTCTACAGACTTTTGAAGAGTCAGAGATGTGATTTTTTTCATTTACATTTATCATTTAAGAATCTTGTGAGCACTAATAAATGCCTTCAAAGAAAAGTATTAATTTCTCTCTCAGGGAAAGTCTGCATACATTTTAAAACAAATAAGAAGAACCAAAATATCACCTTAAGGTATTATTAAGGTTCAAAATTCATTGCAGTCAAGGGAGCTAAAAGAAATTACTGCAGTTGCACTGCTGGCAAGTTACAGAGACATCATTTTCTTTTTCTTTTTTTAATTTGTCAGCTAGATTAAGCTTTAAAAACCTCAAGTTCAGCTGCATGTATTGATACATGATAGCAAACAGAAGATCAAAAGGATACAAAAAAATATTTCTCATATCTCCAGAATTTGTCTCCCTTGTGATATATTCTCAAAGACTCAAAATTTTCCATTCACTGTACAAATTTCGCAATTATAGTATCAACTGCAAGTGATCATTAAGAGTAACATTTGCTTCATTCCCCTCCTAGTATATTGCATTTTAGCAGTATGTCACTCCCGATCGTACAGTATTTGCTGGAGTTGCAACATTTTCAGAGATTAGGAAACAGGTGAACGTGTGATCGTATTTGAAGAAACACTACTGTTTACTATATTACCAGTTAAGCAAGCTCAAAATTGAATGCTTGTTGGTGAATCATTTTTCACAACAGATGCTGAAAAACACCATCAGAAAATTTTCAAGTTTCTTGGATGTATTTTTATTCACCGATGGAACAACCAAAGATACTAGCACTTTAACATATATTCATTCACAGATTCCCTATTCTGGTGCTTGTGTATCTTTGCTCACAGAACTCTCTGAATTTTAGTTTCCAGAAATGGTTGAAAACTTTGTGTCAGGGACCCAAAAAATCCTATTGCCCTCTTAAGCAGAATCCAGATTCAGGAATTGTTTGTTGCAAAATATATGAAATGAATGAATGACACACGGCCTACATTTGTCTGAATGATAAGCTTGCTAGGCCAGTGCCTTAAGAAGTCACATACCTGTTAAATAAATTATTTTTAACAAAAAAGGATTCTGGGACTGGAGAGGAGGTTAGTAGTAGAGAAAAACAACTAATTAAATGTGCACCAATCAGTACTTAATTACCCTAAAATGAAATTAATTTTTTTTTAGGTAAATTTTTTGTCTATTAAAATTGATTCTCTTGAAAATTTAAATTCTCTTGAGCTTCTCTTTTTTTTTTTTTTTTTTTTTTCCCATGCAAACCCTAATACGACATTTTACTACTGCAAAACCATTCCCGGTTTTGCAATTACTACATTCTTTATGAACAGCCTTCAAGAAGTATGCCTGCGTAGTTACTGGGTGTGCTCATATTTTCCAGCTAGCTGGTTCCTTCACCAGTAGCAGTGGCTGACTCCCTTAGTTCTCTCCTTGGGACAATGGCAGAGGACACATTTTTTTGAAGGGGGAATCAGCTTCAGTATTTTCCCACATATCTGGCTGCCCTGGCAGGTTAAAGCAACCAGAAAACCTACAATGGATCAAAACATAGCATTAGAGAAGGCAGAGGGCACACCTAGCCACGGCTTCCATGAAGTGCAGGAGCTTGTCGAAAACAACTAGTGGGTGAGCACATAAACATATAAAGCAGGAAATCCCACAAGCTTGAAGGGGAAGGAGCCACCCTGTTTAAATACAAAGGGTAGTTTAGATTATAACATCATCGTTTCTTCTTCCAACAGAAGTTTTGTTTTCCTTTTTAATCATGGCTGTGCTTTTTTTTTTTTTTTATTATTATTATTAATTTTTTCTGAGTAGCTGATATTCCTGTAGATAGTGGCTTTGGACTGGAACAGAGTATGAAAATTCTGTCAAGCATTTCCTGGATTTGGGCATATCAGTATACTACACCATGCCACACACCTCAGCAACAAAATCTTACTGAACATTTAGATTAAGTCATGTTTAGAGTATATACTGGAGAAAAGAGCTATTTATGGCATTATATAATCCATGCAATGCTAAGAAAAAGGGGAAGTACATTTCTACTCAGTCTTCAGATGTTACATACCTTACACATAACTTACCTAGTGGGTGAGGACAGCCAAATCTGCCGGTTTGGTGTTTGTTTATTGATTACATATGTTCCCATGTCTCCACCTAATTTAACTGTTAAAACTCCACTCTTAAATCACAAAGAAAATAGTGAAAAATTTAAGTTTGTATCCTGTTACTTGACAAGTTACATGATCTGCAGTTTGTAAACAGAAACTTACACATCTGTATCACATTCCCAACTATTTTCCAAACAATAACAGTTTGGAAGAATGATTGTTATGACTCAACTACTTGTGACAATACCTCAGATAACCTGCACATCTTTGAGCCTGACCTAGACTTTAAAACTTCTGGTTAGTTTGATTTAGTGTGTCATCTTGAAACTGGTAGTTTATTTTGCAGTGACTAAAACATCACTCAGACTCAACTTTTTCTACCCATGAATTGGAGTGGTTCCAAACCAAGAATATTTATCTGTCAATACTAAATTCCCGATCCATCCGCTTTTACCTAACTTCTCTTTAAGTAACTGTAACAGTTTCCAAGTGAATAAACACCACTCTTTCTCCAATAATTCTGATTAAATGCCTAGATCCTGAATCATACCTAAAAAATGTTCCACTTCTAAACTCCAGGTCTGTTTTGTTTTAGTTATGCCAGCTTCAGACCATTATCCTAGTAAGCATTTCTGTTCTCTATCTTACTCACATTTCTTAGTGACAACATGATTCATATTTCTCTGACATTTTCACAAGTGTGTTCTGAAAAGCAGCTGACAAAAATGTTTCTGTTCTAAGGAGCCTAAAAGAGTAACAACATTTGGACACGAGTTAACTACAGATGATCTGAATTTATGCTGGTTGAAAATGGCATCCCTGCAGAACATAATTTTATGATTCAGTTAATAGCTTGGCCATATTTAATCTAAAGTTCCTCATATACATCACACCCTATAGCACAAAAAAAGCTTCTTTGGTGCATCCATATTTTTCACACCTTAGAATATATTACCAGAGCTACTGTCGCTGCTAAGGCTATTACCTATGTAAAAACAACTGTGGGAAAAAAAAAACATTTTCATTTGTGACTGCCTACAGTCTTACTTTGTAGCCCGTCCAGCAGCTTAGAGCTCCCTTCTCTTACAAAGTAATTCAACGTGACTAGTTTCTGACATATCTTGAGGATTATCTCAAGGTCTGACTTTCCTTTACTCCAGTCTCCATGCTCTTAGTTGTGCTGCTAGATCATAGATTTACAGCTGTGAGCAACAAAATGTAAATAAAGACATCCCCGATTAATACTGCCATCAGGCTGCCCTGCTGCTGATGTTAATTCTGAATTGGTTTGGAAAGGCAAGAAGAGCCTACTTCTCCGGTTGTCATCGGTTCAATCTTTTCTAGGTATCTGCAGTCTTACATCTGTAGAGATACAGCCGAGTAAGAGCAGGTTGTGATGATTAGCCCTGAATATGGATATAAAGGCATTGGTACTCTTCTGTGTGTTCCTTAGTGCCACATATAAGCATTCACCATGATGTTACGCTGTATGCTACAAAAACACTGTAAATAAGTAGGTTTCAAACGAGTTAACAAAATTTCATACTATCGCTTACATTATGTGTCAGCTGTGGCAGAGCTGTTGCTCTGTCACTGCAAATTAAGGAAAGGTTAACTTCTGGTGCTGGGTTTTTAAAACTTTTAACCATACATTTGGCAGTACTTTTGAAATACTAGAAAAGACAACTTGAGCTGTTAAGGAACTTTCAATGCAAGATTCTTTGATCATATTTTAAGAAATTCTACTGCATGTGTTTTTTATTATCATATGAATGTTTTGGGGCTCCTGGTAAAACGTGTATATTCCTCAAGAGATACCTTTTTTTCCTCCTCCTGGACATGAATATCTAACTTGTGTCAAGAAATGAAGTTTATTAAGAATTCATAGGTATAAGAAGACCTTCACCGCTTTCGCCACCTTGTGGCTTGCTCCAGCACTAGCCTTGTTTGTCTGGAATTGTCCTCAGAAAACCTGGCACTATTTAACCCTTAGCTCTCAGCAGAAACTTTCATCGTACAGCCTACACAACAAAGGGGTACACGTAAAAGTTAGGATGGATGTAAAAACAACTCTTTAGAGCCGCAGAGGGAGTGAATGTCAAGCACAAAACGCTCTGCAGTGCCTGGAGATAAAATTATGGCAGAAAATGATTCATAACCTTTGGATAGCAAACTTTAAAAATGCTGAAGAGCTTAATCTTTTTGCTGATTTTTGCCTTAAGCTCTTTAAATCAGTCTAAGAGGTGATAATATGCTGAAATATACTGAATAATAATGGTTAAACAGTTCATTGCTGTTCACCAGAAAAGTAATTAGACATAATGTTATTACACATCTGATTAAAGCAAGGAATAATATTTGCTAAGTGCAGGAACAGAATCTAACTAACAATATGTTACTTTTTATCTTAGCTATGAAAAATAAATAATAAACATTATGATGACACAAAGTGACACAGGAGCAGGTCTGAAAACTACAGTTGTAGATTTTTTTGTTTGTTTCTCCCCCCACCCCTGTACAACCCAAACCATCTGGTTCAACGTCCTGAGCATAAAACCTTAACTGACAGAGCTAGTAGAAAGCAATCTCCAAATGGTAAGACATGAACAGGGAGCAAAATAATAATTTGAAAAAGCTTTATGGAAAGACCTGTGCTGCAGACAGCGGTGTGTGTAGGGAGAAAGGTACTTTCCTCCAAGTCATGTATAAGGCTGTAAGATACAACCCATTTCAGGAATTTTATATAAAACTAATAAACTCCTTAAAGAAATACAATGGCCATTTCTGATCTGTCATCCTGCAAAGCAATTTGAGTGGGTGACCTATTAAAGGCTCCAAATATCAGGCTATCAGCTATGCAGCGCCTCATATGACCAAAGCCTTCTCCCTGTGCATTCACTTCTCAGTTTTGCAACTACCTGTTGAGACATCCTCTGTTGCTCCTCTCCACCAAAGGCTCAATCTTCAGAGCCATATCAGACATAATCTGTCATGGCCGTTCAAGGCACGTGCTCCCTCTCAGTACTCATGGCCATCAGTGGAACTGCTCTACCAGTAATGTGATTCACACATACTATGCCACACAGGCCTGCCCTAGAGTTTACCTTGGGGGAACAGGCTGCTGACTCCAGAAGTCAATGTAAGTTTAGAAAAATGTAGAGACCACTGTTGAATCAGAAATCAGTTTCCATCTCCTCTTGGGCTCAGTCATTGTTCTATATTATGCCTTTCCCTATAGACTAAACATTTTAAATCATCAAATCAGATAACCGCATGTCACTTTTTGCCAAAATAGTCAGTAAAAGGGGCATATTTTTAGCAGTAAAGCTGTAAAAGAAATACTTCTTAAATTCTGTCCCTAAGGTGATTAGTTTAAAATTCTCTTTCAAAGAAATCTACAGTAATTAAAAGTATTAACAGAATCTTTAAAACATACCCCTAAAGAGACATCGTAATCTTCTGGGGTAAAAGGCTTATCTGTTAGGTCCTCAAAGAAATCTGCTAAGGAGTCCAGTGTTTCTTCAGCCAGTTTTTCGTAAGTGGTCTCATCTAAAGAGCTACAAACAACATACAATCACATAATTAGGAGGGAAAACATGGAAGGCAGAATTTTTCATATAATGAAAAATACCAAGACTGTGGAGGACACAGTAATCAGGAAACAATCACATTAAATAGTCTTTTTTTTTTAAAGGTGATGTAGGTAGGTAATAACACACCTTATAAATGGAGGTGGAATTTTAAATTTTGGGTATTAGAGAACTCCAATTAAAGACCGTGTACTTCTTTTTTTAGATATAGTGACCTCTGAGTATTAGGAAGAGAGTTAGGTGTCAAAATAAGGCATTTTCATAAAGGACTTTCTGTAAGAACTAAGTAAGCCATAGTTACTGTTTGAAACTCTATGGATAGACACAGCACTCCTGTTTAGAAGCACAAGTCATTTGACTATAAGGAACCAAACGCAGATATAAGCAGAGGTTTAGAAACATCAATGTCAAATGTCACGTCTACATGGAGCATTTGATTTCACCCCTGGAAATACCAATGCAGCCCACTAACTAGGTATCATTTAAAATGTACTCATGAACTAATGCTTTTACAACTAATTTCTCCTTCAGCATCTCAAAGCACCCTTGTAGCCATTACATAAGGCTTACAACACTAATGAAGCCGCTTCTGTTATCCTCTTTAAGCAAGTAAAAAAAAGTTAGTGGGAGCAGTCTAGAAATGCAATCAAATCACCCAAGTTTTTCTATCTGTAGCAGTGTCAATTTTTAACTGAGTGTGTAGTTGGTATCTCTACCAACAGACAATTTGGTGAAATCATTTGCTTTGCTAAGAGATATGGCAAAGCAGCAGTCACTATGATCTATGGGGACTCGGTATCTTTCACCTGATGTAGTATGTACTCTTCAAAAAGTTTCTTATTAGCCAATTACCAAAACACACTCCACACCACTCACGTCAGGGATACCACAAAAATACCCACAGTTCTGGAGAACAGAAGGCCTTAGGATTAGGCAGGACTCATATACTGATTCAGGATGCAATTCAGGTACTTAATGGTAAGCACCATTCTAGACATCTGCACAATACTTCACTGGGCCTCCAACTGAAGCATCGTACAGAGAGAAGTCTCTCACGGGTACCGTGTCACATCCTGCCTGTGAAAGGCACGAATTTCATGTTCCCTGACATACGTGAAATGGTGCTAGACACCCACCTTTAGGTACAGGAGTTGTTCCCTATGTAACTGCCCAAACGCACACAAAATGATTTTCCCTAGAACTGTATTTTTCCCATCACCATATCAACATTATATTAATTTGATAGCCGTACCATGTCTACAATTGTTTTAAAATGCAAAGGCAATATTTGCATATCAATAATATAATCTCAGAATATTCTTAGAATAAAATTTACCTTCTGTCATTCAGAGTTCCTGCATTTCTTATATTCATAAACCGAACGGTCCTGCTCTTCAGCTCTGAAGCAAACTGTAATTGCTGTTGAAAATAGGTGTAAGTGAAAGGGAATTAAAATTAAAATGTGAAGATTATGAATTATATATTGGTCACACAAATTAAATAGATTTGAAGACCTTGCCATCCTCAAGTAAAATATTTATATTCTCTATTGCAGAGCTAATGCAGAAAGAATTATGCAGCTTTAGTCCTGGGATGACTGAGCCCATCTGTAATATCCTTGTTTTCTGTTACAAGCTAGTGAGAAAAAAAAACTGATTATGAAATAGCTATTTTCTCTCGCTGTAACACAGAATTTCTGAGGAGGCTCAAGCAGCTGGTTTAGGCCAGGATTTCCACAAGCAGCAACCACTCGGACACTTCACTGTCAGCACCTCGTGCCCCTGCGAGCAGCCCCCAGCACATCCAGCCGAAGTGAACAGAAGCCCCGAGCGCTTCCTCGCTTATGGAAGTTAAGAGCTGACTTTCACCACTTGTCCTATTCCAGATCTCTTCCCTGCAACAAGCTGATTTATTCATTTATAATTTCGTGTTTTTTTTTTGTTGTTTTTTGTTTTTTTTTTTAAATGAATAAAGATCAAAATGGCAGAAAAGCTGGGTCAACGTGTTGGCAACATGAGACAAAGGAGGGCAATGGGCAGCCCCCGGAGGGGCAGCAGCACATCAACACGGAGATGAGTAACGCTGATCCCCAAGGCCGAGACGCTGGCAGCAGCCCCGTGCTACCTGCCCAGGAATAAAGGCACATGCCTGCCCTTCACTTCTCCACCCACGCTACGGAGGTGCGCATTTTCGGACGAGCGGTCAGGACAGCATTCCTGCAGACTTTCCACGTGCACATACAGGCCCTTGCCAACCACCACAACGCCCTGAGAGGCTGATGAAACCGACGAAGCTCTCCCCGCACCCGGAGGCGCAGCACCCCGGCACCTCTCCGTACGAGGACACCCACCTCGGGCACTGCAGCCGAGCCGAGCCGGCCGCCGCTCCCCGCCCCCCATGAGCCACACTCGGGCTCCAAACCCGCCTGGCCGGAGGAGCCCTCCGGGTGCTCAGCAGGCCCGAGGCCGCCCCGCTCCGTCCCCTGGCTCCCTCCCGGCCCCGCACTCACCGCCCGGCCGCGGACAGCGGCGGCGGCGGCCCCCTCCAGCGGGGCGCCCCCGGGGCCT
>NC_048926.1:37147578-37199040 GCF_011077185.1 Oxyura jamaicensis
ATGCCACCGCCGCCGCCGCTCGCTGAGGAAGCGGCCGGGGAGGAGCCAGCAGGGACCGGCACGGCTCGGCACGGCCCGGCTCGGCGGCGAACGGGAGGCCGCAAGGCCGCTACCGCCCTCCGCCGGCGCCGCGGGGAGCAGCGCGGCTGGGCCCGGCCGCCGCGGGGGGCTGGCCCGGCTCGGGCTGCAGGCCCAGCCAAACAGTCTGAAATTAGAGATATGTGCGAAATAAACGTCACCCGTTGCAACAAATTGCAAGTAAAATCATAAATACATGAAATGTACAAGTCCTAAGGAGCTTACTGTTTGATTACTCTGTGCTGCATTTTTACAGGTCTGAAACCCTCGCTCCAGTAACCAGCTGGCACCTTGCCATGCTTTAGGAAATAAACTGTCAACTTTTTCCCCAAAACTTTGTCTGTTTTCTTTAAGCCAAAGACCCAGAGAATTCAAGTAGGTTGTGCAAATTTCAACTGAGACTTTGATGTGTGTAGTTAAAAGTGGTTTTACCAAACTGAGTAACTTAGCTCGGCCGCCCCGTCTCTTCCCAGCAGTGTCCTGAGTGCTGCTTAGGTGCCAGTGCCTCCTCTCAGACTGTACGGGGGCCAGCGTCCTTGTTGCATTCTGCCACTGAAGTTTTCACATGTCATCTAGACACAAGATGCTCTCTTGTTCCTTGAAGACTGATCCCACATGCTTATCGCTACTGGAAGAAACTCATGTTTTTCTTGTGTTTTTTTTTGCAGCTATAGTGGTCTAAATGTTGAGATAAGGCTTGTAGGGAGAAATAACTTTTATCAGTCAAAAAAATATGTTAGTAAAGCAAACAATTCCTTTTTATACGTTGGTGGGGAGAGGGTAAAGCAGCTGGAAGAATACCTTTTTTCGTTTGTTTTAGTAAAAGATAGTGCTTGCTTATACTTTGCCATTCCTATACAGCATCCTATATAGTTTGCCTTTCCTATAAAACATTATATTTTCTGGTAGTTTCCAGGTAGTTTCAGTGATTTTTCTTTAATGGTCAAAGGTCATATGCAACTCTCAGCAGGAAATGCTCATCTCTTGTTTCTAAATTAATAACGAGCCAATGAATTAGTGTAGATGGGGCATTATCTTCCTTATTAGCAATCTCACTCTCAAAACTATCAAGAAATCGACAGCAATGTTCACGTTAATGAACTTCACAGAGCACTACTACCAGAGACGATTGTTTCCACAACTTTGAAAGGGTACAAAGAATGTGATTTTTTGCAATGATTCATTATGTTTTTTGTCGTGATCCTTGTTCCTTAGATTAACATTCATACCACAGCACATTGCCATCAGTACCTTTTTAGGCTGGCAGAAAACACCTGCCAAGCATTTCCAAATGCAAACTGGCTGCAGGGTCAGGCCTTGTGCCTTCAGTCTGTACAGAGTCAGTATCTTTCTGTGAGCTACTGCATGCACCATGGCAAAAAGGGGTCAGCAAACAGCCTCTGTGTAGTATAGCTGGAGTGTATGACCTCTTCTATACGACCTTTACCCCTGCCTAGCGTTTGGGGTTTGGGCAAGTAGTATCGAGTTATATGAAATGAACTGACCTGGAGTGTAAGCCAAGGCAACAGGAAAACAGGGGATAGGAGTTATTGTTTTCAAACTGCTGAATTCTAATGCAAGGACACAAAGTACTCTTTTTTTAATAACTCAGGATGACTGTTCAACAGGACTGGTGAAGGCAACGCTCAGTCTCTGAATACTGATTAAGTTACAATGTCAAATACACGTATCTGGAGTTATTCTCTGTGTATCAATAAGCAGGCTTCAACCTATGCTTTTTCTTTCTGGGCAGTTTACAAGACCAGAGCATCCAGATAACACCGCACCACATTTGTGCCCTCATTCTTCAAATTTTGCTCCCCGTGGTGAGTTCCATCTGTTTAGACCTGGATAAACAGTCCAATATATCATTTTAATACCCCTGGGAGCTGACTATTCGTGCCTATGCCTTCTGTACATATTTTATTTTTACTTGACATGTATTGCCGTATCCTCTTCATAGATAAACATCTTTGAATTTCTATCAAAGTACTACCAATGCGAAATGAAGAAAAACCAAATACCCAGGCATTAAATATACACATCCTAAAAGCCTTTTTGTAATCTTGGATGTTTAAAGTTTTACACCATTTCATGTGTTAGAGAAAGAAATTGATTCCAAGTTATTGATCATTAACATTGCTTAGCTGTAATCCTCTTCCCCCTCAGTGCAACCACAGAGCTCTAAGTCCATGTGCTTTGGAGAAAGGTTTCCCAGGAGGCTCCATAGTCTATATAGGATTTTTTTTTTTTGCAGGTATTAATTACTGTTTTCATTTATAAATGACTGTTAAAACAGACTGTACACAAAGGGTAGTTCATACTCTGAATCATTTAGTACAGGAATACAGACATTCTGTTTTGGGTCAGAAATGGTTGCATTTAAGCTGTGTGTCCTTTCAAGTCTTCCAAAGGATAAATGATTTGGACACTACAGCCTGCTAGATAATTGGGGGAAAAATGACATATATTTGCCTTCTGGAGGTTAATCTGGTGCTTAAACTAGGAACTTTCTTTTTTTCCTCCACAAATAAAACTGATCAGAAATATCTACTTTGCACATGGACACCTTTTAAATATACTATACACCGTGCATAGTTGAGCAGACACTTTACATAGATGTACAATTTTTTTTTGCCTGTAGGGCATGCAGATTTGTCTCTTGCATTTCTAAGAGGAATGCTGCAGAATTATCTTGCTAAGATTAAGCAATCTAATTTTAAAGCCTGGAAATGGTGTAACCATGGGACATAGCCTCTAGGTTAATCCAGAGACTCTACATATTTGGAAAAGAAAATCATTTGACCTCTATGTTTCTCTATTCTGTGCATGATAAATGAGTAATACGCCCCTCCCTGTTAAGGTTATGGGATTGTAAAAAAATCCCATATGGGACTGTAAAGTGCCAAATTCTGGTTTTGGCAATCCAGCAGGTTTAATAGTACTTATTTTTACAATAAATGTAATTATCAGTTACTTCTGCAGTCTTTCAAAGTGACAGCTGTGTAGTTTTCTTTAAAAACACTACTGCATCAAGTTTTGGATTGATGATTGCCGGTGCTTGTGATTGTCTCTCAGCCGCTAGGGAAATAAAGGAAACCAGAACAGTTTTTATATTTATCTTGTAACAATCACTTATACTGAAAAACGTGAAAAACCGTTGTGAAGCAAGGCCTACTGAGTGCATTCCTTTGCCTTTTCTGTTAACATTCCCCTCTTCATTAAAGGGCTGGTAGGAGATAAATACAGATGCTTTGTTACGGAGTGGTTGGTATATCTCGAGATCCCTCTCAAGCTGTGTCATCAAGGTAGAGACATGCCAGAACAGTAAGTCCCGTACAGACCACGAGCATGCTGACAGTCGTGATAGTCTTGAGAACAAAATATTTTATTCATCAATAAAACTATAGTTTACAGTAGTATTTACTAAATAAATTATATAATTTCTCTTTTACAAGAAATAAACTAAAGTTGAAAATATTCCAAAGACAATATATATATACACAACATAAGGCCTTGTTATAAATAACATCTTTTCTTCTTTTCACCAACAGTGAAAATGTCTTTAGAGGTTCATTTTCTTCTAGTATGTGCAGAGGCTTACCCTAACCTTTGCATCAATTCCTATTACCACTGACGTGGATCTAAGTGATTACAACCGAAGGGTGAAAAACATGTGAAATTAATTATATTCACCACTGTGCTTATTTTTAAATAGGTAAAGCAGATAATATATTTTGCTTGTGCATAATTACAGAATGCATGCAAATGAAATCACTAGAGAGCTGATAAGAAAATATTACTTCCAAGTCCAAAAAAGGTGATTGGCAATATAGTAGAAAGCAGCTCGAATACGCAGGTCTTCACAGTTCAGCAAGCAACAGCAGATGATAGTGGAGTGTGGAATGTTTCACATCACTTTTGCAAAGTCCGTCAATCCTTTCTATGGTTCAAAGATCCTGACATTTCTTAGAAAAAGTTCAGTTGATTATTACTCTTTGTCTATTAGGCTCAGCAAATTCCTCCTTCTTAAATCAGGAGTGCAGAAAGTGCTCTTCATTAACCACGGTCACTTCTCTGTCCTGGTTTTATTCTTCATGTATTACTGGAAATAGAGAAATAAGAAGCAAAATCAGGAGTTGTTTATTTGCTTTCTTACAGAATTATAAATTGGTAACATTTTTATTCACCTAAAGAGGATACAGCACAGTTCAACAATGATCCTATATTTATCATGCCCCCTAAAAAAAAAAAAAAGCATTGGGTATCTTTTTTTGAAGACAATCCAAACTGAGGGCACCCGGCAGTTCACAACAGCTTTTTTACCTTGCAGAAGTGACTGGGGCTCAATAGAAGTATTAGGGGACAAAAGTGCAGTTTTTGTGTGTCTTCTGTAAAAGTCCTGAGAGCTCCTGCTGGATGCTTTCCCAGTTGAAAAACCGTACCTACCCCAAATCTTTCAAGAACAACTAATGTTCAAGATCATAACAAACTTCTATTCACCATAAATAAATAAATGAATAAGTAAATAGATAAATTGACTTGCTATTAGTGGTTTAGTTTTCTACAGTATCTTCCACAGAAGCAGCTGTTAAGTAATACAAACAGCTGATCACTTCGTAGTATATCTATTGAGTCAGAGATTAATTGAGGAGAGGCTGTTCTTTGATGAATGCCTTATTACTACTATTTAAACTATGCATAAACTGACAGCTGAACAAAATCTTGCAGCAAATTGAATGCATCTCAGCTAATGTATCCAACACGGAGGGGGACACAAAAGCAAAGTGATGACAACTGCGGTGACCCCACTCTAAAACCTCCTAAAACAGAAAGAAACTCTTAAGTCCCCATTTCCTAAGCAGATTTTTAAGGTCACCTTTAAATTGTACTTTTACACACAAGGGTTTAACTAACCTTCAAACAGTTCAACAATAATCTAATCTTGTCTGGAAACAACAACAAAAAAAGCTCTGAAGGCCTTTTGAAAGCTCATCTTGGAAAGTGAACACCAGTAGATTTAAATCAATATTTTAATTATGACTTCTAGCCTTAGACTTTGAACCTGGCAGAATGATACTAAAATGTTGCAAGCTCTAACCTGCCCCTGTATTGCGCACCACTGTTATGGTCAGGGTGTTCATAACCTCTGATGGTTAACAAAGTGCTAATTTCTCAAAGGGTATTCTCTCTAGCAATGAAAGACTATATGCTGCCATATCAGCACCTGACTGCCTGCAGGTAGAAGAGTAGTCAGTTAGTAGGTACTTACAGCATGCAGAGCAATTGAATGTGCAAAGGGAAATTGTTGGACAAGTGAGTAAAATTAAGGTAAGAAGAGGATGATATGAGGCTAACAAGAATTTTTTAAAAAAAGCTCTGTTTGGAGAAAAAGGTTGAGAAGCATAGGGTAAACAAAATAATCCTTTATGAAACTGGCATAAATTACTCAAAATTTTCACTGGTTGCATCTAGTTTGTGTCTGAAAGCTCATATCTGAACGACTGCAAGTCCATTTCTGACAGATATAATGGTGATTCAGCACAACTTCAGACCCTCTGGCTTTATTACTACTTTTCACTCTCTAAGGTGATCAGCAATATTGTTGCTTTGTGCTACGCTATTCCACTGGTACACAGTTTTGAGTAGATTATTCTTGTTGCCTTACCTCTGATCCTTCAAAAGCATTTCTTAGGGATTAAGGATGCAAAAACTATCTACAAAATTTCCAATAACAGTATTGGAAAAAATTGCCCTGACAGGAACATGTAGCAACTGCTAACTGCATGAGTCAGTCACAGAAATGCTGTGCATGTGGTGGGATTCAAATATTCATCTTTGTGTCAAGTGCAATCTAGTTCTGTGCACATTATTGTGGGAAAAGCTCCATCTCCTGCAGTGCACAGAACATGAACCTCTGAGAAACTGTGTCACCACTGCATATTGTATGGGTTACTTTAATCACTGATGTAGGAAATTGAAAAAGACAGAGTTTGGCCACAGAGTTCTGAAAGAGACAGAGTTTGGCCACAGCGACTGGGTCTGAAATGATAGTTAACATACAGATGACTCTCAGATGCATTTCTGTAATTACTGTCTGAGATGTCTCTCGTTGCTTCTGTAATATATTTACAGTATTTGACCCTTTTTCTGTTCCAATTCTCTTTTCACAGATAAGAGTAAATTGATTTCTTCATATGGTTGATTTTCTTCATTAAAATCCTCAGGGTACAAGAACCTGTAGTACAGCAGCAATATACACTGTCATTTTAGCACTTGCCCTACTCAGGTAATGTATTAATTGTGATATGAAATGGTCTGTTTTTAATCTAATCAAGCGCATAATTCCAGTATCTGATTTTCATGGAAGGGAGACTGAAGTGTTGCTTCCTGCGTAACATTGCTTCTGCAAAAACACCCCTGCCAAACTATATTCCACTGCTTGGTTGTTGTTTCACCTTACAACAGCCTTCAGTTTTTTGAGAGACAGACTCTTTCCCTACTCTTGTCTAAGATGATAGGTGGATGGATACAGGGATAAAATTGGTAAGAGAGGAAAGGAACAGTGGCCTCACTGCATAGAACAACTAGGTTTTTCAACTTTCAAACTTAAATAAACTCTACTTTGAGGAATGATTGCTTGATTAGTTCCAGTATGTGCATGTAATATATTAAGGATTATTCTACTCTCGGGATACTCCTTATGTGTGTCTGTAAATGAGGAGGCCTAAATTCTCTTCTCCCAGTCCAAGAATTAACATTCAATCTACCATGCTTTTTCAGTATCTTCAGTGGAGATGGTGAGGCAGAGAAACTGAAGGAACCAGAAAAACTATAATATATCTAAAAGTGAGGTATGCATCACAGTGTGACTGTACACTTAGTAGCTTGTTCTTAGATGTATCCTGCTTAGGAATTGCTTTAACTTCAGGCACAATTGTTACTGCTTCACAGCAGCACTCTGAAGAAATCTACAGCATGATTGGAATCAAATTAAATTATATGAAAGACAGAATCAAAAAGTTCCTGAATGAAAAAAACAAATGCCTTGTCAAGAAGTTATGGTAGAAGGACAATCCCATACCTGAAGTATCTGATGAGAATCATAGAAAGGCTTGGTTTGTAAGGGATCTTAAAGATTATCTAGCTCCAAACCCCTTTCACAGGACCAGGTTGCCCAAAGCCCTATCCAGCCTGGCCTTGAATATCTCCAGGGATGGGGCATCCACAGTTCCTCTGTGCAACCTGTTCCAGTGCCTCACCAACCTCAGAATAAAGAATTTCATTGTTGTAACTAACCTAAAACTACCCTCTTTTAGCATAAAACCATTACTTCTTGTCCTATATGTATACACCCTAATCAAGAATCCCTCCTCATATTTCCTGTAAGCCCCTTTTAATAGCAGCAAGGCTTCTATTAAGGTCTGCCTGAAGTCTTCTCTACTCCAGGCTGAACAACCCCAACTCCCTCAGCCTGTCTTCACAGGACAGGTGCTCCAGCCCTCTGATCACCCTTGTGGCCCTCCTCTGGACTTGCTCTATCAGGTTCATGTCCCTCTTATGTCAGGGGTCTCAGAGCTGAAGACAGTACTCCTGGTAGGAACAATCTTTCACTTCATCTGAGCCAGGTGAAAATTTTCTTCTGTGCAAGGAGTTTACACTAGAACAGAGAGCTAAGGGTGGTGAAGCAAAAACAGCTCAAGGGGTGAAAATATTTCTAAGAGACAATAATCAAAAAGATGAGGAGTTAGATTGTAAACTGGCAGTTGGAAGGGTTTGAATATGAGCTAGGAAGTGCTCAAAATACAAAATACATAGCTATGGGATTGAGAATAGAAGAAAAGAAGAGCACTGAAAAGTATGAACAGGGAGACAGTTTTGCTAAGTCTCTAAACTAGCACTTATAGACTAGCACTTGTAAATCTACCTAGTTATGCATCTACAGCAAGATTAAATATAAAATTGATATTTAGCTATATTTTAAGACTTCAAAATCCTATAATAAAATTAGCATTTTGACATAGGTCACAAGAGTAATTCTCTATGTAATAATATTATCTATGCAATTCATCTGACAAATCATAGCTATACCAGACTCCAAATATGCTGAGCTTGCTCATCACCATAGTTACTGTCTTTTTTCTCCCTTGAAGCATGTGTCAATTCCTTCCACTCATATCTTCAGTGATAGTGACTTCTAAATCATACACAAATAACAGGAAGCAATGTTATGTTTCCACACAGCTATTTCTGCACTACCAAAGAAACTTTGATTATAGTTAAAAATGCAGGAATATTCTTTCAAGCAAAATAGTTCACTAATGAAATACTATAGGCAAGGCATTTATATATTTAATTAATTCCAGCATTTACCACCATTTGATTTAAGCTATACAGCACCACAACAGAGCAAACAAGTTTTTCGCAATATTATTTACATGCATGTTTACATGCATGTTCGAATCCCATAATAAGTGTAAAGGATCAGGCCTACTTAAACTGAAACAATTATCCTAATTCTTAAGTCTTACCACTCGGGTTTTACTGACACTGTAGTTTGTCAAAATAACGTCCACTGCCTTTTCATCGATAAATCATTTCAGAGGGTAGGCTGAGAAAACACAGTGGGGTAGTTTATAACTGCACATTGCTGTTTCGGGGACAGAAAGCTTGAAGAAGTTGGGACTTCGCTGCAAGACAGCAACCTGAAAGTGACTTTAACTTATTCCTTACTTCCTAACTGCAATTACCACTTCCAAGGTACCAGACCTTAACAACTGCACTGAGGTCTTCAGAATTGGTTGCTCTTTCTGATCTACCCTATGAAACTTCTGCAGTATGGGCTTTGTATTTCTTAGTAACAGAAGTCTACACAACACAGTAGACCTTTGTGTTCAAAAGTGTTTGCTGACGTTTAATGCTTTTCTGCTTACATACCAGCTGAAGCTGCCTGAACTGACATAACAAATAGGGTTTCAGAGAAATTTTAAGACACCAAATATATTTCTAAAGGAAGGAGGAAAAACTGTTTTAATGCATTGTTTTGTGCATTACTACATCAAAATGCAAAGAATAAGAGTTACCTTTCTCTGTTACTAGCTTATGTACAGTGACACTTTCTATTTATTTCAGATGGCATCTTTTGCTCATAAATGTTGTAAAATATCATAGAATGGGTTGGGTTAGAAGGGACCTTAAAGATCATCTAACTCCAACCCCTTTGCCATAAGCAGGGATGCCACCCACTAGGTCAGGTTAGCCAAGGCCCCATCCAGCCTGGCCTGAACACCTCTAGGGATGGGGCATCCACAGCTTCTCTAGGCAACCTGTGCCAGTGCCTCACTACCCTCTGAGTGAAGAATTTGCTCCTAACTTCTAAACTAAATCTATCCTCTTTTAGTTTAATACCATTTCCCCTTGTCCTATCATTACCTACCCAAGTAAAGAGTCCTCCTCCATCCTTTTTACAAGATCCCTTTAAGTATTGAAAAAATGTTGTAAGGTCTCCCTGGAGCCTTCTCTGCTCCAAAGAGCATCCCCAGTTCTCTCAGCCTTTCTTCATAGGAGAGTTGCTCCAGCCCTCTAACCATCTTTGTATCGTTCCCAGGTGCACCACCTTGCACTTGGCCTTGTTGAACCTCATGTAGTTCACATGGGCCCACTTCTCTGGCCTGTCCAGGTCCCTTTGGATGGCTTCCCTTCCTTCTGTTGTATCGACTGCACCACTCAGCTTGGTGTCATCTGCAAACTTGCTGAGGTGCACTCAAATCCCATTATCTATGTCACTGATAAAGATATTGAAAAGCACCAGTCCCAAGACAGACTCCTGAGGGACATCGCTTGTTACCAGCCTCCAACTGGACATAAAGCCATTGACCACCACTCTCTGGGTGTGGCCTTTCTGCCAATTCTTTATCCATGGGAATGGTCCATGCTTCAAATCCATATCTTTTCAATTTAGAGATTAGAATGTGTGTGGGACTGTGTCTAAAGCCTTACAGAAGTCCAGTATCTGTACTACCACTGAATTACATATTTATACAACCAAGAACTCTTAAACGTTTTAATTCCCTGTGGAGTCGATTCCAAATTCCTAACTGTTTTATAAAATCTATTCTTATCTTTCTGTAATCTCTAATTAAAAAAAAAAAAAAAAAAAGTAACTTTTTATAGTGTTTTCCACTGTTTGGTATTAGAATATTTGGAAATAACTTAGACTGGCTTACACTTACTGCTCAGTGCAGATCATGTTTTAACCATGTTTTATTAATAAAAACTAGAATGCTTCATTTAGTATCTGGGTTAAAAGATTTAAGAGAAAATAAATCAAAGGAATTTTAAAGTAAAATGACGTAACAGTGCTGCTTACAGTCTTAGGTGCAATAAATGCTGCTTTGCTGAACCTGGTCTTTATTGACAACTGAGGAGTTCTATGCCCAGACTGGCCTTTGAGTTGCAAACTCAAGATGTCTCTCTGTGTCCTAGAACAAAAATTCTTGCCACTACCAAATAAATTCTCAGTTTTGACATCAGTTGCGGAGTGCAAGTCTGCATAGATTTCCCGTAACGGAACAACCCCAAACTAATGCCCTTACCTGTAAGAGGAGTTTTGTTTTTTACAGTCTCTGTTCCCCCTGCCTTAATTTACTGTCTGGATTGGTATGCAAAACTGTTCAGCCAAATGCCATTTTAAAAGTGTATTTATAGTAAATTATGACAATGCCATTTAATCATTGGATCAAAAAATCATAGCTCTTAATTTACTTTAGGGCAAAAAAACTGTCCAAGAACCTTAGCATTTCAAAGCAAGAGGCAAAGACATCAAAAAATTAGTGGAGTGATAGAAATTAAGCAAATTAAGATGTTTTCCATTACAATACCTAGCAGGTTAGACTACAGCAGCTTGCCTTGTAGTAGAAAAACAGAGAAGGATTACTAACTAAAGGTTTAAAGGAAAACTGTGAATGCCACTTAGAGCTATGTCTTCACCAGTGCTTTTAAAATGTAAAAATGTATCTGGTAATGTTTTCAATTGAGGTTTAAAATCAGCTAATGTAAACATAATTGATTTGCTTTATTTTTGATGCATACATTAGAAATAACTGACCTCTTCCTCCTGTTCTTGAAAACATGCATCTTTCCCTTCCAGTGTACATTTAATCATCCTCCTACATAAAAACACAACTGCTTCCTGCCTCAGCAGCAATGAATAAAGCCAGTAACACATCACTGATCCTTTAGTCTCAGACCCTCCCAACCCATGACTGACTGTTGTTGCAGGGTCTGATGAAGGATATTGAGTGGAATTATGAAGTAAAAAGCGCAAAAACCAAATACCTTATTCTATTTCTCCACACACCTCAGCATGCATGCATCCTGGGGTAGATATGATAAAATTACAGCTTACACAGTAATCTCAGAATAATTAAGGAGGGAACAATATAGTCCATGGGACAGGACCAAGATGGCAGGGAGAAGGAATTTCTCCAGATGGGTTTGCCACCAAAGAAGTAACATGTGCTTAGCCATAGTATCCAATTTCCTTGAAGTGGTCAGCCATGGCATACCTGGAGAATCTAAATTGTCTAGATGACTAAGTTTCAGGTTTGTTTTATTTAGGATGCAGATAAAGGGTAGGACAAAAAAGCATCTACGGTTTTCTCCGCTTAACACCTATGTATTCTTCCAGACCTTTGCTCATGGGAGTAAGCACTGGATGTTTGTATATCCTGCAGAGTAGGGTTTTACTTATTTTTCTGTTGATGGTGATTAGTGGAATGTACATATACTTACTGCTGTCTCCTAGATATAACAGTAATGTTTTACAAGTCGCAAACTATCTACAGATAGTTTCACTATCACACTTGTAATGTGTAAGGGTTTTACAGAAGGTATTACCTATGCTTGTAATTAGAGCTTTC
Organism: Oxyura jamaicensis; assembly: GCF_011077185.1. Classification (NCBI taxonomy): domain Eukaryota; kingdom Metazoa; phylum Chordata; class Aves; order Anseriformes; family Anatidae; genus Oxyura; species Oxyura jamaicensis. The sequence continues at coordinate 37,159,578 of NC_048926.1, forward strand.
AGAGCATTCCACTATCTGCCCGAGAGAGCTCAAACTTCAAAAAAGTTGCTCCCAGTGCTGAGCAGGGTTAGTGATCCTTGTTTCTAAATTGGAGATACATGGATTTGATGGATGGACCACTTGGTGGGTAAGCAATTGCATGGATGGCTGCACTTTAAAAGTTGTGGTCAATGGCTCACTGTCCAGGTGGAGATCAGTAACAAATACTTGTCCTCAGGGGTCAGTACTGGGACTGGTGCTGTTTCATGTCTTTGTTGGTGACATGGACAGTGAAATCAAGTGCACCCTCAGCAAATTTGCTGATAAGACCAAATTTTTTGCTCATGAAGCCCTACCTGGAGTCCTGCGTTCAGTTCTGGGGCCCCCAGCCCAAGAAGGACACAGACATAATACAGTGAGTCCAGAGGAGGTCCATGAGGAGATCAGAGGGCTGGAGCACCTCTCCTATGAAGACAGGCTGAGGGAGTTGGGGTTGTTCAGTCTGGAGAAGAAAAGGCTCCAGGGGAGACCTCCACTGTAGCCTTCCAGTACCCAAAAGGGGCCCACATGAAAGCAGGAAAGGGACTCTGTCAGGGATTGCTGTGATAGGTCAAGGAGTAATGACTTTAAGCTAAAAAAGTGGAGATTTAGATTAGGTATCAGGAAAAAAATATTCACTCAGATTGTGCTGAGGCACTGGCACAGGTTGCCCAGAGAAGCTGTGGATGCCTCATCCCTGGAAGTTTTCAAGGCCAGGTTAGACGAGACTTAGAGCAACCTGATCTGGTGGGAGGTGTCCCTGCACGGGTGTTTGGGGCTAGATGATCTTTAATCATCCTTCCAACCTTTCCAACCCAAACCATTCTATGATAAATAAGACTGTTATAAAACAAAATCAAAAGTTTTCAACAACAAGGGTTTCTCTGTTAAGTGGAGCCAAAAAGTTAGGCTGTACCTGATCACTTGTCCATTTCCTGAACATTTCAGGATTTATTGTCTCTCATTACAGACTATTCATACGAACATCGTATCAACACCAGGCCCACAGGAATAGGCTGGTTCAATGGTCTACTTGTGGTCAGAGTTAACTAAGTGGTTCTGTAGCTAATTGGCTGCTTGTACCTGCTGCTCCTGTGTTCCAGTGGAGGCAGGACAGACCAAGAAGTTTGTTGGACTATTAAAATATTAGCTATGAAGTGGGTACTGTACAAACTCAATTGTTGCTGTCTAAAATACATCAGAAGCACAGCCAACAGAGAGCAGAAGGGAGATCAGAAACTAACGTGATTTATTCGGGATCTCATAAAAGAAATGTTAAAGACAGGACTATAAAGAATGCAGTGAACTTCATCTAAAAGGAAAGCAACCATGACTGTGTGAAATGCTTGCTAGAAACTAGTTAAAAGTCTTTGCTTTTCTCCCTTACTCCGTAGTACTATTTTGTCACAAAAGTCACAGACGTTTTTTCATGAAAGTAGAAGTAAAATATGACTAAGATACCAGGATTGTTTAATTTGTGCTTGAGGAAAACAAACCTTCAGGAAAAAAAAAAGGCCAGGCTTAACACACCTCTGTCCTATATTTATACTGAAATTTTCAAAAGGGTCTAAAAGAGCTAGATGCATAAAACTTCAGTCAAATACAACAGGCATTGGGTGTCTAGTATCTTTATGTCTGGGGGAGAGTGAGTGCATAGCTGTGTGAGGGTCAGCTGCCCACCAGGATTAAACCACAACAGCTGCAGATAACAAAAAAAATTTAATGCCATCACAGATGATATGAAGACAACCAAAGATTCAGACTTAAACTTACTGCTTATCTTTCAGCAGTAAGATAAACTGCTCACTAGGAGCCAAAGCAGCAAAAAGATCATTTTCTAATAATATTCCAGCCACTGCAACTGGAGAACCCTTCAGAACAGAAAGGGGAGCCATTAACTTACTTTATATTGAGCTCTACTTCACTGTCTTTAAATTCACTTATGTAAATACAGAACTTGTCTCCCTGGGAAAATTTACTCTCTGCACTGTGGAAGAAGAAAGATTTTTTTTCCCTCTTATAAGCATGAAAAACAAGTAGTATGCCATTCCCCCTTAACATTAGAAAAAGAAAAAAAAAAAAAAACACTTCATTATTAACACAATAATTAATAGGCACATAGATTCTGGAAGGATTTGCTTTGGCAAGGCACTTAAGCATGTGTCTCATTTAAGAAATACCTCAATGAACCTCTGGTTCTTTAAGTTCAGCATTTATTTAAGTTCCTTCCTGAGAGTCAGTCAGGAACTACAGAAAAAAGCCCACCAGAAACAGTTCGACAACTTACTAAGTAGACATCCAAAACTGAAGCATTATCATTTTCCGTCTCCAGTGTGCTCTGTTCTGAAGTCAAATAGATGGCACTGTCTTCTAAAGTATATGTTGAACTTGAAGGCAACCCTTTACTGGAAAGAGAAGGGAGACTACAGTTAACAAACAATACAAGCTGCAGAGGAGCTCGGTCATGGCTGAAATTTTAAAAATTTCTCTTAAACATACAAGCTTCAAATACCTGAAAAGAAGAAAAGTAAATCAGCAAGTATAGGTATCTTGACAAAAGCTAGTTAACTGGGGTCTAATAAATTACTAGCAAACAAACCACACAGTTTCTGCTTTGGAATTAACTAAAATGTTATCAAAAAGTAATACAGTCCCTGAACTCTATTGAAAGAACTAAACTATGCCACAGTCAATGTGGGATAATTTCTTAATTTCAAAAGAAGCTACTTCCACCTTTAACCACATTTTAAAATTTAAAATGGGGGGGGGGGGCCCCCATTCAGTAATTAAGCAAAGTTTGTCAGGTAGATAAACCCTGCAACCAGCAGTTCAGATATGAAAGTAGGAGATTCATGGAACAGATATGATACAGATATGAAACAGATATGATTTCTGTTCTCTGTTATGGAGAAAGGATGGAAAGGATGTGAAACTACAGATGGATCTGCACAGTAATCTTGTTTTGTTTTGTAAACACTGAGAACCACAAAGCTGAAATTGTCAAAGGTGTTTTAATGGAGTTAGGCACCCATTATCACCCATCTACTAGCTGGCAGAAACTAATAGACTCCAGGCTGCCTTGAAAACCCAACCATCAGTTTTGAAGACCCATATTTCAAATGGTGTTTGTTACCCATTTACATGTGAAGTAAAACAAAATTCAGCATTACAACTGGGTATCAAAACATGGTTACAGCCATCAGACTATAAATGAGGAAAGGAGAATTAATTTTTCCCTCCCTTTGCAGTACTTCATACTTAAGATATGTTTCAGATCGAGCATAATTTCAGAAAGGATAAAGCTAGCATCCAAAGTAGAAAACAATCACAAGTGCTCAACAAAATAATGAATCATTAGTCATCCTCATGTCATATTAGTATTAAGTGCACAGCACTACATTTACCACATCGTATATATATATATATATATATATACTATATAGCACATTAAGCATCTTTTCAATAGCAAAACTATTTGTTTTGTCTGAAGGGTGATCCAGCTCCCACTGACTTGGTACCAGTTTTCTAACACTCTCTGTATTCTATTAAGCAACATTTCAGTCACATCAGTCTCCTGCCAACACTCACTTTCCAGAAGGCGAGGGAACACACGGGAAGGGAACAAAGGGTCTGTTGCCAAATGGTGACTATGGTTTATCATCTCCCACAAAATAAGCGCTATCATTAGACATACCATTCTTGGTAAATGAAAGAAAAAAAACAAGAGTCACTTTTGCTTGCAGAATTTTGACACTCAATTCAGGCTTCAGAAAGCGCAAAGGCACCGTATATGAAAAACCACATGACAGAAGATGAATGTGCACAGAGCAACTACTACTGCTATAAAAATATGTGAAGCCAATGGTCAACCATTTTCTCTGGAAAACAGTGTTCTGCATTACTAAGAGCTAGTCAGGCAGGTTGTAGTGTATACCTGTCTTTCATTCCTGCATCATTTTAGGTTTAAAAGGAAAAAAATACTTGAAGTAGTTATTAACTTCACACAGGCCACATCACTGCTACCTTTACTGCTGTTATTCTTGACTTCCTGCACTTTCATAAACCTTTGCACTCAGACTAGGTGAGAGATTCTCCAATTCACACCAGTGCATTTTATTTTATAACCTTTATGTAAAACAAGAGCAAGACCTAGTTGGCCTATTCTTCTGTTTAATTCATTGGCTTACTGTTACACTTATTTTCCTTTCTCCCTTTCCTATTTTTCTGTTAGAAAGCACTGTGCTTCCTTTGCTCCTACTTTGTTAAACTGTAATGTCTGTTCTTTCACGGCTTGTTCTGGACTGCAAACAATAGCAAAGTGCTCAGTTTTGGTATTGTTAAGCTACTGTTTTTGCCTATAAAACATAATAAAGACCATGCCAACTGCCCTTCCGGGTGTGCCTCTTTTTTGTGGAAAGCAGTGAGTCATGCTGGGTCTGGCTGCTACAGAAATCCACCACACAGCCAGGCAGCAAATGAGGGTTGAGGCAAAAAGAACATGGAAACTGTCAAAATCAGCTCCTAATAATATCACCGTTTGGTTATTCACTAGTGAACTTCCAAAAAAGAGACTTAATATATAGAAATAAAGAAACAGAAAACATTTATATATTTAATATACAGAAAGAGAGGGGAGAAAAGGGAGACAAATTTGTACAGAGTGATCTTATGCAGAGAAAACCAGCAGGGACTACAGTCCATTGAACAAAAGTAGGCATGAATGAAGAGAATGGAATAAGAGAAATGCCACTGTATTTTTCTTACAATCAAATCCTCACACTGTATTTGTGTATAACAATCCTCTTGCCACTGTGACTTTCACTCTGAATAACTAGAGATCAGTTCTACAAGTAGGGAAGACTCATCTCCTCCATGAAGAACTGTTTGCAAAAGAAGTGTAGGAAAACTTTTTCAAGACAGAGTTTTGTTTCATATACCTTAAGTTCAATAACTGGAGACTTTGAGAAGATTCCAAAAATTCTCTAAGAAAAATCTTAATTTTATATTTAAAGGAACAAGTGCTGTTCTTTTTGGGAAGCCAATCTATTATGCACATAAAAGAGAAAGTGGTAATTTGATGACACTGCCATATTAATTTGCATCTGGAGTTGGTGTCAGTCTGAAAACAGTAACTTGCACCAACAGCTGAACTCTGTCAGAGTTGCAGTACAGTGCTTATGTCTAATAATGTAATAACACCTTCTTAGTTAAGCTTTTTAGTTAGAAATCATTTCCACATCAGGATACCACAATTATTTTGCTTATTGAACTTGCCTTGTAATGACAACCAGAAGAAAATGCATCCCAACTGGATAACTGACTATGAAATACATAAAGATATGCATAATAACAAGAGTTCCAATTTTCCTATGAAAAGGGAAAAAGCAAGAATTTTTCAATTCATTTTTCAAAGTCCTTCTAAAATGCTTTCCTGGACACAAAGTGCAAAAAATTAACTTAAAACGTTAAAGATGGTCCGGGATTGTGACTTACAAATATGGAAAATCAGGGTGTTTTTAAGCAGCAACAGTTAAATTAGACTGATTTTCTGTGGATTTGTATAGCAGTGTAGTTCTCATACATTTTAATCTAAGGATAATAGTTGCAAGATCCTATTAAGTTTCTAAGACATAAAGAAAAAGAACTACTCTTTGTCAAGAAACTAGCATAAGCATGCAGGATTATCTAAACAAACAAAACCCAACCAGCCAAAAGACCAACAAAAAAACCTCCCAAATTTTAATTTGTGTTTCTGTCCTTCAGCATATTTTACTTATACTAAACTGTAACCAGTTCCTGAAGTGACAGCTTTAGAAATGAAAGAGTTCTGCTTTGTTAATGGAAAAACAAATCTGCCTCATTACAATGTGTCTACTTCTAAGTAAACCTGCAAGACAGGTGGGAGCATCAGTCTTCCTTACCGGTCTTTGCATGGCCTTTGAAGAATGAATAGCAGAAGCTGTGCCAGGTGGTTACAATTGAAGGAAGCAGAAGGCAGAAGTTTATTTTCTTTTTTTTTTTTTTTTTTTTTTTCTCTCTCTCCCTCCTGCACTATGAAGAACAGCTCATGTATGAATATAATTATCAGCTTCCTTCAGATGGGCCAAAATACATGAGCTATGAATTAGAATGAGCCACTATGAGTCCTGTTGGGAAGAGTTGTAATAAAAATAGGCTTTGATGTCTTTTGCTGAATGTCAAACAACCTCTTCTGTCAGAATATTTATGCCCCTAAAAGCAGCACATTTGCAATGTCCAACGTGTTTGAAAGCTGTTATATAAGGTTTTGAGAAAATTATCAGCTCATTGCATCATGACCTTTACAATCTCCTTACAGAAGCTACTCAGAAAAATGTTTTGTGTATTAATGGGCAGTAAAACTATTGTTCTAATGTGCAGCTCAATACCAAACACCACGGACAATCTAGTGTGCATACATAAGTATGAAAAGGACAACAGGTTTTTAAAAGCCTGTTGAACTAAGTGTGTTAGTCTAATGTTTACAATGTAGAAATCACCTCTAAAACACAATCTCACATTTTTTATAAATTTCATGCATCTGAAAAAAAAAGGGTAATATTAAAAAAAACTTTGTCAGTCATATTTTACTAATGATGTTTACAAGCATGAAAACCATACACCTGAAAAATCATAGAATCACAGAATGGCCTGGGTTGAAAAGAACCTTAAAGATTAGTTTCAACCCCTCAGTCATTGGCAGGGTTGCCAGCCACTAGAGCAGGCTGCCCAGAGCCACATCCAGCCTGGCCTTGAATGCCTCCAGGGATGTGGATAGGTAGACATGACTGATATTCTAAATGCTGTTTCTGTATTCCAAGTGAAAGAGCCTGACAATGAGACTCCGTGTTACTAAACTTACACTAGTGGCAAATCATGACATGCGAATCAGTAAGCATCCCAGTTACATGAAGGTGAAACATATACTCCTTTGCCATTGCCAATTAGAATCCTAAGACCTGTCATTTTTGCAGCTGACATACATACGTAGTTGAAAAGCTTGTAGGTGCAAGCAATTAGAATTGAGGAACTCAGTCTGTATTTCAAAATCCTGAGTAACCATGGTGAAATCCATTGGGCAGCGCACATCAACACATACCAGCTCAGGGAGGGATCCACACATGAAGTCTGTTCTAAGACGTTCTTTTGGACCCTCCTCACCAGAAAGAATTAAGGTCATGAAATCAGACTTGTAAGAACGAGTGTGGAATAAGAAAGGCAGCATGCAGGGGGACAAATTCATGCAAGGACACATTGCTTTTGTATTAAATAACTGCTATTACCACATGATCATCTGTGCATTTATCTGAACAATAATTTTAAATTTCAAGTTTAAGAAGTACAGGATTTCTTTTTACTTTTAAACCAGTAAATCATTTCCAGTAACATCTCATTTAATCATTTAATTTTTTAAATTTATTTTATTTTTCCTGTGAAGGAAAGCATCCAGATTTGATTTTCACTTTGCATTTTAAGTCAGGAACTGAAATTTTGTATTTTGGTTTATGTCCAGGACAATCATTTACATGCCTGAGACAGATTCCCTCTTCTAACACTTCATGAAACAACTCCAATAAATCTAAACATTAACTTTTGACATCTCTGGAGGAGGGGAGGGAGTCAGTTTGCTCAGATGACATAGTTCTTTTAATGCTAACATAGATAATAAAATATCAGACTATAGGATTAAATGAAACATGTATTAATCTTTAGTCCAACATTGCTTTTTGATGCTACATCAAGATTGCAGATAGCAGTGTTCTGCCCTTTTAACCAATATTTTTCAATCTGTTTTTACGCTAAGTATTTTTTTTTCTCTTTTAACTTTTTCACAACTTATAGTCATTATGCCTTTGTATCTGGAAGTGTTATCTGCTGTAGCTGTAATTCTATACTAGGATGTAAACAACAGCAACAAAAAAATGGATGGTGTACCTTAAAGGATACAAAGCTCTTCAGACATGACAAAATACAGCTCCTTCCAGCACATTAATGAGAGTTAGAAATTACAGTCTTTTCAAAAAATAAGTAACTGAGCTGCAACCAACATGTACATGGAACTTCTGCATGAGTAAAAATATATATATATATATAATCTCTTAATGCAACATACTTGCTGGAAACAATTGGTAATTAAAAGTTCAAATTACTGCAACAGCCTCATCATAGCTGCATTGGTGATCATTCAGTTTCAATGCAGACTTCTAATAAGGCATTCAAAGACAAATTGGGAGTGAGGGGACAGAATAAGAGAGTAAGAGAAGACCCTATTTACATGGTGTATCAGAAAGAGCAAAATAGTGGAACACAGGTTTTGTACAATTTCGTGATGCACTCAGTTCTCATCCTTAATTTTTAGACTGAAAAAGAAAATCCAAAAAAAAGATACTTTCTCCATTCAGTAATGATCATCCACAAGAGTGCTCAACTCTGCTCTTGCCCTCACCTTCCTAAAGCAGTCTATTTCATCTTGGTTCTAAGTTAAAAAAAAAGAGAAAAAAAAGGAAAAAAAAAAAAAAGAAACCAGAAAGAAAAAATAATGCCATCACAGCAGAATGGGGAAAGCCTTAGTTTTCTTTCAACTACATATTACATGTTGCTTCAATCATAGTCAAATTTTCTTTCTCTCCCATGGGGATTCCCCCATTCAGTGCATCCGTTCACGAATTAGAGCTTTCAATTCTTTTTCCTCCACTTAGTTGCTTATTTACATTCAGTTGGCATGAATTTAATTCTCTTTTAATCAAATTGAAGCAATTTTTTCTAAGCTTCAGAAGCTAAAGGTGGTGGGTGGACAGACAGAACATTTAAACATAACACAAAAATTTGCCTAGATAGAAAGGCAGATGCACAAAAGGTGTGTATTTCTTACAGCAGGAAAGTTAATACTTACAAATCCCTTCCAAAAACAGCAGAAGCTTTTACTCTACAGACAGAGAAGCAAAGTAACCCTTTATCATGGGATTTTATTTAGGTTTGTAACTGAAAATTGTGAGTCCTGCTGTAAGATAGACTGAGAAGAGAGTTTGTTGTTGTTATTTTTTAAACAAAGCAAAACAAAACAAACTCCTGTTTAAAACATGTCTAGAAGCACCTGTAAAAGCATCAACCTTCTCCAGTTCTTTGCAATTATAACAGCAATGTTAACTGAGACAACAGTCACAATGCTCAGGATGTTCCAATTTGTCATCTTTAATTTAATTCATCAGTACTCACTATGAAAACTTTACCTTCATCTGCTTACAGAAGTAATGCCAGATATAATATGTAATAATTGCCTCTCCTAAAATAAAGCAAGTAAACTCTTTCAATTAAGGGTATTTCAACTCAAAATTGAACATTATTTCTTGTGGAAAAACACATCTTTTAAATCTTTTAATTACTGAAATAACTCTGTGCCACATATAAATTTACTTGAGGTGGAGTGGAAAATCTTGAAAGCTTACATTTGCTGAATAACTTATATCACATTATGTTTGTTCACTTTTTCCTTTTTAATTCCCTATTGTAGATGGTCCTTGTGTGGTGAAAAATACAGACATCTCTCCCCCCCCCCTTCTTTTCCCACTCCTTCACACTGCCAGGGTAACACCTGATATCTCCTCTAACTCTTCAAGGACTGAGGAATAACTTGGTGAAAAACAATCAGCTGGTAGTCTGGACAAACACTCCAAATAAGCTGTGTGTCTATGACTGCTGCTCAGTCTCCCTGTTTTGCTGAAATCTCAAATCCCTAACCACTGCTCTGTATCATCTAACAACTGCGCTTGTTCTAACCATACCAAATCAGGATTACATACGTGCTCCTCACATGATAAAGACTCAGAAGCCAGCTTCAGCTCAGCAAGTCACAACTGGATAGCCACACTGGCAGCATCTCCTCACTTAGACCACAAGTGCTAAGCACCCTCAAGGTGGTAATGAGCTCCTTTCTCGGGTAAAATGCCATGTTTCTCTCCTTGGAAAAAAATACATTCATGGCTAATAGAAACAGAGGGTAGTTCTGAAAAACAGGTTACAAATGTGTGTCTCAAGGTATTGAGATGAGTGCCTCAAGGTATTAAAAAGTATTATTGTTTTTTTTTTTTTTTTTTTTTTTTTTTTTTAATAGGGCATATGACAGCATCTGTCTTCTTAATGGTATTGGCACACACTACTTACCAACATTAATGGCAGTCAAGGAGCCATCCAGACACTGTACTGTTACTACATGTGCAGGACTATTTCCTTTCAATATCATATAACAGAGATTTCTAAGTGGTTATGAGGAAATTCTTGTACTACCTACTTTCTGCTAGGACACTCTGAAGGAGGAGGAAAAAGCCTGAAAAATAAGGTGCCAAACTGTGATTCTATTGAAGAACTTAAAGTAGAACTTCATAGTCAATTACATATTTAAAGACTGACAGCAGGCTTACATTTGTAAACAAATCATTTGTTCAGGCTTTGTTTCAAAGACTGCTCCAGGCTTTATGGTTTAAACAGCAAAGTGCTGAGTCCTGCAGCACAGCATTTTGTAATGCTCAAAAGAAGAACTCTAGTGAGAAAAAACTAAGGCATCTAAAACTAGAGGCATCATTCTGGCTTTTTTTTTTTTTTTTTTTTTCATACCAGCTTTTCTTAATGTAGGACTGAAGTGCCTCCAATACATAATAAAAGCAAACAAAACTTCAGCTGTACATACTATTAGTAGCCTATTTCTTAAAGTTCGTGCATAGGCTTTTTGGGACAACTTGTCATGGTTCTGTAATTAAAAAATAATCTTTTTTTTTTAGACCCTAAACCATATCTCATGTCAAAATTTCTTTTTTAGCAAAACATTAGACCTATGGAAAATGCCACATCACTGAGATTTGTTTCAACTTAATGAAAATGGTACCTGCAAATATCATTTTGATCAAGCAATGCTGCAAGTCATTTTACTTCTTATACAAAAGCAATTGGTCAAATTTTAATAGGGAAGTAAAATTCTACTGCTTCAAGATTACTTGTAAAATAACTTGATCTTTTTGGACAAAATGCCAAGTAAAGTACTACATCTGAGTACATGAGTAAGCTTACCAAATTTATATAGACACTGTGTAGTGCAGGATTCCAAATTACTACAAAGAAATTCAAGATACTTGCTTTCACAAAAGATACCCTTCCTGACAAAAACAGATAAAGAAACACCTAGTCTGTGATACCACATATGGCAAATGATTTCTAAGCAGGCAAGACAGCACAACATAAAATTTCGTTTCAGGCACACTTGGTAGAGTACAGGTACACACAATCTCCCAGAAAGCTTTACTGGCACAACAACGATATTGGGCAGACATGGCTACAAGGCATTCAAACACAACTCATTATCACATCCAGGCTAGATCACAAGTGTCTACACTTTCCTTGAGACCTTCCTGTTTTCATCTGTCTTAGGTTAAAATTAGACAGGCTCTCTTCACATCCATTGGAGAAGGTTCACAGAAATGCACTTCAGAAATGGTCACTTTGAAGGAATGTAAAGAAGATCATTCAGCACTCAACATTCAGAATAAATATCAACTTGAAAGCAGTTCCCTTTTCCTAGCACATCAAAGTTTTCTGCAGGTTTTTCAGGCTGCAGCCAAGTTACAACAAGTATTTCCTACCCTGATCTTAGTATACATTGGCTTGTGGAACAGACTAAGGCCTAAGCAAGTTTTCAATGCCTACTTTAGCTTTGCAACATGACAAAAAATTAAAGGTGTACTGTAAAATTTATGCAGTATTTATGCATTTTATTTTGTGAGCTCAGTGCAAAATACTTAATAGGTCCTATGGCGTAATGACACCTCTTCTTCACTGGAGATGGTCAGTGTCGATCCACAGAGATAGTCTCACATTCTGCATTTTCTTTTGCAGAGCCTCCTCCCATTGCATACATTGTCAGACTTTAACCAGAACAGTGGGGAGTATTATTCCAAATATACAACCTTTACCTGCTAGAATAGAGCATAGGTTGATCACGTTGGTAACGCTCATCTACATTCAAGGAAGAAGAAGAAATTGTGGTTGCCAAAGAAGCTGCTTCAAACAGAGAAGGAGTGCTTGGCACTAGATCCGGTCGATGGCGTGAACCTAGTACTAAATTCACAAAAACAAAGAACAACATTAACAACTGTAATTTCAAACTGGATCCAAGAATCTTTATCCAAGTGTATGGAGTCACTTGGTGCTCTCACCAGTTTCTTTAAGCTTCTTGACATGTTTGAATTGATGAGATCATGATGCTCATGTGCCCATACCCACTCTCTTTCACACTATAGGGCAAATTACAGCTGCTAGACAGTACACTTCTGCAGATGACAGAGCAAACCCATGGACAAATATTAAACACTGGTATGATTATCTAAGTTCCAGGATTGGTCTCATGCTGTGAAGGCCTGTTTTTCAGATGGGATTAGATGGTTGGTTCTCCATTGTGTCAGGCTGCAGATGCACTCTGAAAGGGGCATACTCTTCAAAAAGACTCCGGGGAAAATGAACTGAGCTCTAAAACACTTCACATGACATGTTCTTTTAGAAATCATAGAACAGAACTGGATCTGGCCTTAATCTACTGCCTGTGTTGCACATACTCTTTTAGGATTCCCTGAAAATGAGGAGAACACTAAAATTATATTAAAACCTTGATTCTGACTTCCCCTTGCTCCTGGAGGTCCATTTCGACAAATAGAACTAACTGCTCTTTCCCTGTATTAACCAAGAATAACCCAAACCTCAAATTTAGAAAGATCAGCCAAATTGGAGACCTCCTAGTTCAGGCTTATACTAAAATTGCTTTAAAAACAGTGTTTAGGCTGTTGATTTGAAAGTCATTACCTTCCTCATCCAGGCTGGAGTAGCTTTGTCCTTCAGTAATAATGCCATGTTTCTCATCCTTCCAGTCCTGGCTAACAGCATACACTATTTCTTGTGATGTTGCCTTCAGGGCCGTGATGGAATTGCACCGTTTCTTGGAAGGTGAAGATCTTAAAGCTGCATTACCAAATGAACACAGATGTTGAATTAAGTCATCTTAATCAACCTGCCTACCTTTAACAGCATACAGAAAGACAAGACATCTATAAAGCTAGTTTCTGGATATAGACCAAGAATCCAAATAGACTGTATCCATTCAAATACAAAATCACTTATCAAAGAGCTTAAACCAAGAGCCACAGGCATTGGCTATTTATCTACGAGTGAAGAACTTTTTTTTTTTTTTTCCTGAAGTTTCTTACTGACAAAAAATTCAAGTCAGTAAACCAACTTTGACATCAATAAGATACAAATCTCCTAAGTAGCATCAACCTGTGTAATTAGACACAGATCAACACAGAAGAAAACACAAGACAGAAAAACTGAAAAGTTTTGGAGTATTCTGAGAAGTTATGATCACTTGCTCGACCTGTGAACTACTGCTTTACAACGATGCATATGATACCACAACGTTTCCATTTCAGTGGTGTGTTCAAACCGAATCTTCTCTGGGTAAAATAAACACTTCCAATATATTGATGGCTTGTATATTCAGGTACGAGCATCCCTTTTATACATCTTAGCAGGGACTTCGTACTTACTTATGGGATTTTGAGTGAATCTAGGATCTGACCAGTATTACTGTTACTGGATCATGACCTCTTTTTGTAGTTCTCTTCCAGAAGGATACCAACTAGTTCATTTAGTGTTTTTTTTGTTTGTTTTGTTTGTTTGTTTGTTGTTTGTTTTTAATTGCCAGCTTCCATACACTGGCGCAAGGTCACTTCAGATACACTAAAACAGTTTATACTGTGCTGTACTCCAAAATTCAAATTAAGAGCATCAAAATCATTTGGCTAAGGACTTGCTTGGAAGAAGATAATCAGATGCACAGCTCCAGAATATTGTTAAAAAAAATAACAAAAAAGTAGATCTGCTGAGCTAACACCTGACCAAGGCTGAATCTGCTTACTGCATTTTAATAGTTAGTTTTGGAGGCTTGCTCTGTGCACTAAAGGAAAAGCTTACATCCAGAACAGGGCTTAAGAACTTAAACTGAAACATCTCAAAGTTCGGAAGCGATGTTCTTGAAGACAAGAACACTCCTACTTTATTTCTGTGAAAGAATGATAATGCATTTTAACTATTCATCTATATAAAAGTAGATTAATAGCCTTGTATACAAATCAATAACAGTGGGATATTAGAACAGGTTAATAGTCTGGAAAAACAAGACACAAATTAAGATCAGAGAGAAAATTAGGCATGGTGTCCTTAGTTCTACATTGTAGTTTTCAAATACAGAAAGCTTTGAATCTTGTGCTTACATAAATCTAGAAGTAAAAAATAGAACTGAAAAAAATACTCAAATGTTCAGGAAACGTATATAGCTGCAAGATAAATTTAGTTTGTTCAAGGGAGAGATGTATTGAGCTCTGTACTGTTTATTTTCCATCAGTATGGAAGAGTTCCAGGTAACAAGGCTTTTGGAGTATATCTTAGACAACACAGCTGCCATCAGCTCTCTAACAAAATTATTCCATGGTTTAGCAGAACTCAGCCTCAGGAGACTCCTTCTTCCTTTCATCTGAATTTTGCTTTGTTTTTATCACATTAGCAAACAGTGGATTAATACCATAAAATTATCATAAAGTGGTAATTTTAAGTTCATATACTACATCATTTACCTGTTCCAAAGGTTTTACTATTTAACACCTTAAGTTGTTAGCTTGTACTAGTATTTACAGTAATTCTCCTTTCACTTAAATCTCATTTAGCTCTATCATTCATTTGCATTTTGTTCTACTTCTCTCCACGTGGGCTTCCTTCTCACTCAGATAACTATTGACAATGTTAAAAGAGACCAGCCTCACACTGGTCACAAAGGTGTATACAAAACACCTTTCATCAGTTTGACACAATTCCATAGCCTCAATACTCTTCCTGTGGCATTTGAGCCAACTGTCTGTTCCACATATCAACGTTCACCTCCAAACCAAATACAGGTACACAAGATAAGATTATCATAATGCTAACCAGGATCTTTTCTAGAGTATATGCTTCTCTATCAGCTACATAGTTCTAGCCAATCAATTTGTATTTATTTGTCAGGAACTGTGCTTTATAAAAATCCATCCACGAAACTTACAGAACACTATTTCCTAGAAGACAGATGCCTTCTTTTACCAAATGGGAAAAAAACATTGTCAGAAAAACAAAACAAAACAAACAAACAAAAAAGTGAAATGTCAGCACCTCCACAGATTTAAAAAATAGTTTGGCAGTAAAGCAGTAAGTTAGTAATGGATGATACCAACTGCTTTGTTTGTCTTATATATTACATTTTTTATAGCACCTGCCACAATTGCTCAGATAACCAGGACGGCTTTTCCCCGAACTGTGGCTTGGGACACAGTGAAACCCAAGCACTCATCTGTGCCTTGCTGGTATATTCATCAGGTCTTGCCTACCACTTTCATCACTGCACAGACGCTGAGTGCTTCTCAGCAGTCACCACCATTCTTCTCTGCATATTCGATACTTCAGACTGAATGTCCTTCCAGTAGCATGACATATTCTATTCACAGAAGAATTATCCATTGACTCATTAATAAAAGACTCTCCAAAAGTCTTATTTTCCTGAATGCTTGTCACAACACAGCATGTATATGTAAAATCACTAGGGTTAATTCAAGTTTTCCCTTCTTCCTCTAAAACCCCCTCACGCTACTTAAACTCTGCTTTTATTTTATTTTATTTTATTTAAAGTTTGGCTTCTCTCAGCTTTCTCTTTTCTCCATAAGTCCTTTTCCTCTTATTTAGTAATTTTTATTTATTTAGATGATTTTTATCATCTACTGTTCTGATTTCTTGTTGTTCTTAGGGTCTGCAGAGGGTCACTTTCCCCTTCAACCCTAATGCTTGAGGATATACAGTTGCATGGTCTACTTAAAGTTATACTAATAATTAATTTTATTTCTGAGAAGTTACAATAAACAATAGTTAATTTTAATAGTAAATTGTTGCTGAAAAACTTAAATGGAAGTCTTTGGACAACTCTTGGTAGGTAGTGATGTCCTTTTGTTGTGAAGGTGGGTTTCTACTCGCATTCTTCCTGTTTTTTTAACCCATACCTGATAATGGTAAAGTATTAGGCAAAGTACTTAATAATGGTATGTAATTTACCCTTGAGAATGAATTAAAAGATTAAGGAAAGGAGAAATGGATAGGAAAAGCAGAAACAGGTAACAGTGACAAAGGTGAAAGACTTTATTAATTGTGAACTTCCTGTTTTCTTCCTGACAAAGCACAGAAGAAATCCATATCAAAAGGAAGAATGGCTACACTCAAACATGCTAAAAATGGTATTTAATCAACTAATGCAAATTAAATAAAGTGAATGGGGTCATTTCTCTGAATAGATGAAGGACTGGGCACATAATTAGCTCATGAAATTTATCTTGATATCAATCAAGGGAACCTGCCTTACCTTCAGATCCCCGATGACACAAAAAATACATAGGAAATAATTCTCCATAATTCTAATAGTAGGGTACAATCCCACTAGACCCAGTGAAGAAACTCAACTTCTGGTAATGCAGTTACCACGTGATCTTGAAGAAAGATTTATTCTATTGTCAAGACAAAAGTATTTTGAAGTAATGATTATAAAAGAGTCTAGAAGAGCAAAAACAACAACTTTCTTACCTTGAACTTTCTTGAAAACTCTGGTGCTCATAAATTTTAAAAATCTGTCTGCATAAAAACTTGGTCTGTGAACTGAAACTGTGTCCTATAAGATTGAAAAAGTTCTCAGTCACATTTTCCACATGAAAATCAAAATTAAATTGTCAAGAGAAAAGCTCTACAACTCTGGTAAATTATATATTTCTGTCTTATTCAAAACAACAAAACCCCAACACTTTTTTCCTTTAAGGAAATTTGGCTTAGACGAGTTTTAACTAAGTTAGACAATTTCATTTATGAAATTTTGCGTTATTATACAGCCACATTCTGCAAAATCTTTCCAGAACTTGGAAATGCTATTTTTTACCTTACATACTTTCTTCAGTGTCTTTCTACATGACTATTGTCCCGAGTAAGTTATATGGGCAAGATAATTTTATTTGCTTTTTGAAAGATCAACTAAAGTAAGAGCATTAATTGGGAAATGGATCTAAAAAAATTCAGCAACACTCTAGATGATGTGGTGATGGCAGACTACAACTATCCCAGAACTAGCTCTTCCCTGGTCAACAGAGGTCAAATTTCCATTACCTAAATATCAGCAATTAAAAATATTTATATTTACCCCATCATAAACAAGAGCTTTCCATGAGTGTTCCAGCTTCTTCATTAACCTAAGCACATAAAAACAAACTCAGAATTGCTCTGTAAATATTCCATACTTGTAAGCAATATTTTATTCAATAAAAATAGGAAATTCAACTGCCACTTACCTGTAAGACTGTAGAATATCAATAATACCCATAAATAGAAGCAGCTTTTCTCCTTTATGGCTTTTGGCTGGAATACCTCCCATTCTGAAAAACAAACAAACAAACAAAAAAAACAACTTAGATTATCTTTTAAGAGATTTCTGATTTTGTCACTTAGCAGGTGAACTGTATCTATTTAAAAATCCAAAGAAATAATGCACAACTTTAAAGCTAGATGTCACAGTGCAAAGTCAGCCAGGTGTGGGCCCCTTAGCAAGCAACTGATTTTAAATGGCAAACTTAAAGTATCTCAGATACACTAGTAAATATCCATCATAAACAAGGAATATTTTGGGATGACTTTTAGATAGGACTGGAAATCCATGGAAAGATCTAACTGCTGCTTTCAGCAGCAATACTGCACTGCTCGTGATCTGGGCAGCACCACATTATCACTACTGTTACAGGATACCTGGTCTTCCATATATAATAACCACGGGGACGTTCTCAGACGACCTGTGTAATCAGTCTTGGCTTTTAGTAAATAACAAAAACCAAAACCAAGACAGATCACCCTGCCCCCCACCCCCCCCACCACCCCCCAAACCTGCCAATGCAACACCTCTACCACCATACAAGAGCATTCACAAAGATCTGCATGAATGTTATACTGTAAAAACTTGTTGAAATCCTGCTCTAACTTATATCCTAGACCACGGAATATTTAGAAACTCTATCAATGCTAAGTATCATAATTCTCCCATTTGTTTGCTCTAGGTTTGAACACACTTCTGTATCATCAGTTGTATTTACTAGAACAGCTCCCTTGAGAACCATGAGAAGAGTAAATCCTTTGAATGTGAAATTAAACCCTTATAATCAAGAACTGACTATATAGAATGGGAATGGTGATCATAATGCTCCCACTAATATGGAATGTATTTCAAAAGAAACAGGAGAATAATTACTGTCTATATACTTAAATTTCTACTGCACTTTTTGCTAGATAGAAAAAAAAAAGCAGCAGTTTTTAAATCTCAGGAAGTATCATGCATAGATATGACTGCACTACAGTGGTTAATTAATGATCCAGTTCTACATATTGAGCATATTACTTTAAGATGTAAGTAAACACTGTAGAAACAGTCATTTCAATGCTACTAAATAGTTTTTGCTTAGGGGCCATCAGGCTGTTTCTAGTTTAGATGATATCCAGGACTCCTGTAATGGCTGTCTTATAACATCTCTTTTATGAATGAATGCATTTATGAAAAATGCACCTAAGTCACCTTGAAATAACCAAATTTGCATTCATGCATTTAAAGACAATCAGTCAACAATCAAGATCTTTATTTCTTGGTCTCCAGCAAATCTTGATGGTGTACCTTTGAAAAAGTTAAAAAAAAAAAAAAAAAAAAAAAAAAATCTTTCAATTCCTGAAATGCAGTGGTCTCTTGAATGTTTTGCCAGTCAGTACCAATTGGCACAGACTGGAGAAACAGAATGTACAAATTTTGATAGCAACCTTAAGAATGGGTTATGGCACTTACGTGTTTGTTGCCTCTGTGACGACAGAGTCCCCTGACTTCCCAGGCCCCTGTATAGACTCCATGGCTGTGGAATAGAGAACCTTCTGCCCTCCAGGACGTTTTGCATCTGATGCATTCTGGGAAGTCTCACCCTCTTTTTCCTTCATGTGACTGTTCAATATGTGGATTCCCAGTAGAAGGCTGTAATCCATGATCTTGAAACTTTCTAGAACCTATCAATATAGAAGAACTGGCTGTACTAAAACAAAAAGGGCTATATACAATGTCCATTACGCAGCAGTATTTTGAGAACCTAAATAAAAATAGGACTTAAGAACACATTTCTTTGATTATGAAAAGGTGCACATAAGTCAAATGACAGCTACCTATTTATCTTAACCTTCTTGTAACAAGTAAAGAAAGAAAGAGATACAAAGCTGAAATGTAGCACAATATCCACAATTGTTTTTATTTATAGCAAATAATAAATTAATAGTTCCACTACATATTTATGAACCACAGGGTTTTTTTTTGTTTAAGTCACCTGTAATGTGTGTTCCAGACTCCTTATTAAGTATTTTTGCCTAAACTAAAAAAAAATTACTCTCCCTCCACCTCCTGTTTATAACCAAAAGAGCATTCTTGGAGAATTATCAAATGTCAAAAAAAGACACATTTGCTATCACTCTCTTATTCATTTATTCTTTCATGCTCATGTGTCATGAGTTTCTAGCCACTTATATCAGCATTAAATCTGGCGCACTTCCATTAAAAGTTCAAGTCAACATGTTAACATGTGAAATAAAACAACCTGTAATCACATCTAGCAGTATAATGAAAATGTTAGCTGACACAGACTGAATTAAATGTCCTGTAAAATGGCAGTGCTACATGGAGAGAGAAAAATTAATAGCAACCAGGAAAACCAGGCTGTGCCATTCAACTTTCCTTTACTTCATGCATCTCAGCAATGCATTATGATATGATTTGACACACAATGCCCAGTGATAATGGTGTAAATTTTGGCACTGAATCAAGAGGAAGGAGTACATCTTTTTACCTGAACAAGAACAAAATGTGACTTCATAGTGGTAAAAATAAAGACCATTAACTCCAGGTATGTCAGTTAAATGAAGACAGTCAAAGCATAAATATTCTTACACAGAACATTGAGCTGGTTTCTTAACTCTAAGACATATATTGCAAATCTAAAATGACATTTCTTGATAATCACCAGGGAAGGTTTAATCACCTGTGAATTTGTATAAGGAAGTAAAGGTAGTCTACTACTTAACAGTCATCTTCAGAGATAATTTTAACTTCGATGACCAAATATATATACAGAGATGTAGGAAAGCTCTGTTCCACTCCATTTGTATTTCTTATATACTTGTCAAAGTAACTAGAAGCTGAGTTCTTTCCTGTCTCTGGCATTTATCTTCCATGAGGAACACAGTGGCTCAATTTTAGCACCACTGTTAGTATGTAAAATGAAGAAAGCAAGTATGGCACAAAGCAGCGTAAGTGTGGAAAGGCATGGTCTCATCCCAATTTCCAGAGACAAAGGAGACTAAAAACCATGGTAGGTTAGATCTTGCTCAGAGTAATTCTGCACCAAGGTAGGATTAGAAAAAGGCTGCTACTGATGGCTGTCAATACTCCAGAGCATCCTTTGATAATTGAACCCACCCAGGGTTTCAGGACACAATAAAAAAGCATATTCTAAATTATGACATGACAGTATAATGAAATGTTATTACTAATTGTGTGTTGGTGGCTAATAACTTCCTGTTTTATGATTGTGAATTGCAAGACTAGCACAGCTAATGTATATAAACGCAAATATACTAGTGTCAAATAAATTCTGTAACTTCCCTTACCATTTGCTCATTACTAACCTTTACAAATAGATTCTCAAAGACATTATTACATAATGCAGTCAGTAAAAATACGTAATCAGTGGATATCTGCCACCACATACTGAATTAGTTTCTGGGTTGGCTGAGGAAAAAAAAAAAAAAAAAAAAAAAGCACGCCCCAAACCTCAAAATCAGATCCTCTATAAAAATAATTAGCTCAACAGATCAGCTAATAACATTTTTTATGCAAAGCCAAATTTCAACATGTAGTCAAACATGGAAAAAAGCTTAACCACTTTTATTTTACAGTTATAAACATAATCTCTGAAGTTCTGTGCTCAACCTGTTCCTTACTCTTTCTTACATTAGATATGCTACGATTTAGCTGCATTAATTAACTGCATGACCTACATTTAAGATTATATCTACCCTCATGGAAGGCTATGGTATAATATGCTGGATCTTCTTCCCCAGGGACCTGTTATGTGATAAAATGAATCCTTCTGACTACATCAACTCACCACTGTCACTTAAACCCATACTACTATATAGTACTATGGGCAAAATCTCTTTGACTATTTATTACTTTGTTCTAAAATCAACGAAGAAAAACACCATAAAAACAAGAGGCCATTTTATTATTCCAGTTCATTATGAAATTGAAGCATGTGCACATCCCGTGGATTACTGAAAATCAGTGTATGAACTCCCACCCTTGTCCCCCAGAAACCTTATTTGTGGTCCTCTTAAGAGGAATGACTGTTTAGTCTTCAGGATGTTGTAATATGTTTCATCTCTTTGACTATGAAATGGCTTGATACACATTTCTGATTATTTCCCCTTAAAAATTTGATAATCAAAATAGACACTCCTAATGCAAATATACACCTTTTGACCATATCTAAGCATACCACGTTGACCTGTCTGTGTCTAAGGAAAATTCTAGTAAGAAATTATTATCCATACTAACAGGAAGCTATCTCAAATATCAGTGCTGAAGAAAAAAAATAACATCAAATTCTTCAGCCTGCATTAAGACAGAACTTTTACTTCAGTCAAGAGGATTTCCAAACAAAGGTAACTGAAGGGTTCTCAGATACGCATCATTAACAATATTTAAAGTAACATATCATGGTTATTTGAAAATGTGTAAATAACATTTTGCAGACAAACCTGCACGAATGAAAAGGGAAAAGTCAGAGAATCAAACTATTTTTGAACATGCAGCATCTGAAGAACACAAAGAGGTATAAGCCTTTTCCTGTGTCAAGTGTTGCTTGCAAATTGTTCTGCTGATTTTATATGAAACTGCTTTGATAAATGGTATCAAGTTTTTGCTATAAAGGTACTGAAATTAGTTTCTAATTTATTGGGAAAAAAAAAAAAAGAAGGTCAACACTCAAAGAAATCAGTCGTATAAATGCATATACGTATAGCAAAATGAGCAAGCTCTTTAAAATACCTGATGTCATCCATGTGGGATCACTGGAAACTAACATTAATGCTCAGAAACATACCCCTTGTGTAGGTAAAGCAAGAGAAATTCAATCTTTCTTCTTGTAATCCCTCTGAAATGAACCTTGCTAGCAAAATAGCACTAGGAAATTTCAGCAATAACATTCTTGTTTGTTTCTACGGAGCATGATTATGTGTATTTGATAATGACAATCATAGAATCATATATATATGTGTCTGTTTTTTTTTTATTACTAGATACAAAGATTCACACATCCAACATTCAGCAGTGTCATCACCTGGTCACCATGTGCTGTTTTTGCAGGGCTGGTTTTAGCTGCTGTGACAACTTCCAGGTGGCAAGCCTCACTCATTCTGTTCCAGCCTTATGCACTCACTACTTTGCGTTCACACTATATAAAAACCCCGTAAAATGGCATCACAAAATACGTTGCTTTCTGAACAGGCTAAAATAACTCTTTGAATCAGATTTTCCCTTCTCTGTGCTAATCAGATGTTAAAGTGTTCTGTGAATCATCTTAGACATAGCCACATTGAACAATCTCAGCCAGTGACTAACAGAACAGAAGCACGTACCTCTGTCACATTTTCATTTTTATTGTAGATGCAGCCCAAGGTGTGTACTGTCTGCAAGTGAAATCTGCATTCATGCTGCTAACCACAAAAGGCAACTACGTAAAATTGAAGAAAGTACTACTCAAAAAAAGGATAATTTCAAACATTCAAGAAATGCTAAAACTTAAGAGGATAACCATGTAGGGAAGCATTTCCACTCCTATACACATTTCAGAAAGGGACCATATGAACTACGGCAGAAACAGGATGAATTTAACACGTAATCAATAATCACTCTCCAACATAAGGAGATATATTAAAATAAAATAATAATAAATAATGTCTTACAGATAAGCACTTAGAAAAAAGTGTGCAAATGTCAAATGTGTAGTGATGGGACAGGTTTAGAAATAATCTATCCCAAGAAAATAAATCCCCAAGCATTCCAAAGCATTATGTGGAATCCCTTCCCATTTCAGTAGAAATATCAGAATGACAGAACATCCTAGTGGAAGGAACCCACACGGGTCATCGAATCCAACTCTTGGCCGCATATGGGACCACCCAAAAATCAGATCATGTATCTGAGAGCGTTGTTCAAATACTTCTTGAACTCCAGCAGCCTCAGTACCATGACCACTCCCTGGTGAGCTTGTCCCAGTGCCCGACCACCCTCTGGGTGCAGAACCTTTCCCTAACCCCCAGCCTGACCCTCCCCTGTCCCAGCTCCATGCCGTTCCCTTGGGTCCTGTCGCTGTCCCCAGAGAGCAGAGCTCAGCGCCTGCCCCTCCGCTCCCCTCCTGAGGGAGCTGCAGGCCGCCATGAGGCCTCCCCTCAGCCTGCTCTGCTCGGGGCTGAGCAAACCAAGGGACCTCAGCTGCTTCTCATATGTCTTGCCCTCTAGAGCCTTCGCCATCTTTGCAGTCCTCTTTTGGATGTACTCTTATAGTTCTATGTCTTTCTTATATTGTGATGCACCAAACTGCACGCAGCAGTCAAGGTGAGGCCGCACCTGTGCGGAGCAGAGCAGGACAACCCCTTCCCTCAACCAGCTAGTAGTGATGTGCTCAATCCACCCCAGGATACAGTTGGCCATTTTGGCTGTCAGGGCACACTGTGTTGATTTGTGTTCAACTTGCCAAACCAAAACCTGCAAATCCCTTTCTGTGGGGCTGTTTTCCATCCTCTCATCCCCCGGTGTGTAGGTACAGCCAGGGTTGCCCTGTCCCACGTGCAGAATCCGGCACTTGCTCTTGATAAGCACATTGCTGGTGATTGCCCGGCCCCCTAAAATGTCAAGACCTCTCTGCAAGGCCTCTCTATCCATGATGGAGTCGATTGCTCCTCCCGGTTCAGTGTCATCCACAAACTTACTCAGTATACTTTCAAGTCCTACATCCATATCATTTATGAAATCATTGAAGAGAACTGGCCCTAAAAGAGAGCTTTGTAGTCCCTGGTGACTTTCCTTCAGCCTGATGTAGCACCATTCACCATAACTCTTTGAGGCCAACCTGTCAGACAATTGTTCACCCATTGTACTATGCGTTTATCTAGGTGTATGCTGAACATTTGGTCCAGAAGGATACTGTGAGAAACTGTATCAAAAGCTTTGCTGAAATCCATAAAGATTACATCAGCTGGCCTCGCTTGGTCAACTAGGTGCGTGACCTTGTCATAAGAAGCTATTATGCTCATTAGCGGGACCTTCCCTTCATGAACCTTTTTTGGTGTGACTGATGACTCCATTGTCCTTCACGTGTTTTTCAATAACTCCCAGAACAACTTTCTCCATAATTTTACCAACCATTGAAATGAGACTGACAGGCCTGTAATTACCAGGATCTTTCTTGCCCTTCTTGAAAATTGGAACAATGTTTGCCAGCCTTCAATCAACTGGGACTTCTCCAGATTCACAAGACTGCTGAAAAATAATTGAGACAGGTCTCAATAATGACATCAGCCAGCTCTCTGAGTATCTTGTGATGAATCCGAATGGGCCCCATAGACATGCATGCATACAGCTGGAGCTGTAAGTCCTGCACAAGTTTGAGGTTGGCTGGGAGTTAATTGTTCCTGCAGTCATGGAACTCAGGGCAACAACTCAGGGCACTTGGGGTCCCAGAACCCACTATAGCGCACCATCTCAGAGTATCTGGGGTTCCCCAGAGTATCCCCCATCTGTTTAAGACTGAGTCCCCCATCTGTTTAAGACTGAGACAAAGAAGGTATTAAACATCCCTGTTTTATGCCCGTGTTTGTGACGTGACCATCCTCATCGAATAACAGAGTAATGTTTTCTCCGGCCTGCTTTTGCTGTTAACATATTTAGAAAAAAAACTTTTTATTATCCCCCACAGTACTGGCCAGTTTCAACTCTAATTGCACTTAGGGTGCACAACTTTTCTCCCTATAACGGCAAACAGCATCTCTGTAGTCCTCCCATGTCATCCGACCTTACTTTCAGTGACCATACACTTCCGTTTTTCACCTCAGCTCTAGAAGATCCCTGCCCAGCCAAACCAACCTTGACTGCCCTTGACTTCTGACATTTTGGAACGGCCTGTTCCTGTGCTCTTAAGAGGTGGTACTTAAAAAATGACTGGCACCGATGGAACCCAATGCCTTCAAAAGCAGTTTCCCAGGGGACCTTACCAACTAGTTCCCTGAGTGGTCTGAAGTCTGCTGTCCCCAAATTCAGGACTGAAGTTTCGGTGGCACTTTTCCTCCTGTCACCAAGGACTTTAAACTTGACTACTTAAGGGCCACAATTGCCAAGATGGCCACCAATCGCAACTTCACATACGAGACACTCTTTGTTCACAATCAACAGATCTGGGAGAGCACTTTCCTAGTCAGATTCCTTATTGGTAACTGTAACTAGAAATCATCATCAAGTTGTTTTAGGAATCTCCTGGACCTGTTTGTATCAGTTCATTTCTGGGAAGTTGAAGTCATGCATAAAAACAAAGGCAGCTGATCTACAGGTATCTCTTAGTTCTTTAAAGAATGTCACTGTCATCACTGTCATTATCCCGACCAGGTGGTTCGTAGTAGACTCCCACAATGACATCCCCTTTATTTGCTTGTTCCTTACCCTTTATCTTGTAAGATATTGCTAGCTAACACTTCTGAAAATTACAATCTGGTTTCTGATTTTCAAAGTAGAAGAGGAAATTTGAGGCTTCAACATACACTGCATATGAGATAATATGTACAGACACAAGAGATCTGCAGTAACATTCTACGCAGATGCTCCTCAAACTACCATTTCTGCCCAAGAGGCCCTTCATCAAAGATCAGCAGATCTTCCACCTTCGTGCCATGACATCTGTATTTTCATAACTGCTCTTTGCTGCATTTTTGCTGCATTTGGTGCTCTTTATCCTTCAAGTAGTACTACTCTTTGGAAGGACATGCTGTAAAATGGGTGACTGAAATTATTTGGGTTAAAGAATAATCTGCATAAACCCTTTGGGACAGAAAAAAAAGACAAGAAAATCAACAACAGCAACAACAACAAGCAAAACTAAGGGTTTTGAAAAATCCTGTGAACAAATTTGATCATACAAGGTCTCTTATAGTTGCTACAGAACAAAAGAGGTGTGCATTTATGCAATAAAGCAACCCATTAAAACTGCAGTGATGAAAGTATTAGCTGGATCAGAAACTTATAAGATAAAACCCTCCTTGTTCTCAACTCTCAATCTCCTTGTCTTTATAGGCTTCTTTGTTAGTCAGGCTACTAATATGGGATGGTTGGACCAGATGATCTTGGAGATCGTTTCCAACATTAATGATTCTGTATTCTTTGTTTATGTGGTAAAGAAAATATGCAGACTTTAAATAACCATTCAACTGTCACTAGTAAAAACCTTTTGAAATGATTTCTTTTTTTGAAATTAAAAGCCACATGAACACAGCTGGAATAACTGTTGTTGCTTCTGTAGTAGACTTTTTACAGTGCAGGTATTAATATATTAATTATTCAAAATGTTAACTTAAACATGAAAAATAGGTAAACACATATACTTGTTTAGAACATTCTCTAAAACTTGAATAAAATACTTATAAATGTAGAGAGCATCCCTAAAAAAACTCTGCCTGTTGCTTTTCCAGCAATTGGATCATATCCAACCATTGTTACTGAATGTTTGAAGGAAAAAAATAAAAAACTGAAACACAATGGTGTTACATCACAACAAATAAAAATATTTTTGGTAAAGTTTAATTTTGGAATAAGTAGGCTCAATTTCCACTTAAAATTGTCAGAAGGGAAATTTGTTATTATAAAATCTGAACTCAGTCATTTGGTTTGCAATTCTACTTTAAACTCTTAGCAGCAATGCATTTTGACCCTTATGTCTTGAAAAATATTAGGCAATGAGAAAGAAACAAACATGACTTGAACCCCTATTGCTACCACCCAAAAATGGCATTCAGAAAATCTAATTTTCCAGATAGCATGGCAATACTAGCTGATAATACTCACAAAACTCCTATAAGGCACTTAGTTATTATCCTTTTTTTTTTATTATTTTTAAATGCAAAAATATGGTATAGAAATTAAAGTCTCTTCCACAGCGGGAACACTGACTCCATCTTCATATGTCAGGGAAGGTTTTTGTTTCCTCATGTGTAGTATGACTTCTTAAGGAGAGGAGTGAAGAAGGTAGAGTAAAAACAATTTGAATCTCACTCTCAATATAGCTAATTTACAGAGGAAAAAAGAAGGTCATTCTTCCAGCCTCATGAATTTGGAAGAGCTATCCCCAGTGAAAAATCATAAAACATGAAAAATCTCCAAGCATAATTTGCCTATTCATAAGTTATTAAGCACTTCAATTGGTAACTTGAAAAAAATCTCTTCCTGTTGAAACAGAAAATCTAATCACTTAATGCCAGACAAAACCCCTTAGTCTTACAGTGAGCTGGCTTACCTATTTGTGCAAAAGTAGATGGAGAATAAATCTTAACTTTAGTTTTTGGAATATCATGTACTTGCAATTTCTCCAGGGAATTATATCCCAAACCTTAGGATAAATAAACACTGTTCAATATGCCTAGACAGTGTTTCCATCTCCAATACTTATATACATCAAAAAGTGTTATGCAAGAGGAGGGAGAAACAAAGGGAACAGCATACTTGCAGATGAAAAGAGGTTGTCAGAGCGCATATAGATAAACATCTTACTGAGCAGACATTAACAGCAAAGTAAAGAGTAAAAGGAATACTATTTGTAAGATTTTTTTTCAATTTGTCCATTTACTACAGCAAACTACATTTACATAAACCCTTACTAGCCCTTTCCAATTTTATTTTCTCTTGGATTCAGCAGCAGATGGAAAGGGAAAACACCACCAGGCTATTTTTAATAGAATACCCCAAATTTTTGCATGTGACTAGGTGATATTCAAGAACATGCTTCATATACTCACATACATACAGCAAAGATTTACAAGAAAAAAAAATCCTGTAAATATCTGTTCTCCTAAAATTAATGTTTACTGTTTAAAGTTGCACTAAGATGCTTTGTTAGGTTACTATATGAATTTGTAAAAATATCTCTGCATAATCACGGCACTGACAGTTTTTAAAGGTATTCCATTCTTTTTTCCTTTTGATGAACAGTTACTAGTTCAATAGTTTTTCTGCATTTTAAGGGTCTACAGGGAAGGAATTAAGGGTGGACCAAATCCTGATGAGATATTCTGGAGAACCTTTCCTACAGTAATTTTGGCATGTACATCTATAAAACTCCTAATTTTTATATGTGAACATCAAAAGACTACCTATGTTACTTGTGTGGACTGTGAATTCCCTGTACCAAAGGACTGTCCTGGTGTCTTCTCCTATGCTTTCTGTCCAGAAGAGATGTAATTAGTATTTATAAAATTGCTTAAGAGCTCTAGTAAAGATCAAGCATACAATAATGGATGCCTTCAATTTGGTAACACCTATGAAAATAAAATACTAATATTATTTCACTTCTAACCTTTCTTATACAAACTAAGTCATGCTCATGTTACTTTTACCTAAAACTACAGTTAATGACATAGCTTAGCCTTTATCCATATTTAAGTATGGATACTTATTTCTGTATTTCTGTGTGTAGTAACAGAATTTCTATGGGATTAGGTGTTTATAAGAAAAAACGAGGTAAATTTGATGTGGAGTTGAATTTTCTGTACATTTATTAAAAAAAAAATGCACTGTAAACTGTCTTTAATACCTTTATTGACTTTAGTTTTGCTTAGTATTTGCTTATGAGTGAAAAAGCCTTTATTTCTTTGTTTCATTCATGAGTGGAACAGCTTCTGTTACTATTTGTAAGACTAGAATTTTATTTGGAAATTGGAGAATCTGCCTTGTTTTTTAATAATGTTACACAATGATCAGAGTAACTAGAGGTGAGACATGCAAGGGGTGTCAAGGAAAGCAAGAAGAGCTTCTACTGCTCTTAGTGCTAAAAGGCTGACCAAGGAGAATGCGGGTTTGTTGCAGCATGGGTTGGGTGATACGCTGACAGCAGACCCTCATCAGCTTTTTTGTTGCCACCAGAAAGGCCTGCCAGGACTCTTGCTTAGTGATGGGGCACAAGGAGAAAAGGAGTTACCAGCTGGGGATGTTTATATTAAAGAAGCAAGAATAAAAAGTGTCATTTACTTATTCTGATTGTAAATTTGAATGTGAAAATGCAGCCTAAACTTAAGCAACAGAGAAGACAATGACAGAGTGCTGAAATACTGGAAAGATCAATAATTTCTTCCCTTTAATGAATTTTTAATTCCACTGTCTACACTAACTTTCTTTCTTTGAAGTACAAGAAAAAGTAGAGATTATTTAAAATTTTGAAGCTATGAAAAACTAGGTCAGTTATCACTTGTGCTAAATAGCCATTCAAATACCACGTGGGCAGAAAAAAGCAGTGGCGAAACTTTTCTTGAAATGGGCAGAGTGCTTCTAAACTTGCTAAAGGCAGCAGTACAAGGCAGGCAGGTAGATCCAACCTCATTTGTTAAGCAAATTCAGCTACGTGAAATATGCTCCCTTTGTTTTACAACACAGAGCAGGGCTTCTTTAGATAGAAAATAAAAGTTGGTTTAGATTTTTTTTATATACACATACATATATTCATATATATATATATATATAAACAGTATATATGTACTCACACATGCTATATATAGCATATATATATATATGTATGTATTCATGAATACACACTATTTAAGGATAATTTTCTTTTCTTTTATAACAGTAACATTTAGCTGGGCCTTTAAGAACCCCAGCCTAACTTTTGAGTTAAGATTGCACACTAATCACACTGAAAAAGCTGGTGTTTAGTTCAGCACTCAAATAACACATACCAAGATTTTACAAACACTTTCTAACAAAGAAGCTGTAAGAGTCCTCCTTTATATGCAACAGTTAAATGATTCTTGCTTTTACTTTTCAATCACATTCTCTCTTCTAGATTCTTTATTATTTTCCACACAATAGATTACTTCCCATGCTTTCACTGCATAAGTAACCTTTGACAAGTTGGGGAGAATGCAAAAATGGTTGTCCAAATCCCCAGATGTGAATTACTGATGCACTCTGTGTTGTCATATGTGGCAGGAGCTCTGGAAATGCTCACTGCAAGAGGCTACAGAAAGAACAATGCTTGATGTTAGATATATGTCTCCTGCTGAATATGCAGCTGAATGTTAGGTCACTCAGCTTTACAAACCAAGCACAAGACATTGCAGACTTCTGTGTTAGTTAAACAAAAGGTACTACTCATGCGAAACCAACACTTTCCACCTTACACCACAGGTGGCAGTGAACAACAACTGACGTTCAGGATGCCTCTTCAGTGTAGAGTTCAATCTACCCATTCTGCTGTTTTATCACCAACCTGTTAGGATTCCCTTTGACAAAGCTGGATTCTCTTTCCACATCCCCCTTTGAATCTTGTGAATCCCTGAGAGATCTCGATAGCTCCCCTTTTTTCTTACTTTGTATTTTCTTACCTTTGCTACAGAAACAAAACAAAACAAAAACCTGCAATTTTTAAAACTATTCTCTGTCTACAAGAGACACGGATTTCATTGACCAAGGTCCTCCCAAAGGATAATGGCAGACATCCTCTCCTGCCTCAAAATGTGATGTGGACAGCAAGCACTACCTTTCGGCTTGGGAAGAAATTACTTTGCTCCAGAACTAAGACTGCTGCCACAAGACACCCCTTCCCCATTCAGTTTGCTAGATCCTGTCCACTTACAAAGAGACAGACTTACCAAAGCTTGTAGCTCTAAATACACCCTTATCATATGTCACAACAGTTCTACTGTTGCTGTGCATCAGAAAAAAAAATCATTAAAATCTCAGAATTAATGGAGAACAATAATAATGATAAAAATTATACAGAACTACTTTCCCAGATTAATCTGTATTTCCATGAATAGATCGTAGATAATAAATTTAAGTAAACTACAGTCTTGATCAGTGTTTTGACAGCCATGGTTTTTCTAATTAAATTGCATGGAAAGGGACTTAGAGGTTAAACAGCACAGAGAGCCATGTCTTGCTCCTTGTTTTGCTGAAGTAAGTCTAGAACAGATGTGAACGGAAAAATGTAAATAGTCAATATTTTTACTCACTCGACAATCCCGCTGTAGTGTTTTCATTAATGCGCTGTGAGTTTCAGAGTCAAAATACAACCCTTCATGCATGTCTTGCAAGAAATCCAAGTCTTTGAATGTTGGGTTGGACTTCTCCCTCTCTTTTCTTGATGCTCTCCTTTTATATGTGGAGCCTTTCAAGTCATACGTGAAATGCATTTTCAAGGCTCGTGGCAAAACATTGTTCATTACAACAATTCTAATATTAATGCCTCCTGACTGAACGCAGTACAGCCCATAAAATTTGGGTAGGAGAGTCCTTGGATTCTGGTTCAGATTCTAGAACAGAAAAGATATTGTTAATTATGTTCATTTTAAAGAAACTTACATGCTTGAGAAAGTGATTTTTATGCCAAAGGACATTAACAAATATCAAGAAAAAAGAGCATGTTTCCCTATTCAGTACAGTTCCTTTGACCAATTTATTTTATTTGAAGCTCAAATTTGTGAGCTTCCAAAAGCTAGTATAAACACAAGAAAGTAACTACTCTGAACTGAAACTCAAAGGTCTACCATAGACCAAATCTACTGTGAAGCCCAGAGCACCACATACACAGGATGATTCTTCAGTGTGAAGGGTAAAAAGAAGTCTTGCAGGAAAAGAAATAGGATTCTGCTACCACCGTACACTGTTTCTTGCCAGGTGGTTCCAATCTCGTGTAAACTGCCACAATCATACTCCCTGCCATGCACTGTCCTGAAAAACATGACTGAATCTCTGATTCTGCCCATATGCCAGGTTTCACTTTTCCATGTCCCATGAAAGCACAGGCAGGGCCAAACCTAAACATATCCCAAAAGATTTAATTTATTATTTGGACCTGAACAGCCTTTGCATTCCACCTGCTGGAAGAAGTTTGGGTCAAGTAAAGTTCTCATTGCCTTGACCTCGATTCTGAAAAACAGAAACCCTGTCTCCATGCTTTTCACAATGAGGGTGAGTGCCAAATGACCAGGTTGTCTCCACATGAGTCTGAGGTCATAACAGAGTCATGACTGACCGTCAGAATAGAAGGTGTGAAATTACCCAAATTCCAAAAGTTAAAAAATAACTAGAAGATGGCAAGAGAGTTGAGAGCAAAAACCTGTCCTTCTGAACATAACTACTCTCAATTTTTGGCATGAAAACCAAGAAAGGGAAAAATTGCTTCAAGTTGTGCATTATTATTAAGTCACAACATACAGCTACAGGAACAATGTACTGTCATAGGAAACAATCTCAGTGATTAAAGTTTTACACTTTGAAAACCCCTGCATATTTTAACAGTGAGAATAAAAACCTCAGAAAAAAAAAATAAAGTGGTCTTACATTTACTTGTAATAATGATCAATTCAAACTTATGCCGAGATGATTATTCTGATTATGAACAATAACAACAGAAGTACCTGCCATCTTTTTTCTTTTGATGCTGTCAGTGCACAAAAATTTTTTAAACAAACACTGAATCCAACTCACATTACCATAATAATGATGATATTCTTCGTTTTTAGTGCGAGTAGGTAACTTTACAAGTGTTTACTTAAGAAAACACAGAAAGAAAAGAAAATCAGGCCAACAGTAACAAGTCTAATACTTCAAAGTTCTGTGTACTGCCCAGAAGAATCTCTGTTTACATGTATATTGAGTGGCCTTTTTTTTTTTTCTTAAAAAAAAAATTATTTACATTTATTTTGGATTGATGGTCTCCCTTTCTGATGCCTGATGCACATAAACTAAGACAATCAACTTAGCATTAGCCCTCAAAAGAGCTCTACTTCAAAATTAAGTTCTGAACAACTTATAAGAGTATTTATAACATTGCTGGTTTAATACATGAGAAATTGAAGTAGTCCAGAAACAAAAGTGAAACTGACCGGTCTAGTTTCTTTGTCCACTCTGAGTGAAACGCAGAGGGTAGACAAACACAAAATGGAGAAAAAAAGTTGAATTAGAAATTTAGGAAACCTTTTTTGATTACTAACTTATTAGAAGCAAAGTTTGGTATCCAGTCAGAAGATGATATTCTGCTTTATCTTGAACGCTAAAGAACAACTATAATCTTAAATTTATTCTTGATTTATATCTATTCTTTCTGATGGATGGGGGACTACAAAGTCAAAAGGTAAAAACGTCAAAAATATAAAAATATGGATACAGTTACAGAAAGATTAAAAGATATCAAATGAAACTGAATCTCTAGAAGTGTGAAATGAAACTGGAAATATACAGGTAATGATTTATAAAGATGGGAAAAATATCTTCAATTACTTACCATATAATAACCGGGCAAGAGCTTCTGAAGAAACTCAGCCTCTTTGTGTTGAACTGTTTTGATGATGAACTCGTCATCACTAGTTACAAAAAATAAGGACCCACTGGCACCTGGATTGGATAATTCAATTAAAGGCTCACTGCAGATTGAATACTGGAAGAAACAGAAAATGTTTTTCATTGCCAATGCATGCACTACTCAAACACAAGTTTAATACAAAGAATTGCAGGTGCAAATAAATGTAAGATAATTGAGGAGCTCTGTCCTTTGGGCTTCAACTGCAACAACACAGCAGGCTGGGTTCACAGTAATTTGTTTGAAGATGTGCTGCACAGCTGTGGAAGAAGCAGCTGTAAGCTAAGCATACAGTCCATTTCCATGTGCCACTGCACCAGCTGATTTCTCACAGGAGCGAAATGAGCAAGTGAGGTGGAAACAATCCATCCCCACGCCATCAGCTCTGCAAATCCTCGAGTCAGAAGCCCTAAGATGACATTTTCCTTAAAACCATTCACTTTTCACATCTGTTTATGAAGCACGTGTGGGAAGTACATTACAAAAAGCCACAGGAAGTACTGGTATTGAACTTCACAAAAATAGCCAAGTCTTCTTGTGTGCAGCTAGGGCTGACACCATTAACATAATAATCTCAGTAAAACTGCCAATGTAGTTTTCTGATTACTTGCCTGCTTTAAACAGGAAAACTAGATGTCAGCAAGTACAAAAAATTGCTTTTTGCAGGACCATCATTTTGGATGTTTAGACAGGTTCTCTCTTCCACAGGGAGACAGTAATATTTATGATCACATTAAGGAAGAAAAAGTAACCGAGGACTGTTCTTTCCCAGTACAACCAGACCTCACATGGAGGCTAATGTTCATTTATTAGACCTCCATTAATTCACACTTCATGTTCCATTCAAGCTAAGTGGTGAAGAGAAATTTAGCTCCAAAACCACAGAAAAATCTGTTTATATTAAACTTGAGAGTTTATTTAAAATATAATAACATTAAACTTTGATTCACACAATCTTTTCCTCTGTTATGTATCAGCATCTTTACACACTTGGAGATTTAGCACACAGTCCAGTAATTTAAGATTTCAGTCTCTGAAAGAAACAAAATTACACAGGCCCTGAATTGTGAGCAATGTAAGCACCGGGTAATTATTCTTAGCAGAGCAGTACATCTTCTGTTCTTATCAGAACAAAAGGAGTAACTGTTTCAGTAACAAATACCTGGTTTATTGGGTCAGTGCCTGAGATTAGATGAGCAATTCCATGGGAAAAAAACAACTTGCCAACCAGTTTTGTTTGCTGAAAATGGCTTTCATTAAATTTAACCAGAATCTGTCCAGTGATTTCAGATAGTTGTGATAGCAAAGAAAATTGACCCATAAAAATGTAACAAGCATAAAAAAAACCAAACCAAACCAAAACAAAAAACACCTTGAACTAAGGAAGCACACTTTCTATTTACTCAAATTGCTACTTTATGCATTTTCTTTTAGCGGCTCTGGCTGAGACTTTTCCCACACTTGGAATTTTTAAAACTTTTACATGCTATAAAATTTTTGCCTGTTCCTCTCTCTGCTTCTGCAGTTCACTCAGCTCCAGTTCATAACAGAGTTCATAACAGTATACTAACCTATACTGTCTGCTGGTCATTTTATGGTCCTACAAAATAAAAGTACACACCAAACAAAAAGCCCACCTAGTTTTGCAACTGGAACTGCTGGAGAGTAAGTGAAATTAAAAATGCAAA
Source organism: Oxyura jamaicensis (assembly GCF_011077185.1). NCBI lineage: Eukaryota > Metazoa > Chordata > Aves > Anseriformes > Anatidae > Oxyura > Oxyura jamaicensis. The sequence continues at coordinate 37,195,138 of NC_048926.1, forward strand.
GTAACACAATCACTCAAACCACAGTAATTAGGGACTTTATAATCAAAAAGTTCCTGTATAAAATGTCAGCGCTACATAAGGTTTCCAATTCAAGGTGTCAATTTCATTCTGTAAGTTGTTCAAATGCATTGATTTTTGCCATCCAGTCTGATTCTTACAATGCATTACAGCTCAACATCTTTGCCAAAGGTAAAACTGTAAATCTTTGAGCTCTGTCATTCCAAATTAACCATGTATACCTACTTAAACTTGCTGTAATTTATCCCCTCCCTTATTTAACTTTGCTTTCTCTTCAGCCCCAGTTGGACAATCAGTTTGCATATTGTTACTGTAAAGAGTGTTACTTTAGATACTAAAAGCAAACTGTGGTCACTGCATGACAGACAGATCCAGATTTCACTAAAACAAGTGGAATTCTTCAGCCACGATCCTGGCATGTGCTACTGGGAGCAATCCTGTGGCCACAGTCAATAGGGAAAAGGGTTCCAAACTAAAAATAGTTTTGTTTTATTATTTGATTTTTGATTTATGACTTGGTTTTATGATAATGACTCCTCTGATCACATCTGCCTCTGGACCACAAAGGACTGCAACCTGCTCTGATTGCAGTATGATGCCCATTTAGTCAGAAACAAAAATGAATTCTAACTTGGTGTCAGAGCAAATATGAACATAACAGCAACCTGCATCAGTTACAACATCATCACACTAAAATTCCAACTACATTTCAAAAAAATACCTATTTGTTGAAGGAAACATGCTTCTGTATTTTAAAGAAAAAAGATGGTATTTTAAAGAAAAGGTGGTATTTTTAAAGAAAAAAGGTGGCACTTAATATTGAAACTGCTCAACTCTTAACTCTCTAGAGTACTGAACTCGGCCTTCCCTTAACCTAGGTAGGAAAAGCGGAACATACAGCAACAGCACAAGTGTCCCGGACACAATGACCCAAATACTCTGTGCCCACACTGTGGTACAGAGAAATTTAAATCTCTCTCACCAAAAATCAAAAATGCTTCGTAAAGTTTCTTAACATCTGCCCAAATTGAATGCCAGTTTGGAAATAAATAATAATTTTAAAATGCCTATCTACACTGTCTGCATGGAGACAGGAAGACAGCTTTATTCAGCTTCTGACCACTGAAAAACATGCTTTCTCCATTTCTATCTCTTCTGAGAAAGTTGCTCCTTTTCTTTGGAAACATATCAAGATGACAAGGTGTGCAGACAGCAAAAGGTTTCTAAAAAAAGTTAGAAGTTTCCATCAAGAATTACTTATTTTGTAGCTAAGCAGAGTGGCACAAATTTCCATCAATAGCAAGTATGGTCTTCCTGTAATCTTTAATTTATGCTACTGCAAACAGTTCTTAGATGTAATAGAATTTGCAGGTGACAGAAGCTTTACTCTACTAAGTGCAGTCTTTTCGAGCAGTTGGCAACACAGCCTGAATACTTGGTCTTTCTCCAGGTTTGTAAAAGAAAATAGAACATGTTACATAAAGACACCTTTATAAAACTCCAACCCAACAACATTTCCTAGCAACTAACATCTGTAGTTCAAAGGAATGATCTGCTTTTACACGTAAGTATTGCTCAGAGGGCTAGTAATACAAAATCCATACACAATGCTATAGAATTAAAATTAGACACCCACAGTCAACCTAAATAAAAGCAAAAGCAGCTACATTTTGCTTTTATGTTCGTTGTCCACAAAGGGAAAAAAAAAAAAAAAGAAAGAAAAAGCTTATAATGTACTCAAACACTAAAGTCAGGAAGTGGTATGTTAAGCGGTATTTCAGCGTCATTTAATCCTTCTTTTAAAAAATGCATTTCTTTCAAATTCTTTTGGTTTAAAGAAACTCATATATGATTAACACCAAAAAATATTTAAAAACACATTCTGAAGAAGTAAATAAAATAAAACAATAAAACTCTGATGCACAAAACTGCTAACTTGTGCGGGGAATCTGATTTGTTGGGTGGACCAGCATGAGACAAACATCTACAAAACAATCCAGCAGTTCCCTTTCACCATACCCTTTGAAAAGCAGAAATACAGGAGAAGCAACCTAAGTGGATCCTTGTCTCTAGCAGTGCACAATCTGGTTCCACCAACTAAAGCCTGCTCTTATGACAACAGCAAATACTTAATGTTTTTCTCATGTAAGCAGCTGAACAGCAAGGAGGAGTAAATCTTCAAAGTATACCGATACTGGAAAAAAGAAAACACTAGAATATTTCTTTCCCAGGCCCCAATCCCACTTTTCTCAAGGCTAGATGGGAATGTTTGCAGACAAGCATGTATTTAACAGAGTGAATAAGTTAAATAACAGAAGAGCACTTGCATACAAGTACTGATTATAACTTCTCCAGAAACAATGACCTGAATGAACAGTAATACTCAAGTTACTCTAGTCAACTAACAAGGCTTCCCCCCCTGTCCCTGAGGAACCTTCTCAAAGACCAAGAATTAAAATTTTTGTAAACCTCTAAAAATATTCACTAATTATTAAGCACTACACACACAAAATCTATACCCATTTATGCACCATTAAAGCATCCTCCTCTGTCAGTACAAAATTAGTATACATTATAATTATTTCGTAACTCACATGAAAATTGTAAGCTCTTACCAAATAATCATCAGGCTTGATACCAAAAAGTTCTCTGAAGTATCGGAAGGCAAGAGGTGCATATGTCTTAAATCTGAAGTCAGGGTAATGATGAGCAGGGGTAAGATTGCTCCCTTCACTGAAAACGAAAATAAAACAAACCCAGTTATTATTGAGCAATTTTTAGCAACTTTCTGTAAATCTCATCCTTAAATGTAAAGCTATCTCAGTCATTGGCCTTGCTAGACAAGAGTCATGAACACAGACAAATGTGCATTTATGTATCACCGCTCATCAATGTAATGCAAATATCCGTGAGAGGCAAAGTATTGCCAGCAAATGCCTTTTTCTCTCCTTCAAGTCATTAGTCTTTTCACCATCATTTCCACATTCATAAAGATCATGTTTAAGCTACTGCTACAGCTTCACACATCCCTCCAGTGTGAGCCAGTCTAATAGATTACTAACACAGAAAGGGTCACCCCATTTCATGTAAGGAAAGACATACTGGAATTGCTAATCTTGAGGTGTTTTTTCTGTTTATTTGCCTGTGACAACGCTTTTTTTTTTTTTTCCTGCCTCAGTCTAAACCACCACTAGCTTACATGCTCAGTTAAATAAGAACACAGGGTGTCCCCATTGTGGGGAATTCTGGAAAATGGTATGCAGTTACACACAACATACAGATTCAAGCTAGAAGAGGCATAGAGAAAGACTACTGTGGTGACCAATCTGGCAGACAGTCTTTCTTAAAGAAGCACATGAGAAGAATGTAGCCCTCTTAGATCTTTTCCTCGTTTATAACTACACTTTCACTGTGTGTTTAGGTTGCAGTTGTATAATTCTTGAGATGATCACTACGCTACTTAAGCTGAAGAAAAAGGCAGGATGATGTTGCCAGAAGGAAAAATATATATATATTAAAAACTGCCTGTGGATTCCCTAATGCAGGAAATTTTAAAAAGGCTTTAAACACCATGATTTCAATATACAAAAAAATCAAAGAAAAAAAAAAAGACTCCAGGAATTCACATAAATGTGAAGAGGAACGAACTCTCAGTATATGTCCTACAAAGACTAACTTAGGTATCATGAACTTACCATCAACATATTTAAAAGCTTTGGTTCTGTACAATTAATGCTTGTGCTATGAACTTGTGTGGTGGTTTTACCGTGCTAGGCAGCTGAACACCACAACCGCTCTCTCACTCCCCCTCCTCAGATGAGGAGGGGAAGAAGTAAAGGAAAGAACAACTCACGGGTTGAGATAAGGATGATTTAATTAAAGAGA
>NC_048926.1:37199140-37281143 GCF_011077185.1 Oxyura jamaicensis
TAAACAATTCAACTAAAGGGAAAAAAGGGAAAGGGAAAGAGGGAGGGGGAAAGGGAATAACAAAACAAAACAAGTAAAGGGTATGTGGAAGTGCAGAGGAAAGAAATTACTCTCTACTTCCCACAAATGAGCAATGCTTGACCACGTCCTTGAAGCAGGGCCTCAACGCATGCAGCCGGTGTTCGGGAGGAGGACAGACAATGAGAGCCCACCCCTCCCCTCTTCTTCCTTTTTCCACCTTTTATTGCTGAGTGTGACATCACATGGCATGGAATATCCCTTTGGTTGTGTTAGGTCAGCTGCCCTGGTGATGTTTCTTTCTCACTTTTTTGCCCACCCCCTAGGAGGGTTAGAGAGAGTCCTGATGCTGTGCCAGCACTTCTCAGCAGCAGACACAACACCGGTGTGATACCACTGCTGTTCTAGCTACAAGTGCAGAGCGCAGCACTGTATGGGCTGCTGCAGGGAAAGTTAACATCCCAGCCAGACCCAGTACAACTTGTCACCTACCAAATAACAATGTGATAACAGAAGTCTACCCCAATCCACTTAGCTGCCCCTGCATGCATACCACCAAAATACACCACAACTGAACTGCAGCCAACTACAGGGTTTGAACTGGACAGGAAGCTTTCTTGGGCTCCAGAAATGCACTTTCTTCAGATTTTTGAATAGGAGACAGATGAAGGAAAAAAACGGATTTCTGGCTGGAAATCACATGTCAAAAGATGGCCATGGCTGAGCAAAGATGCATACGAAGGCATTATAATACTGGTATTTTCTGACTGCAAAACCACATGGTTAAGAGCTGGCAAAGGCTGCCTAGTCCTAATGAACTCACTTGCACATTTTATAGTCTAACATATAACAACTCTAAGGTATTAAAATCACATCCACTTATATTATATTGTTCCATTATATATTAAAAAAGAGAAATCAATAAGCTACTAGGCTGAATGTGATATTTTTCCTTACAGTTAAGGCTTGCTAATGCTTTTTCTTACAAAGGCTTCAGTATGCCAGTCTTGCCTGACATGAAGCTTTGATTGACACTGAATTTTTCTGTAATATTGGGATGACAAAGGATAAATATATAGTTATACTGAGAACTTGGGGCCACATTTGTAAATGTATTAGATTGTTTTAAGATGCAGACAAGAAGAGAACAAAGTGTTCTTTGATGAAACATCACATCCTTGTCACAAAAGATTTATCATCTAAATTATATAATGAACCTCCTACCTTTTAGAACATACCTTTATAAATCTGCTTCCTGTAGCTATAACTCAACAGCATTTTTGTGTAAGTGTGGCAATAAATATATGGCATGTCCTTGCTCTGCTAGAACATGTCTGTCCCATCGTTGAAACTTCACTAGGGTAGGAATGAAGATACGATGTTTTCTATGCTAATATCATGGGCCCAAGCCATTTCTTAAACACAGTATAAAGAAAAATGACCACAAGTTAAAAAAAAAAAAAAAAAAAAAAAAAAGGTTCTTAATAGCTCCAGAGATGGACTGTAATGCACAGTACATGGAAATTTATTCCAGAAAAAATGGAAAATAGAGCAACTATTTTTATACAGCACTGACACAAAGAACAATTCCACGTACCTAACAGCATGTAAGCTTACTTGATTACAGATGCGGTAGTCATTTCACTAAGCAGGTTAAGTTCCTTTATTCTTTGTAAAATTATTACTAAAAAAAAAATCTTTTTTACTAAGGATCTGCAGGGTTTGTTATCATACCCTACAGTTTCTGCTGATCATATTGATTAATTTCAGTTTCATTGCCTAATAGAATAGATTAGAAGATGCCAATAGTAGGCTTGTCTCTGATGTAAGAAACAAGCTTGACAAAAACATAAGATTTCTTCATTAGCTTTCTGGATTAACGTTGCTTTTAAGAGAAAAAGGACCCTGACTTCAAATTGTTTCTTACAATAATGAAAACTTTTGAAATCCTTGTGGCTAGGTATGTCCTTGCTCTCACCTTGAAAGGACTGTTTCCACTGACAGTTCCATGCTGTCCTGTTCACTCACTCTTGATGTAAATACATCTCTACCTTACTTCAACATTAAATTGTCCACAGTGTATTCTCTATCTACCCAAAAATCACTTTTAATAGATAAGGATGCTATACACACTATGTGTAGGCAAAAGCAAGCCTCCAGGTAGGTGCATTAACTCAACCCACCATAAAAATTGCAATCATAAAATAAGAAGATTCCTCTGTTTTCTCTCAAAAAAATAAAATACACCTCCCACTCTATTAGTTCCCAATATGATTTATTCTGTGCTTTCTCCTCGCATTTTGCTGGGGAATTCACTCATTCATTCATTGCATTTCACTCTGGCTGGACTAAAGAATACGTGCAAAGCACTTTGTATTATAATTTCTAATCAGGCTAGGTAGTTCCCAGGGTATGGCTATGTCTGTATAGCACATCAAGAAGAGTACCTGAGATTTGCTGAAGAAAAATCTAATCTACAAAATGGAGCTTTGGCCATAAAAGAAATGCACTCCATAAAGAAAGAAGGTAATCATATAAATTTCGTCTCATGTAGTTTAGAGCACACATCTACCAGGAAAAATAAATGACTTTTAATACCAGCTTTGATTCCTACAACCCTGAGGGAGTCTAATCTCTGTACATGAGCTGTGACAAATAACATAGACTTTGGAAAGTTTATGAATCAATTGCAACTTATGAGGTAATTTAATAATCTTTCCTGAAGACCACACAAAAGTAGAAGACTGGTAGTTAGAACGAAAAGGAGAGATTAATTTTAATGTATGCAAGTCAGATTTTAATATCTAAAATAAAGAAATAAAATAAACATTTTCTGGAAGGAAATGGGAGAGCTGGTCACCTGGGATATGGAGAAGGCTGAGGTACTCAATGACTATTTTGTCGCAGTCTTCACCAACAAGAAGAGCTCTAGCCACATGGCCAAGGACACAGAAGGCAAAGGCTGGGACTGGGAGAATGAAGAACCACCCTGTACAGGAGATGGTCAGGTTCAAGACCATTTAAGGAACCTGAAGGTGCACAAGTCCATGGGACCTGATGAGATGCATTTGTGGGTCTTGAAGGCAGACGTAGTTGCTAAGCCATTCTCCATCATACTTGAGAAGTTGTGGTAGTCCAGTCAAGTTCCCACTGACTGGAAGAAGGGAAACATAACCTTTAAAAAAAAAAAAAAAAAAAAAGAAAACCTGGGGAATTACAGGGCAGTCAGTCTCATCTCTGTGCCTGGCAAGATCATAGAGCAGATCCTCCTTCAAACTATGCTAAGGAACATGGAAAATAAGGAGATGACTGGTGACAGCCAACATGGCTTCATTAAGGGCAGATCGTGCCCAACAAATCCGGTGGCCTTCTGTGACAGGGTTACAGCATTACTGGAGAGGGAAAGAGCAACTGTCATCATCTACATGGACTTCTGCAAAGCATTTGGCACTGTCACCCATGACATCGTTGTCTCTAAAATGGCGAGACATGGATTTGATGTTTGGACCACTCGGTGGGGAAGGAAGTGGCTGGATGGCTGCACTCTATGAGTTGTGGTCAACGTCCAAGTGCAGGTCAGTAACGAGTGATGTTCTTCAGGGGTCAGTATTGGGACCTGCATGGTTTAATGTCTTTGTCAGTGACATGGATGAGGGATCAAGTGCACCCTCACCAAGTCTGCTGATGACATAAAGCTGTGTGGTGAAGAGGGAAGGAATGCCATCCAGAGGGACCTAGACAGGCTTGTGCAAACCTCATGAAGTTCAACAAGGTCAAGTGCAAGGTCCTGCATTTGGGATGGGGCAATCCCAAGCACAAATACAGTGTGGGCAAAGAATGGATTGAGAGCAGCCCTGAGGAGAAGGACTTGGGGATATTGGTGGATAAGAAGCTCAACGTGAGCCAGGAATGTGCGCTTGCAGCCCAGAAAGCCAACTATATCACATCAAAAGCACCATGGCCAGCAGGGCGATGGAGACAATTCTCCTCCTCTGCTCTGTTTTTGTGAGACCCCAGGTGGACCACTGCATTTAGCTGTAGGGCCCCGGCACAAGAAGGACATGTACCTGTTGGAGCGAGTCCAGAGGAGGCCACAAAGATGATCAAGGGGCTGGAGCACCTCTCCTACAAGGACAGGCTGAGGGAGTTGGGGTTTTTCAGCCTGGAGAAAAGAAGGATCTGGGGAGACCTTATTGCAGACTTCAAGTATGAAAAAGGGAAGATGGGATGGGACTCTACCAGGGAATGTAGTGACTGGACAAGGGGTAAGTGCTTTAAACTTAAAAAGGGTAGATTTAAATTAGATGTAAGGAAGAAATTCTTCACTCAGAGGGTGGTGAGGCACTGGAACAGGTTGCCCAGAGAAGCTGTGGAACACCTCCAGGGATGGGGCATCAAGACCAGGCTGGATGGGACTTTAGGCAACCCAGTCTGGTGGGAGGTGTCCCAGCCCATGGCAGGGAGGTTGGAACTAAATGATCCTTAAGGTCCCTTCCAAACCCAAACTATTCTATGATTCTGTGAAATACATATATTTTAAATAACAGTATGTGCATCTTAACCTTTCTTCTAGTAAATTACATGGGTTGATTTAAATGTAGGTGGTGCAATATCAAACTAAAAATGAACTAACACCAATTATATTTTCAATGGCTAACCCTGTGGCTTGCAAAAATTCTGTTAAACAGGACACCCACATGTGTTCCTTGTCAGTTTTTCTTTTCTGTGGCCTCACCCTGGTGGGAAGTGCTCATGAGATAGCACACTTATCTGAAGGTGCAGGGAAGATGAGCTGCATCTCTTGATAACAAGCATTCAGCAAAGAGCAGTGTTGATATTCTGTGATGTAGCTGCTTACAAAAGAAATAGTCATAGTATAGTTGTGGATCCACACATAACCTTCTTGTATATAAAAAGGGCAAAGAGAAGGAACAAAAGAAAAGAATATCAGCTCTCTCATATGACAGCAACTCTTTTTTTTCAAATCTGTAAATCACAATAAATCATCTAACATTAAATGCTCCCAGCTTTGAAAACTAGCAAAGAGTATCAAATATCAGTGCTACCGTTCTTGGAAAAAGCTGCTCATTTATAACCCATCAAAATGTGTTCAAGTGCTACTAACTGTATACAACAAATACACACTCATAGACCAGTGCTAATGTAGTTCAGGCACAACTTTGGCATATTCATTTCCTACATATTATTTCAGGAAAACAATTGTTTCCCTTATGGTAGAAATAGGTATTATGGCTACCTGTACAAATAGGTGTGTGTTTGCTTTTTTCACATTGTGGGATAAAGTCCAGTGGTAATATCCTTGCTTCTCACTGTATTTGCTGTATTTTTGGTTACTATTTACTCTATGCTAAGCAGTCTCCTGCAAAGGCAGCTGTAAAGCAGACCCGTGAATTGCAAACAACTTCAAAACAAGACAAGCCAGTGGTATCTGTGGAACAGCTGAATACACAGACATTTTCTTACGATGATGATATGACTGTTTAACAAACAACTGGAGATGCATTTAATGCAAGGGATCTCAGAGTCCTTTACGAATAGCTAAGTAGGTCTACAGGGTCATGTATCCACACAAGTATCCAGGGTATCTCAGGTTTACCAAGAATCTGATACTAACAGAAGTGGGCAAGACCAGTAGTTCACAATGAATATGGGGGTTTTGCTTTTTTTGCCACAGTATCACCATTTCAAATACTATTTGTTTTGAAACAGGAAACTGTTTCCTCCTATTTTAGCTCTCACTCTACTCACAAACCACGAAACTTGGGTCATCCTGCATATCTCTGTGACTGAAGCACTAAAAAAAGAGTATTTCTTTATAAAAGGTGTCTTCTTAGCTGTCTTGTGAAACTGCCCAATTGGAAACAAATACGCTTACATAAATTACACAACAACTAAGTGCAGATACAAACATTTGAATCTATTCACATGTAACTTTCAGAGTATTTTATACTACTTTAATTAAAAAGACACTGTTTGGCCCATCACAAAACCCATGATACCTGTCTGACATTTCTGAGGCCAAGTGTCAGTTTTCCCCATTTTCACAGGAAAAAAACATACCAGAAGACAGTACACTTCAGTCTCTGAGGTAGGGTAAAAGCCAGACTGCCTAAACATTGCCCAAGCTTTTACTTTTCTTAGTACTTTCCACTACTGATTTGGGCTGTCATTCAAATGCTACCTTACCACAGTATTAAGCTTTGGATATTAAGTAGCAGAAAGCACTGAATAATCTTTCATTAGCATCAGAAGAAAGCAATTTGCAATTGAACCAGTTCCTTGTACAGATGACTGTAGCTGCAGGGCACATTCAGGTCAACATGTAACAGACTTAATATTTTAATTAGAAACCACAACAAGCATTCATAACATACAGGGTCTAGATCCTGAAAATACAGCATATTAGTGAGGGAAGTGCACAAGACTGATTAACAGCTTGCTGTAAAAAGGTCAAAGACACAGCTGTGCTTAGCAGTGACCTGTATCTGAGAAAACAAGAGATGAAGCCTGAAACATACTGCTTTTCTCCAAATGCTCTGAATTTCTGAAGCTGCATACTACTGACTAGCCAAAGTTGGCTGACAGTATGGAGTGGCTTGTCAAACCACTGCGGAAAGTGTGCCTACCTAAAAAGTGTTTGCTGGTATTGCTTAGGAAGCTGCCCACACTCCCAGCTCACAGGAGCTGCACAGCCACATGGCTCAGAGACCAGCTTGAGCTCCACTGCCAGACACAGCTGGGCTGGTTAGCTCGGCACCAGGGCTTTCCAGCCATGGCCACGCTATCTGGAACTACCTCTGAATTTAAATTAGATAGCTGTCAAAATACTACTGTATCCATATTGCACAAATGATTGATTTGGGAACAAAATGGGGCACCAAGAGATGAACTAGTTCCAACAGAGGCCAGGGGCACTGAAGCATAATGCAGGAAGACAAGAAAAAGCCCCACACAGGTGAAATATGGGAGAGAGGAGGGAGGAGAGAGAGCAGGCAGGATGCACAACTTTCCCACTGAATCCTCCAGCCATTGCTGCTGTAGATAAGCACCAGATAAGCAACTCCCTGTTGTACTTTCAAAGCAGTGTTTAAAAGCAGTTTCCCCAGTGGTTTCAGCCTATGCAGGGAGTTAGGCTGAGACTTCAGGTGTTGTATCTTCAGAATCAACTGGGTCACTGCAAACTGCATTTGCTTTTTTAGCACAAAGGGCACATTTGCATAGTGCCATTTAAACTCAGTCTGGACTGTAGTTCTAAATACACCCTTTTATAGCAACCCCTATTAATACCTCACTTAACTCCCGAAAGCAACACAGTATAAACTCCATATAAAAAAAAAAAAAAAAAAAGAAAAAAAAGAAAAAAAAGGGAAAGTCACAAAAGGGACAATGTGAAGCAGAAAGTACCAAAGGCACTTTCCAACCTCCCCTGTTGCCACAATGTACAAATGAAAGCAAGCAACTTTGCAATTCAAATCCACTCACTCTGCTAAGATACCCATACTTCACTGAGAGTCACTTCCTGAAACAAACATATAAATGAATCTGGGATAACCTATAACCCAATTAAACCCAGTTACAAAGTAACTCTGAGCCAGGCATAACCTGCAATCTGTGGGTTAATCCTGATTTACAACAGCTCCCACAGTAAGTAGTGCAATTATGTTCGATTCTGAACCGACCATTTTTCCCTGCCTCCTTCCTCCCTCCTTCACTGTGAATTGTGCTGAAAGTGTTTTCCTATGGTTACCAAAGCTGGACAGTACTGAGGTTTACTTCAGGGGCTGAGGGAGATGCAGAGGCTATTTCTCTTTGGTCACTTACTATGTTTATAAACAACTGTTAGCTTGTTAGCTATTTTTCCCTAAAACAGCTCAAGTGATATTGTTTTGCTCACTGGAACACAGCCTGCTGTTTTGCTGCATTTCTAATAGCTCAGGCCTATTTCATCACAGGCACTATGACAATGCTCATGTTGCTGTTAAAAGAGCAGGTGTGCCTGCGACTGTGCAAAACAAGTGTTCTCCCACTTCTCTTTCCAAATCACATCTGCCAGATCTGGATGTCACTGGGCAATATCAGCTAATACCCTGGTTGGAGTTGCAGCTAAATTATGTATACCCCAAGCAAGAGGAAAAATGTTGCTTCTTGCTTGGTAAGTGACTAATTTCAGTACCATGCTTGATGCACTACCTTGACATGTTCTCTTCCAGCTGCAGGTATTGGGCAAAAGGATTAGTTCACCTCAGCTTGCTCATGGATCCTCATAACCTCCCAGCAGTAGTCAGCCCACTGCATCTGCTGGTGTAACTAATTTGAACTTAGGTCTTTCAACCCTGACCAGTCAAAGCCAAAAACAAAAAAGGACCCAGAGAGGACATACAACCTTATCTTTTTACCTCCAGCTACGGTAATGAAGCCAACTACAGATATGACTCAGGAATTATGCATATAATGCCACTATTAAAGACTCAAAATGCCAGCACCCTTGGCCATCAGGAAAGAAGCCTGTATCATTACATGTAATACTAAATTATTATGATTTATGCAAATTAATAACACCTTGGATCAAAAATACTTTAGATGAATGTGCATGTTATGTGAAGACAAGTGAAAGACTTTAAATTTGAAATTTGTTTGTTAGTTTAAGAAATGAAGTGTCATGGTTGTTTTTAAGAGACTGTTATGGACAGCCAATTCTTAGTTTCAGAGAAAGTATTACCAGCTAGGGTTATGTGTAGGAAGGCTCTTTGTTATAGGCAAGATGAGTTACTGTATTATGTACTCCTGCTTACTAGACAGCTATTCAAAACCAAGAAGTCAGACCACTTGCTGATCCAGCCATTTCTTTCATTCATATCATTTTCCTTTTTTTTTTTTTTTTATGTATCTGTCTAGAAAGGTGCTACTAAAGCTTTTATTATAAATTTCATGTTACTGCAAATAGGCTATTACTTCAGCCTTTGTTCTCTTTCTCAGCCAGAAGGGATCACTCCTCATTCTCCCCTAAAACCAGTACCAAACAAACAAGGAAATCTCTTTTCTGAGTGTACAAGCATGAAAGTTTCATAGGTGACTACAAACCATTTTATCTTACTTGGCTTTTGAAAGAATGTTAAAAAAGATTAGACTTTTTTCCCCAAAAGCTTGGCTATATAATAAAACAGTTTTATCATGTATATCTCATTGTGTTTCATGAACAACAAAGTCAGTATCACAGCCAAACAAACAATTACAGAATCCTGCACAGCTGTCACAGTTGCATAGTTAACAAATATGATGGCTCATTCCATTTTTCAGAACAAAGAATACACTTATTTACATGATATGCAAATTTCTCAGTTGTAATTTGGATTCTTTAACGAAGAAAAAGTTGAGGTTACAGTGTATGAAAACACATGCACATAGGCAACATATTGATGTCTATCTAATCCCCAAGAGAAAGAGTACAAAGTTGCATATGGACATTACAGTAAACAACAGAACACAGGATATGGGATATCCTTGATTCCTACAAATGTAATGTAAATGCTTCTTTTCACACAAGAAATAACCCTACTCCTTAAAAGATATCACAGTTCAGAGGAAATTAGAAGTTGAAACTAGAAAATTTACAGAGATCAACTTCAACCTACTACAATTATTTTGTTCATTGTCAGTTTACGTTCCTGTTTAGTGACATTAATAATCTCTAAATATTACTAGGAACAGTTTATGAAGTAACATTCAAATTGCAAATGAATCAGACTTAAAAAAGATTTTAAATATTCCCAGGTTCAGGAATTACTGCATAGATAGCATCTCCTTAAAAAATGATGGACACTACTAGTACTTAGTAATTCTGGAAGTCCAGACAACACCAAATAGAACACATCCTCCTGGTTTTGAAATATGTTTCCTATTTTCCTATACTTGCTTTATTTGTTCGTACCATAAGTAACTTGGAAGTTACATGACACTGTACATCAGCTTCTGAACCCACCAAATGAAGATGACCTTGATTTCTCTCATCAGTGTAACTGTATTATTACAGATTCTATATCATCATTGCCAAATGCAAGGCAGTAATGGTGCACAACTTTTAGTCTGCTACTAGGAGCCAAACCTAGTCACAGGCTAAAATCCTGGCTAGAATGCTATACTAAAGCTAACATCTTATGTTACTCTTAACCCTATGGGACTGGAATTTGCATTGATTTTGGTAACACCTCAACTGCATTGATTCTGATAACACCTCAATAAAATTGCAAGTATTATACTCAGTTTTTAGAGCACAAACTATGTTTGTGAACTCTGGACATAATACTTGCTTGCGTATAGATCCATCAATCACTTTCAACTGTAGTTAACTTATTTAATTGAAAGTGTCACAATTATTTTCCTTCTCTAGATACAATATGCCTCAACTCTTCAGTTGAAGTGTGATTTTCTCCCTACCTTCATTTTCAATGACAACATGAAGACAGGAGCATTTTCAAGTTCTCCTATCTCAAGCTTACTCCAACCCCATTTTGTCAGAATTGTAAACCAATCCTTATTTGAAATATTTAGGTAGAGTTTCACTATGAAATTCTGCAAGAAAGTAATTTGAATAGCCTTGTCCTTACCTGGGTAGGAAGACACTTTCCACTACATAGAAGTCTTGCATAAGAACATCTCTGTCTGGTTTTGATGTAAGGTTTCCTACTGTGTATCCTATTCCAAGCTGGATAGCACCTTTAATAGCTGAGGATGCGGTCTGCATAGAAAGTAAGAATTCAAGCATCAGTTTGCTACAAACAGATTTCTGTTCTTTATCAGTAATATAATATACTAAACATGTAATCGTTATCATAACAACAATGCTACATCATCTTTATCTCCTTGCCTTCAAGAGCAGAGAACTTTTATCCAGAGATGATTTTTTTTTTTTTTTTCAATTACAAGATTTAAAGAAATACTATGCTGTAGCAAAAGCCACAAAAAACTACTCTCTGGTTGTACAGACTGAGAGCTTTAAAACTGTCTAAAGAATGCAGACATCAGGTTCTAACTTGGAGACTTCCAATATAATTAGACATCCAAACCACCTCCATAGTCTGATACTGCATGCATTCTCTTCTGGAAAAAAAAAAAGTTACAGATTCTATGGAAATGTACACACATGCTAATATGTAAGTCACAATGCTGGCTGCTGTTCTACATACAAATTCTGGATACAAATTTATTTACTAAGTTCTGGTTAGCAGTCAGTACAAGAGGTGCACTGACTGGGGGGAATCCAGAGAGAAACCGAAGTGATGAGGAAAGAAAAATCTCTATAAAAATCTATGCACAGAGAGTGAAAGACTTAAGTGACTTAAATTCAAATAACAAGGTTTGAAGCGGACAGAAGAGTTCAAATGGGCAGTGCCAGATTGTTTTAGACACCGTATACGCAAATTGAGCTCATCTCTGAAATTTTCTCATGCTGACTAGACAATCCTGCTTTGGTGGATAAAAAAAATGACAGAAGTGAGTCACGATAAGAAATTGCCCAAGAAAGGAACTCTTAAGAAAATATGAAAAGAGTGACTACAGGAAACAATTGGGAAGGCAAAGAAGGTTGTCAGGAAGGAAGTATCCTCCCTTAGCATGGCATATTTTCTCTAATTTGAAGACACTATTTTGATGCCTGTTTTCAGGTTTTATCTCCCACCCACCAAACCAGAGACTGTATCAGCAAACAAAAAACACCAGAAGCTCCATGACCAGAACTATTGCAGCACTTGAACACAAACATTCAGAAATGAGTGGAATTACATAAGAGTTAATGTATACAAAACTACTTTTGTTTTAGTTCTCAGAACAGCTTATGCCAGAGTCACTGCTTATTTTTAGAAAAGAAAAGATGGAGATGTGTAGTTCCTCTGCATAACAAGCAGAACTTGCACTTTTATAACAGTTCTGAACAGGCAATTTGGTGGGAACAAATAATGCCACTATTCTTAGACTGATACTTTGACTAGTAAAAAGATTTGGCTTGTGTTGTAAGAAGATTCACATTTTTCTTTCCTAAAAAGGCCTCTATTCATGAATGATTAATGCCCAACAAAAGCAGTAATTATGTAACTTTGACCAAACCAATACACATACAAAAAGAGTTTGTGCTTCATAGCTGGACCCCCATCCTGTTCACTGCCACAGGTAACAAAGGCAGGTAACCCAGTAATGTGATTCCAAGAGGACAGTACTGGATCACCATTTTGGCACGTAAAAAAAAATTCTGCAGGATTTCTGCAAATACAGAATTTATCTACAAGGTTATTTTCTTGTGAATTTCCACTCCTATTAAGGGGTGACATTAGCAATCACCCATAATCACAGCACTGGGTTTAACAGAAAATCAATGTTATTAATTATTCAGGATATTTTAAAAACTGTTTTCAAGCAAATTGATAGCAGTTACAGCATGCTGAAGGCAACTGCTGACCCAGGTCAATTGCTTATGAACTACTGTCATGAGTTAACAACCCTCACAAAAGCTGGTCAACCAAGACTCCCTTACAAAAGGCTATTTTTTGTTTTCACAAACCTTAAAATGAAAACAAAACAGACCTTGGAATTTCTCTCAGTACAAATACCTGCTTTGGTCTATTGTTTATTATTATTATTATTTTGTGGATAAGAATGGAATCCAAGGAGGAGAAAAAGAGCTGCTCCTCAGGCTTTAGGGGAAATGTTCTTGATTCATCCATTTCACTGCTAAAACATATAAATATACATATATATATATTTATTGGAAGTCAGTGTCTACCAATGCAAATGGCAAATACCCACTCTCAGCATTCATTTTTCCCTACTCAGGCACCTCTTCCAATGCTATGAAAGCAGCAAAGTCTAGTTTCAAACCTAAAACCTTCATATCTTTCAATTCCTCTTAAATACTCCCTACTGTAGAGAAAGCAATAAAGTTTAGCAATCTTCTGTGCCAAGAATTCTCCTTTGTAGAGACTAAAATATTTATATACTGGTCTCATGCAGATGTTAACAAAATTGCTTTGGGCCCACGTATCAGCTGTAAGTGTGCAGCAACTCTTGGATCACTTACCATGTTATCATCACCTTCTGAAGCTCTAAGAAATCAAAGAATGAGAATAACCAGGAAGATGAACAACTTCAGTTCATGAATTATATGCTCTGGAACTAACTGGATTCTTAGCAAATAATGTATACCCTGACAACTATCTTTGCTACCTGAAGTGGCATAACAAAACAAACACCTATCATCCTCCTTTTACTGATTAGGATATTACTACCTACTGCACAGGGGCACTCAGTGTTGGGTTTTGTACTGACAATGAGACAAAAACCCATAAAAATGTGCCAGTTTCAAACTAGACTATTTTTTACTGACCCTAATACCACAAATCCTAACGTGTCAGGCTTGAATGTGTCTACCTCTGTAACATTAACAGCAGAAACTTGAATGGGCATAAGCATACATCCTCATTTTTCTCAGATCAACTCAGATCCTAAGTGTTATTGACTTATAACAATACCTACTTCTAATACTGCTGTTGAAAAAAGAGATTTGCTGTCCACTCTCCAGCCCACAAAATATATGCATGCTACCCATCACACTGTGCCACCAACAACGTCTATGTGGCCAGACAACAAGTTACAAAAGAGCTGATGGAACAGCAAGTTTTCAGGAGGATCAGTTCCCTGATACACATAAACAGTTATGTCAGCCGCCTAGCTGAATCCAAGTATCACACCCTCACAGCCTAAACCAAATTTCATGCTGTTTAAGGTTGTCCTTCTACTGGCTGAGGGAGCGTAAGTGAAATCTGAACTAGCAAAAAGCCTACCTCCTCAAAATTAACATGTCATCACTTCCTGAATACATCCTAACAAACACTGAATGGCACACTAGCTCAGTTCTTTGTGTCATATGGCAATCACATTCTTGACTTGGTAGTGGGATTCCTGGGCTTCTTTTCAAGCCACAATCAGCATTCTCCCCAGCCTAGGTTTTCAACAAAAGTTATTTCAGGAGAGAAAATGTTTTCACATAAATTCAGGTTAAATGTAGATACTAAGACATAAGGCATGCAAGTATATCAGTAAGGATAGCTACAATTCCTGCTGCCACAGAAATTGAGAAATTGCCCATTTCCCATACTTCTGCCCTTACCTCCTCCACCTATCTCTCCAGAATGCCAGTATTTTCAAGCAGGTAGGGACAATTCTCTTCCACCTGCCACCAATCACCTGTTAAGTGGGAACAGTTCGGCAGAGGAAATGATACATTTCAGGAAGAGGTGCAACAGTGATAAAGTGCTCCAGGATCCTCCCAGACAGAATTCACCAGTCCCATTTAAATTAAACACAAGTGGGGTCACCCCATCTAGATTACTCTATATAGAACCACAGACTTGTAGAATGGTTTGGGCTGGCAGGGACTTTAAAGGCCACCTAATTCCAACCCCCCGCCATGGACAGGAACACCTCCCACCAGACCAGGTTGCCCAAAGCCCCATCCAGACTGGTCTTGAACACCTCCAGGGATGGGGCATCCACAGTTTCTCTGGACAACCTGTGCCAGTGCCTCATCACCCTCTGAGTAAAGAATTTCTTCTTTATATCTAATTTAAACCTACCCTTTTAAAGCCATTACCCTTTGTCCTGTCACTACACTCCCTGGTAAAGAGTCCTATCCCATCTTTCTTGTAGGCCCCTTTAACATTCTTGAAGTCTGCAGTAAGGTCTCCCTCTCTACTCTGATCATTTCTGTGGCTCTCCTCTGGACTTTCTGGTCCATGTCTCTTTTGTGCTGGGGACCCCAGAACTGAACACAGTGCTCCAAGTGGGGTCTCAAAAACCAGAGCACAGAGGGAGAATCAGCTTCCTTTGAACAAGTCAAATAGATTAACAAATAATAGTGGAACTTACTGTAATTTTTTTAAAATTTTCTCCTCAACCAAGAAAATACCTTCATTGTGTCTCATAATGCTTAGATAATTCTACCCTTAATATTCCTACATTTTTTATTTTAGTCATCTGCCTGGCTGTCCATGATATGAACATACTGAAAATGAAACTTTACTCTTCCACTGCTGCCTGTGGTGTCTCCATTATTTTATCCTTGAATATAAAAGATTAAAAAGTTGTCATTCTGATGAAATATTTTTGCCCCTTTTTGTCACAACTAACTATATCTTTTCTCTGTATTTGTCCTATATCTTTGCTAAAAGGCCCATAGAGATGAAAATTGATATGCAGAGTCAAAAAGCGTAGTGAAAGGCTACAGGGTGATAAAATATACTACAGTACACAGTTCAGAATACAGAATATCTTCATCAGAAATAAATATTTTAGCATAAATTGTGCTGTTACATGAAGTATTGTTCTGTACAGATGGGTCTTTTACTCTCTCTACATGACTCCAAGATGAAATTGTTTCAGACTAACAAAATAAATGAAAACTTAAATCCTTTCAAATTAGGCATTAAGTTTGTGCATGATCCCATAAGCAGGACCTTTACACTTCCTTTCCTACAAATATTCTTTTTCAAGCAAGTTCTCTAAAACTTATATTTGTTATTTTCATGTAAAAAGCATTAACAAGATAGCTATAACACGTGTAAAGGCCGTTTACGTTCAGGTAACAACAACAAAAATGAACTGAAGCTATTTAACAACTGGGTACAGGGCTATTGGAAAGACTGAAAATATGTCCTTTAAAAACAGGGAAAAGAATTCAGGGATGACAGTAATACCAGTCCTACAGTTACCAGAAAGTATCTTACATGTTGCCAGATAATTATTTCCATTACAATTTGAAGGTCATTGCAGCTTCCCCATAAATGGCTAGCACACCTAACTAGCCACTGATTGGAATGGCTGGCAACCCTAACTAACCACTGTGTTCACAGTGAACAAAGGCTTTGGATATGGTAAACATGTAAGAAAAAATGTTTAAAAGGATGAACAAGTTCTCTGTATCTGAATGGGGCTGTTGCTGTCAACAAACAAAATATTTAAAACAAACCATGAACAGAGAGAGGAACTGTGTGAGACGCAGGCTTCATTTAATGTTATAGTAGTTCCCCTTACTCTTATTCACAAAGCTATTTTCCCATTCTTCTCCCACAAGTAGCTCATGAATAATGTAATTCTACATTTTTGCTTTCTTTAAAAGGAGTCATCCTAGGAATGTCATATAGGATAGCGTGGATGTAAACTTTGCCCTTGCTTATCTGTTTGCCCTTTTTATGACTCATTTTATTGCAGCTGAAGCTTAGCCTATGAACTTTCTGGGTCAAAGATGGTGATGCCTGGCTTATTGCAGGTGCTATAAAGCAGCTGCTATAATGGTCATACTCTTTGCTTCAGAAAATTCACCTCATTATCATTCTAGAAGGCAAGATGATATTTGCTTTCTCCCACCCTCTGTACTACTGTAATTCAAATAAATACAAGTAAAACAACACAGGTTTTTAAACTCTGCTTAATGAAATGATAGAGATGCCTATTTATGCCACTTCTGTGAATGAGACAGTGAGCAGACAGCATCTGAAGTGAAACCACCATTGATTAACACTGTTCTACAGCTATGCTTCCCACACAGTGGCCATTAGTTCATTTCTTTCTACTACCATCTGTGGAGAAAAGACTGCTCTTATCTCTTTCACCTGCCCACTCTGCTGCTTGGAGGGACTAGATCAATGAACTGGTTGTCTACCTCACAGTACCCTGTTAAAATACTAGCTGGTACTCATCTTTAGTTGGAAAACTTAGCTCATGGAAGAGGTCACACTCCTCCCCATCCTTAAGATTCTAGAGCTTGAGTAGACTTTAATTCTTTAACACCAGTTATTTCGTAACACTACAAGAATGCATTTTCACTTTGAACCTTATAAATCTTACTACACTAACCTGAAACCACAGTGAGAGGCATAAAGAACCTGAGGTTGGCAGTATAGGAAAAAAATCTGATGAAAGATATTCCTTGACTCGTTATTTAAACTAAGACACAATGCACACACTTCAAATTGTTTATTACCTAGATTGCTGAGATGATAAACACCGCTCCCATGTAATGGTACTTCAGAAGGGGACTGGTGTAAAGTAACAGCATATAGAAGCCCTCCTGCAAGCAGCATACTCAGTGAAGTAAAATAAGTAAATAAGTAAATCCACAGGCCTTCACTTCATCAAAATTATTATAGCTGTGTGGATTTGGACAGATCCACTTGTCTACTACAAGTAAACATTTGTTTTTCAGTTACACTGGTTACCATAGGTACCAGAAATCTGCACATACTACAACTTCTATGCCAACACGGTTTATCTTTTAAAGACCCCTGAAAAGAAACTAAGCCTCCAAAAATAGTGTCAACACTTAAGCCAAACCACCTGAGGAGGGTGCCTGTTGAAAAACAGTATGTTTTTTTCAAGCAATATGCAAAAAAAAAAAAAAAAAAAAAAAAAAAAAAAAGCCTTTTTTAACATTAAGAAATTGCCATTTGATCCAGGATGTACGGGTAGTAATTGTACAGTCCATTGCTTTTGCAGTAGAGCTTTCTTGTCTTTGGGTGCTTCCTGAGCTTAAAGTCCCATTGACAACACTTTTTACATCTGCTTCTGTTGATGCTTCTGTAAGTGGCTACCATATATATCTCAGCATGCTCTCTGCAGCTGCCACATTTGAGCTATCAGTTTCCTTTTATGTTAGATCACAGACAGGGACACTAAAATAGAACTACTGGAAAACTAGTAATGAACTGTTTTTCCTGTTTCTCCACAACTTGGAGTAACATGGTACCCCTTCGCTCACCCTTAAGGTCATACTGCCTATCTCTCTGACAGCTGCTTGCCCAGCTGCTGCAGGTCACATTTCATCAAACTGGACTTCTGTCCATCCTCCTCACCTCTGGATCTTGGTGCTGGGGGGCAGAGGTTAATGCCTATTCCTCAGCTGCTCTTCCTACAGAAAAAGTTACCTCATACTACTAGTCTGCTTTGCAAGGAGCAGCTGGGACCTCTAGAAAAACTCTGCACAATGTTTTTGCTACAATAAGGCAATTCATAACTCAAAATAAACAGAAAGACAGGCATCCAGATGTAAGCAGAAGTAGTGTCACAGACCTAGCAAAATAAAAGGCTGCAGCAAAGGGTAGAAATATCCAGGGTATATCTAGTCTTTCAGAAAGCTATTCATTATACTGGTCTATGCCATGTTCTTTGGCCACTCTTTTTCTTTGCACTCCAGAGCTGTGCCAGAATACAAAGTAATGCAGCGCTACATGCTCCTCTAGTGTTGGCTGTGCTTTCTATATTAAACATATCAATAGCCATGACCCTAAAATATAAATAACAGACCACACCTTTAGCTAGTTACTGTTCAAAATTGGCAAAAGCTGTTTTCTTGTAATTTTTTTTTTTTCAATAATGTTAATAACTTTTCTGGGATGTTCTCCCAGAAAAGAAAACACAGCCATGTTAGATTCTTTCACTTCCAGCTCATTTGCTATCAGAACGATTTTATCACCCAAGTTGAATATGATCTTCCCTCATATTTCAAAATTGGATTCAGGTGACTTCATGGTTTTTAGTTAGTTATTTCTCTGTTTCAAAACACCTATGCCAAAGTTTCAGAAGTAACCATGAATCCAAGTGCTTTAGTTCCACCACCCCATGCAAAAAAAAAATAAAAATAAAATAAAATTGATTACTGTAAGTCTGGTAGTAGCCATTGCTACAAGCAAAACCATTAAAACCCATTTTGTCAATATCTTTACAAATGTACAAAGCACTCAAAAGTATGCCATTGAAAATATACATTCCAGTGCAGCACAAACTCCAGGAGGGAAGTTTCATTGTCTACAAGAGCAAGTATTCTATCTGTACACATCAGGCTCAGGACATAACCCAATGCCTTCAGTGATGCAGCAATGCTACTTGTACATGTTTGCTAGCTCTAACAATAAGTAGCTGATTTCCTTTATTCAGATAAATTCCCTCTGCTCCTGGGCAAAGTGACTCACACATGATGTGCAGTTTTGAACAGGTTACGTAAGAGGCTTGCTGTAATACACTAGAGAGTAGAACTGTAAAATATGTAACAACAGGAAACAAAGCCATGCCACGCATATATGCATGTGCGGCAGCATTCAGATTACAAGCAGAGATTCTGGTAAACCAGTAGCAGGTTTCCACAAAAAGAGCACTATGTATTCTGGTGTAATTTTCTTATACACACTTAACATGCTCTGACAGACCTTTCTGTGCCTCATTCTTGCTACCAGCATATTAAGTTTCAGAATACTACTGAAATCTCACTTGCCAGAAAGAAGATTAAGGAACAACCGTATGATTGAAGACATTGAAATGCAAAAGCTGCATTGTGTGTCAGCAGATTCTCACAACTGAGTCTGCAAAATATCAGGAGGAAAATAAAAGAAGTGGCTACTGCATACTTGAGATTTCAGTGACAAAAATTGTGATGGATATCCATGAGAAGCTACAGTCTGGTGACTACATTTTGCTGCCAGGTCTCCTTGCTACTCTGCTTAAGATCAAATGATGCAAATAATCTCCACTTCTCAATTGTTTCTCAGCTTCTTTCAAAAGAACAACCAAAACCAACAACAACAAAAAAACAACAACATCCAGTGAAACTGACCAACCAACCCCTCTCCACCCCGCCCAAAGCACCTTCAGAATTTGCATACTTTGAGATTTCTTTGATCTCTAAATTATTTCAATCCTGTACCTTAAAAGTTGCATTGAACACACAACTGTGAAGCTTCTCTGCCTTTGTGTGGGAGAGAGTTAATTTTCCTCCTAGTAGCTGGTATGGTGCCGTGTTTTGGGCTTAAGATGAGAATAATGTTGATAACACACCAATGTTTTAGTTACTGCAGAGCAGCGCTCATGCAGAACCAAGGACTTTTCAGCTCCTCATGCTGCCCTGCCAGCGAGGAGGCTGGGGGTGCACCCAGAAGGGAACAAAACCAGGACAGCTGGCCCAGGCTGGTCAAGAGGAAGTCCCACACTCATGCTCAGCAATAAAAGCTCGGGGTAGAGAAGAAATGGGTGGGAGGTGATGTTTGGAGTGATGGCAGTTACCTTCCCAGGAACTTGTCACATGTGCTGCTTTCCTGGAAGTGGCTGATCCTCTGCCTGCTGGTGGGAAGTGGCAAATGGATTCCTGGTTTGGCTTTGCTTACATGTGCAGCTTTTGCTTAATCTAGTAAATTGCCTTTAGCTCAACCCACGAGTTTTCTCAGTTTTACCTTTGTGATTCTCTCCCCCATTCACCTGCAGGGGAGTGAGTGAGTGGTTCCCCACCAGGGTTAAAGCACACCTTCTTCCTCCAGGATGAACAGGCTAGTAATCCCTTTGTGAACTCTACTAAGGCCAAACAATACCATAAAGAGTTACAGTGTGCTGAAGTATAGAAAGGATGATCACTTTTTAAAGTGTTCCCATTTTCACCATTGAACGATTCAGATGCTGCTTCTTAAAGAACTACAAACTAATTTATCACTCCTAACCAGTCCTAACACTAGATGAGAAGATGACTTGCAGCAGTGCGCAGCCTGACTGCATGAACAGGATGCAAAAGGCAGAGTTACAGAAAAAAGATGAAACAACAGAAAAAAGAGCAGATTAGTCCTTAGGTTCAACTCATCCTAGAGCTGCTGCAGCAGTTGAGTCCCACATCACTAGATACAACTGCAGCTGCATAGCCCACTCACACTTCAGTCAGTCCAGTTGCTGCTTAAAGCAATATCTACATCAGCTCTGGAGACTTCAGAAGGTTAAATGATCCACAAGGAAAAGGCAGTGAAGGTTTTCTACATGCCCCAGCAGAAAGTTGTTTTTCTTCAAACAATGATTAGAAATAATTTGTTCTCTGATGGAGATGTGTTTTAGTAAGCCATCGTTCATCCTGTGTCAATGTGACTGACTGTATTGTGCTAAGGAAAGCAGTGCAATTTACATTTGAAGCAAGCTACCTTTATCTCCAAGATAAAATAATGATATTTAAAACTTATATTAAACAGGTCAAACCAAAAGTCAACTATCTGCAATTATTTTCTCTAATTTTCCTTCATGTTTTACTTATGATGGCAAGGAATATCTACGTTTTCAGATCAAGCAATGAAAACACTGTTTAATATGTATTGGTTAGTTAGGTTTATTTCTCATTGGATCTGGCAAATGGAAAATGCCTCTAAAGCTATGACATTTATTTAATTTTCTCTTACGAATTTACATCAGACATTTTCCATGCATTATGTTTCCCATTTGTATGCACTTAATATATATTATGCATTTCTATATACATACATGATTAAAGTTGCGCAGACATAATCCTTGCATACTATTATGAAATATGGACACAAGATATAATCAATCAATACATAATTAATCAAAATACAAAATGATTTAAAGCAAAGTCAGTTCGCTTTTTATATGAGATTGAGAAATGCCCCCTCTCTCCAGCCAACACGCAAGGAAAACATAACCTTTCAGTAATGCAGTATCAGCACATTACTTATCCCTACAGATATCATTTTAGTTTTGGCATTACAGTCATTCCAACATACAGCTGAGTATCATGTTTTGTTTTGTTTTGTTTTTGCCACCAAGAAGCAAGCTCCTTTACAACTGCTGGGACAGAGAGGCTGAAGAAGCACACTGGGGCATTTTGCTCTGTGAAAAGATGAAGAGCTCAAGGAAGACTTTAAAGTTAAGACCAAACCACACAGCTCATTAAAGAGTTGCTGCTGAGTTCTCATGTGGAACCATGTAGCCAGGAAGGCCAACAGCATCCTGGCTCCTATCAGGAATAGTGTAGCCAGCAGGACCAGGGAGGTGATTGTCCCCGTTCTCTGCTCTGGTGAGGCTGCACCAGAGTACTGTGTTCAGTTTTAGGTCCCTCAGTTCAAGACAAACACGGAGGTCATGGAGCATGTCCAGAGCTACGGAGCTGGACACAAGTCCTGTGAGGAGCGGCTGAGGGAGCTCGGGTTGTTTGGTTTGAAGAGGAGGCTCAGGGGAGACCTTATTGCTCTATATATATACCAGAAAGGAAGCTGTGGGGAGCTGGTGGTTGGCCTTTTCTCACAGGTAACTAGCGATAGGACTGGAGGGAATGGCCGCAAGTTGCACCAGGGAAGGTTCAGGTTGGAAATGAGGAAAAATTTCTTCTCAGAAAGAGCAGTCAGGCATTGGAAGGGGTTGCCCAGGGAGGTGGTGAAGTCACCATTCCTGGGGGTGTTGAAGGAAAGGTTGGACGTGGTGCTTAGAGACATGGTTTAGTGGGTGACAGCGGTGGTAGGGGGACGGTTGGATCAGATGATCTTGGAGGTCTTTTCCAACCTTAATGATTCTATGAACCTAAGCAGTGCAGACCACAGCAGGAGATGTGGAAGAATGATACTGACTTTTCCTTCACTATGCTCTCTGCTTTGGAAGCACAATCCTTACCTGGGGTAGTGTTGAAACTGAAATTGTCAGCACATTTCAGGATGATTATCTCCTAGTATTAACACTAGAAATCCCTTCAATCACCCATGTAAATCTTGGCATTACAACACTTTTCTTATGTCAATGTTTCTGAACTACCTGTTAGTTATCCATTCTGCCTCCAGTTATCCTACGGGCCTGTGAACCCCCTACAGCCGCATCTCATGATACAACTTCTTTGCCTACCAGACCAATTACTGCACTGTCTTTAGTGGAACACTACAGTGGTACAAACAGCCAAGGTCAAAGATATACACCCAGGTCTAATGTCACACAGCCCTTTATAAGCTTACTCAGTCCCATCTTAACAGCTGATACACAGCTGCCTCTTGACAGTAGAGGTCAAAACAGAGCAGATCTAAAGCCTGTCACAATTCAAGCCAAAAACTGTATTTTGCCCATTTTACGATGAAGAGCATATGCTTCTTCACCTTTAATGTGTTTTTAAAAAATATGGAAGGGAGGCCTCTGCGAATGAGATAACAAGCATGGTCTGACCTCAGAACTACAGGAGTATCTTGCCTAAGCATTCCCACTGCCGTCAAGTGCAGCGGTAGACAGGAACAGGAACTGCCCAAGTAGCTGAAAAAGCATCAGCTGAGGAAACATGCTTGTCTCCAGCCCAGATTTCTGGAGGAAGTGGCACAGGAAGTCACAGGTCAGAATAGCAAGATTTTTCCAGCCAAAAAAAATGGCATGAAATGCCTCTGTCAACTGCACATCCTGCCAGCCTCATCTCACAAATAACTTTCTAGACAAATGCAGTTGATTTATCCGGACTTCGGTAAAAAGTATGCAACATAGGATATCTGAAGAAGGTGAGAATGAAAAGAAAGAGCAATGTTTGTAAAGAATTTGGCTTATGAGGAGAGATATATTATCGAAGTAAAAGCATAATGCAAAGATATGCTACCATTAAGCTCTTTGTGCATTGATTATTGGGTAACACTTTGTTTTTATTCACATTGGCACAAAAAGCAGAAGCATAATCACAACATTTGGTGATAACACTGAATCACAGGGTATCCACAAAGCAGGATGTTGAACAGAGAACAACTGGATGTGTGAATATCACTAAAGGAATTAAACTGGCGTAAGATGCAAGTACAAGTTGGCAGCTCAGGGGAAAGGACAGAATTTGGAGATGACTGACTGTGATCTCCCAGTATTGTTTTGTCAGAGATGCATTTTTAGTAAAAACAAAGAAGAATTGTTGCCATGTCAAGAAATCTTAATAAGGCTTACTCTGGAATATTTTGAATTTAGAGTTGAATGGGAAAAAAGTAGGGCATGTAGGATGACTGGGGGGAATAGCAATTCTCCCTTGCTGGGATTGCCAGGTTTTGTATTGTCTAATCTAGCAATATAGAACTGTGTAAATGTCCACCTTGGGCTCAAGAGCTTCTTTTTCTTCCTAGTACCAATATGTCAAGAGCAATTTAGACTGTGATATTTTACAGTTATAAGCAGAGGGACCAAACATAACCTGTATCTAAAAAGAAAAAAAAACATTTTCTCAAATATTATTTTCTTTCATTTCTGAGAAAATTACCAGAATGTTAAGGCCAGCTAGATACTTAAAATGCAGCTGACAACAAAAGGACTGGGAAAAAAAATACAGCTTAATATTCTTCTTGACTCCACTAGCAGTGCTGTAGGCAACATTCAGAAGAAAAAACAAACAAACAGAAAAACCCACCCTAACCTATGGTATATATTCTAGGAGCATGTAGATCTCAGTGCTACATTATAGGAAGAAAAAAAAAAGATAAATCACCACTTTGAGATAATCTGTCAGGAAAACGATCAAATCCAGCAGCTAACAATTGGCTTATGTAAATATGTACATGTAAATGTGTACATATATCTTGCTTTATTTACCAACATTTCTAGGTGGACATAAACAATGCTGCTCTCAGAGAACCAATGAGAGAAAAATCAAAACCAAAACCAATACCACTTACCATTACAACATCTAAAGAGCCTTATACTCCTACTGTTGATGCATACTACTACATTAATTATAACATCTCTTAACATCTCTTTTTAAAATACAAGTCAAACAAAAAGAGCACTCTTTGGAAAAGCACTTGGAGGTGGTAAGGCAAGTATGCAGTTCAGACATATGGCATAAACGTTCAAAGCATTAGCCAACTCACCATACTACATTTCTGACAACTGTACATGTGCCCAGAATTATTTCTGTTGCTAAGAGCAAAGAATTTCCACCAATCTAGCAAGAATAGGTATTTTAAAACCCTATTGAACTAGCTTTCAAACAGTCAGCTCAGTGGGTAGAAATGTTTTACAATTTCACAAAAGGAGTAAAATACTTTCAAATAATCCATGGAACATGCTTTGTTCTTGTGTTTAGTTCTGAAGCATAGTTCACTCACAGTAGGCTTGAGTTCTCAATATGAAAGGAAAAGCATGTAATGAAAAGGTTGTAAGTCTTATTTACCTTTTTGTATGTTTTCTCTTCATTTGGCTTTTCAGCAGTAACATCTCCATTTTCAGTAACAGACGACATCTAATTATAGAAGATTAAGTTACAAATTAAATACTTGCTTAAGAAAGCATTCAGAAAGGATCATGCAATTTGCTGTCAAATTCTTGCTAATGTCAAACTTTTTAGAGGACAGCAAGTCACCAAGTTACTGACAGTCCATGAGGATTCTCCCCTTTTGATGTTAACTTAACCTTCCTTTTTTTCTGGTCACTTGTTCAAAACAATGTCCAGAGTTGCAGAAAGTAAGTATTTTAGTTAGGATCACCTCTTTCCCACTTTACAGGGAGACCTCAAACTGCGCTGGCATAGTCTATTCACCCTACTGCAACTAAAACTCACTGTTCTTTTCAATTATTGAACTAATTCTTAATTCACTCATTTTGTTTTACACCATTTTACATCTTTCTCTTTGAATAAGCAATATTCTTTTAAGTATGCAAGCATACCACCTATATTCCTTGCCTTATTTGTTCCTGGTTAATTCTTATTCTGCTACCTTTTTCTCTAGAACTTCTCAGCTCTAAGTCAGTGGGTCCAGACTTTGTCGGTTAGGTAATGCCATCAGCAGCAAAATAATATCCCAGCTGTGAGCAGGCTACTATCACAGTCAGCAGGAGCCACAGCTACCAGTTTCATCCTCTCTTTACCAAAAGGATAAATATTTTTGCTGTGCACACTGAACTACTTGTACAACTGTCAGCTACTCTGTGGCCCTCCCTTAAATAAACCTTCACTTCCTCAGAAGCAAACATCCTAACGTACCTTGCCATACAGGTGTGCGCACTCTACTCTCACCTGACCTCTCCCAGCCCCACCTATGGCCTGACCCAGAGACAAAGCAACTGTGGCTTACCACATCAAGGGGCTATCAGATGCCAGGAACAACAGCTCAAGCAGTAGATATGTTCACATCAACCCATTCACCAGCTGCCTCTCACTGGCAGAGTTGGGACTGCTATTATTCCTGCCAGTGCTACTGCCACCAGCATGATCCTCTGCCACTGACCGGTAGACACTGCACTGGGTCTCTCATGCAACACTTATTTGTTTAGCTCCATCACTCAATTCAATTACTGTCATGGCAATATTATCTTTTGGATTATTAAAGACATACTAACACAGGGACTGACAGTAACATTGCAAGTTACAGGACAAGCTATCGTCTTTCACCAGCTCTTTTCTGTGAGTACTTGACTTCACATCTAAGCAGTAACAGGTGTAGTTTAAGTCAACTTTCCATTAAATTGTCTTAGTTTCTAAATTGCCTGACTGGTAAACTCTTTAGAGAAGAGTGATGTCTATTTATTAGATGCCATAAGGTGGCAACCAAAAAGAGGAGCTCCTAGACATGCTGTGATGAAAAAGGTTAGGGTTTGGTAGAATGACTAGATGCAACATTTACAGGAACTCAGTGGAATTTTACTTTCCGTATTTTTTTTCTAAGTTATGTCAATAATGTGATCCTCTCCCAAAACAAATGTACTTTTTCCTTTTGTTTCCTACAGTTTGGTCACTGTACAGTTTCAATAAAATCAATATGTTGATCACATTCATACTGTCTTTGAAATTCTCATTTTGAGCCAGATCTTTGAAATTCTGATTTTCAGACACATTTTTTCATGACACTCTTCAAAAATCACATACATAAGAGAGGCAAAATTTCCTCTCTGCTGAGCCACTATGCAAGCACCTTACAGATCTGCTGTGCAAAACCAGTACTCAGAAGGATCCCTTTGGGAGGGATTTTCCAGGCAGAAAAGGACAACATTCCCTATGTCTGGCACATGACTGATACAACATGAATGTCTTTTTCTCCACACCAGTGTTCAGCTCCACAGGAAGACTCCTCAGCAGACTGCAAGGGATAAGCTTGAAAGGTACAATGACGGACAAAACAAAGAGGCTTGTGAGCTACATTTTCAGTGGCACATCTCAGAGACTCCACGTCTTTGGCTGCACTGACACTGTATCTCCTCCAAAGAGCAAGAAAGTATTTGATGTTACATCTTGTCATGCTTGTAGAGCAACATTTGAACAAGAATAAACCAGAAAGTTAGAGTGTCTGACCCAGGTGATCTCTAAGTGTGGCTGTCAAATTAAAATAAAACCTAATAAGAAAAAAAAAAAAAAAAAAAAAAGCACACACACAAAAACAACTCAAAAAGCCACAAGAAAATGTTTTAAAATCACCCCAGATTTCAGTAACACTTTCACAAGTTAAGTATACATACCCTTATAAACACCAGGGAAAGTCATCTGGAGCTGAAAGTGATAATCAAGCCATTCATCGGTGTTGTTGATGTTTTCCAAAATCTATTAAAAGAAAAATCTGTTACCATCTGTTTGCTATTACAAATGTACACCTCACAGAATAGCGTTAGACTTCCTTCTTCCATTCTTCTTCTGACGAAGTAAGGATCTAGCTAGAAGCAATGCTGTTCAAGAACTGCCTCAAATAGTTTGGTCACTAATATGTCAATAACATACTTAGGACACTAGCAATGTTACAAAGAGTAAAATCATTGCAGTTCAACTTGCCCCGGCCCTAGAGATGTCACTACTACAGCACCAGCATCCCTACTATGAAATTTATATAGAGAGCAGTTGACATGCATGCTGTGAAGTGTTGTGAAATTACATGCCGTCTTCCACGAAGAGTTTAAAAATTAAATACTAATCTATATCATCCTCTTTCCCTGGGGATAGCCCAAATTCCACACAGAAGATAAGCAATGGGAGTGATGGTTTGCAGGACTGGATTCTGAATAGTTGTAGATAACAAGTAAGCCCATTTTGGAAGTTTTTCACAATGGTAGCTGCTGTCAGCATGATTTCTGAGAATGATGTTGAGGTAAGCAATTTCATATTTAAAATGATTTGAATAAACATAAGATATTTAATAGTCAAATATTATTCAATATCTCTTTGGAATGAGCTCATCCTCCCATCTTCTACATCTGTTTTATACTACATCAGTAAAGCTACACCTCAATTTAATTTCTCAGCCACATCAGAAGAAAACAAATCTCATTTGTCCTTAATCAGTGCAAACTGCATCTTGTATGTAACTAAAAACTGATTTAAAAAAAAATCCACAGCCCTTGTTCACTGAATTTAATTTTCCAGTAATCTGAAAAGTATCCATAACACCACTATAAAGGCTTTTCATAAAAGACTTCAAAACAGTATTTACCTCCCCTTCAGCGATGCAGAATAAAAATTGCTCTTGAGGTTAAAAACAAAAACAATAAACGAAGGGACAACACAGAAACATAGATGGCTGGATTCTCTGAGAATAAAGGCTTCCTTTCAAACATCTTTTGTAAGGTCACACACCAGTATTTTCCTACTGCAGTTAGCTACATTTTTCTTTTTAGCCTTCAAGCAATGTATCTTAATCAATAATTTCTTTACTTGGATAAGAACTGCCATCATGGTACACATGAAACTTCTACTTAAAGACAACTCAGTCCTGATAGCTATTAAAACTGCCAGTAGTTTATCTAGCTTACCTATCTATAATTATAAATTTTATGTCATTAATTGATCCAAGTTTGTAACTCTATCAGTACACAAACACAGACATCCAGAACTTCTTCTGTTAATACAGCTTCTGTAGGAGGAGGAAGACTCTTTATTATACTGATCCCTGGGTAAAACTCTACCTAAATCACTGTCCTCCACACACCCACAAGATTATCAATAACAGTATATTCTACTACTCCCATCACTTCCTAAAATATGATCACACATACTCAGCAAAATCCAAACAAATGCAGCATGGAAACTTTCTTTCAGTAAGATGCTGGCTGAAGAAAACATTCATGCCAGATCTGGAAGGAAAGCTTGCTTGTCCCCTTTACAGTCAGATAAATTATTTAAGAACGCCTCATCCATGTGAAAATACACAGCTGTAATACTGACAAAGACAGGAAACCAGACAGTGAGATCCCAGCTGCAGCACCAAATACAAAAATTCACACACCATGAAGAAAGTGATTTTCTTCTACCTACGCTGGTTTATTTCATTTCTAGAGGCAGCTAAAATTATTTCAGTTCCTAGTCTTTCAGAAAACAGATAACACAGTTCTGACTTAATTGGCATTGTGCTAAATACCTTTCAAGATCTTCACACTTGGACAATGACCTCATACTTCCTACAAATAATCTTTGGAAAAGGCCGTGTAACTTAGAGTGTTTTCTCCCTGCTCTGCAGCAACTCTTTGTGTGCTCTGCGCTGTGTCTATCAGGAGCTACTGTTTCAGTACTGCTGAGCTTTAGCAGTACAAAGACAGACCACAACTTACAGTTTTGAAACCCACTTCCAGGCTGATCTATGATTGATCGATTAATTACAACAGCAGGGAACTGCCATAACTAAAGCATCAGGTCTCTGCATGCATCTGACAAAAGGCAGGCTCACAATGAAGTATGGCTGGGCTAAGGGCGGGAGAGGAAAACGCATAGTTGGAAAAAGAAAGTGGGTATTCAGAGAAAGACTGGGCTGTGCAGATCTGTTTTTGAATTTCTCAGACATCACAAATCCTATGTCATGACATGAAACAGAAACATTAAAATCCAGTAGAAATTTAAAGGGCATGAAAGAGCTCAGAAATACAAACCGCTGAATCCTCCACTTAATAATGGTTTTTGGTTCTGAGTATTTCAGATAATCTGCTTATTAGAGATACATACTTTCTAATTCTCACAAAGTTACCTTCCAGAAAGACAAAAAATCCCCAGAATGGGGAAGTTTACTCCTTGAAAGAGCATATATAATTTCATACCGTATTCATAACAAAGATGTTAAGTCAACATCAGACCAAAAAAATGGAGATAAGAATAATTGTTTTATCCACCCTTAGCAACTGCAAGTTTCCAACTTAGGATTGACAGAACAACGTGTAAAGATTTTGTCAGACATGTCTACATCTGTAAGCAGCATTTGTAGTGAATTCTATTAAAGAGAGTAATCATTACCACAGTTAATACTTTGCTAGCTTTTGTCCCTCCTCTGCTATGGCTTTAAGGCAGCATCTCTTAATTAGGAATATCACACCCATTTCATTTACCACAAAACTCACTTTTACTCATAACATTTGCCCCGTCATACTTTTTCTCGTGGTGGTAGCTGTGACGTAGCTTGTCAAGTCTGTTCCTCAATTCAATAAAGACTTGCATATCTGTCTGGAAAAATACTTCACCAAGCCACATGGGGCAGAGAGTCAACGTGCTGCCAGGTTTCAGGTACAGTGTGAAAATGGAAATCTTCGTCATGCAATGATGTAGGAAGCAGAAAAAATCCAAACCAAAAATGATCCACAGAGGAGGAAATCCACAATGACTTATTCATTAATGAAAAGCTACTGTCTTTCTAGGTGCTTTCCTCTTGAGATGCACTGATTTCCTTTCTCATTGCCCCTGGCAAGCAGAGAGCAAACAGCAGCGTACCATACTCCTGCCTCCTCATACTTCACTTACCACTTCCAAACTTTTTTCACTCTTCTTTTCCTGTACCAACTTCTTGAGTTTTCAAAAGTAAGATTAATTGACCAGACAACAGGCGTAATATATGCAGCTGCCTAAAGCTTTTTCATTCCATTATCTCTCTGTTTCAGAAACTGACATCAAGCAGGCAGCGTGGCCAGGGTTTGGAAGTTTAACAAGATAGCAGAACCTGGATAAAAGACCTTCATTAACTACCATATTCTCACACCACCACAGGAAACAAAAAAGAATGAAAAAGAGGAACTCCGAGAGCAAATGACACTAATAACGCTAACTCTCTTCGTTTGGGACTAGGGGGAACTAGGACTGGAGCTCACGCCTTATTTAGCGCTGAACAACCTACTCCCACAAATAGTGCAATTACAAAGCCTCCCTCCTGTCTCGATTCTCTGGTAACTAATACAGTATGCACATCAGCAGCAGTATTCCTGTTACGTGTCATCTCAACTTGCCTATTTTTCCATGAAACTTCCTGCAATCCTGTGCCACTGTAAAATTTTGCGGACACTGGTCAATTAGAGCTGACAACAGCTTTCTCCTTCTCTTTGCAATAGAATTTGAAGAGTAAGATTATTTTTAAGATTATTTGTAAAGGAAGAGACTTGGGACACACAAAACATCCTCTGACACATGTACAACTTTCATGCATACATCTTGTTTCCATAGGAATTTAAGTTAAAAATACTGGTGCGCTTCTGGGTGTCCCTGGGAACAGGAACTGAAGAAGGGACCTCGGAGGTTTTTCGTGTTGTGCTATTTTCAGAACACTCAGGAGGTAGCTGAATATTTAAAATTAGGTGAAAAGTGTGACCTAAATTGTTAGAACTTGTCAAAATTAATACAATTCCCAGGCAGAAATTACATGCTACCTCCTTTCCAGAGCTTTTAAACTTTAAGATACCGCTAACTATAATTTTCATGATTTAATTGCCTGTGTTCTAAGATGAATGGACAACTCATGGTGGTGCAAGAACCTGCAAGCAATCCTAGCATTGTGCCAATAAGAAGAGGTAAATAAGAGAAAGGAAGCTTAATTTGGTGTCATGTAGAGAATAAGAGAAGAGGTAATACAAGAAAAATACTGTAGCTTTCTCAGTGGTCATAACAAGTTAACCTCATCTCCAAGAAACTCTTATTTTAATTTCAGTTAACATTCTTTGCACATGAGCAGCAGACGGTTACATAGCTCTTAAGGAAAAGATGAGGTTCTTCATGTGGCCAATACGATATAAAATACATAAAAATCATGTTTTTTTTTTTTTCCTTTTTTTTTTTTTTTTAATTTATCTCAGACACTAGTCTGTGAAACAGACTCACTTCCTTATAGCTTCCTTAGCTTCCTTATAGCTTATGGTTACAATCATGTAGCCATCTAAGATCAAACATTCTTGCATGCCCACATACCTGAAATATACCAAAGCTGCTATTTACAAACCAATATAGCCTGAGCATTAAGTCAGTGTTTACACACTTCAATGCACATGACGATCATTAGAAGCCCTCACAAAGCTTTAATTCTGCAAAGCTCTGTTTTCCTCTTTCAGTTTTCAGATTCAGAACTTCAATCATAGTTGCACACCTATCTGGTCCTAATGCCTGTTTTTAATCTCTATTGCCAGCTGCCATGACTTCAGTTCTTCCCAGATGGACTGAGGATCTCCTGTTGTCTTTCCAGACATGAGCCATGAAAGTAAAGGGAAATTTTTACTGCATCATATATACCACTGATATACCCTGCTAAATGTGTGTCAGAAAAATATATTGTATGAATTGTGAAAGAGGATAGGAAAGGAGCTAAAAAAACAATGGTTAGGTCTGTTATCCTGGCAAGTCTACCTCCTACCACCAGACTGGTTATGGCAGTTTTAAGTGTGATTAAAAGTCAAAACTTCTGGGTGAAATTTGTGATAAGTACTGTAAAGGTTTGTGCACTAGTGAAAACTGGAAAAGGTTTCCCTTTTCATTCAAAATATATATATATATATATACTCTTCCTGCACCCCTCCTTCCCCCCCCAAAATAGAATTATTCCTAAAACAACCTCGCTTATTTTCTGCAGTTTCAAGCCCTGGCTAACCCATAAATCTTTCTAATTACTTTTTCTATTTTGCCTGAAAAAATTAGAGGGACATGCATATAGCACACAAAGCAATTGATGACATACGTATCTGATGTAGAATGGAAAAAAAAAAGAAATTTGTTTCTTCTCATGGTCTGCATAATAACTAAAGGACAGCACAAAGGCTACAGAGAAAAATACAAGCAAAAAGCATCATAAACCTGTGATTCAGATTGTTCACGTAGTTAAACTGTCTCATCTGTTCACGCCACCGTTGTTTACATAGCTTAATACCACACATTAATTGCAATGGCCTGTCAGATTTTTAGGCTCACAGTAACTAACCCAAGCACAGTGCTGAGATTCTGATACTGTTTGATTCTCTTGGCAATCCCCATTTCCAGCAATATAGGAGAGCATTTGAATTAAAACAGACAGGAAACAAAAATGTAGCAATAGGAGAAACAATCTTAGTTTGCAGGCTGAATTTGAGATTTATCTGAGTAATTTGAGTTTTAAAGCTATATTTGTTTCTATTGTAATTCTTTGGTTCACTGTAAGAAGTATCACATCAACTATCCCCCTGTAGCTTTCAGAAAGGGAGAACACATTAAAAGGTAGAACATGAGCAAATATCACCTCCATCCAAGTTTACAAATACTCAGAATACATTTTAATTATCTGGGAGATTTGACAGCTTACAAAAGCCCGGCCCTCCTGCACTTAAGGTGGTATTAATTGCACATTAAGCTGTTCTCTGGTGAGAAACAGCCTACAAGTACAGTAACCACAGAATCACAGACCACAACAACATCACAAGTTATAGCTGCGTATTCTATTTTTCACAACAAATCACATTATTCTTTTTGAAAATAATCTGCTGTGGTTTTTCATGGAAACTTGCTTAAAGGAATGGAAATAAAACTTCAAATTTGTGAAAGTAAACACAGTTTACAAATCCTTGGAAAAAGCTTACAGAGCTCCTGCAACAAAGCATGCCTCTTCCTATTTGTAGCTTCTTTGTTTTTGAAATTCTAAAACTCATAGATAACTTGAAAGCCCTCTAGAAAGTATTATTTTTTTTTCCTCCACAAATGTTCGCATTCAGATCTCCATTCTAAGCCTTAAATCCATCTCACTACCC
Source organism: Oxyura jamaicensis (assembly GCF_011077185.1). Taxonomy (NCBI): domain Eukaryota; kingdom Metazoa; phylum Chordata; class Aves; order Anseriformes; family Anatidae; genus Oxyura; species Oxyura jamaicensis. The sequence goes on from NC_048926.1 coordinate 37,232,903, forward strand.
CGATGCCATGACTTCACTCTTCCCAGAAGCAGTGAAGTATCTCTTACATCTTTCCAAACATGACCTGTAAAAGCAGAGCAAACTTTCTACTGCATAGTAGGTGGTGTTCATGCATTAAGAACTACGGGACTTTTCCAAATCACTGATACTAGACCAGCAATCAGAAAGAACAAACATTTGATCCCTGACATAACTGACGTCACACTGTGTATTTTGCAGAAATTGCTAACAAGGCCTCCTTTTAGAGTAGAATAGCCTCATTAATTTCTCATTATTTTGTAACAGACCAAAAGCACACAAAATAGAAAGACATATTTGTACACTGCCAAAGAAGGCTTCCCAATTTGTACTCATGTTTCAATAGTTGAGATTTCATATTCCAGCAGTAACATTTAGGAGATTAGCAGCCTTTTTAACAGCCAACTGCAGTGGCAAGGTAGAAGTATCTCAAAGTCCAGAGTCAGAGCTCTGCTCCATTATTTGGGGAACTTCAATATGACAATGGTCCTAATGCTATTAGCACGTACCAGACACTGCATTATTTTGAAATAACATTACCACATAAGTGCAAACTCTCCAACTAATTACTCCAGCAAGCTAGGACAAGTGATTGATTAACAAAGCAAAGAAATTATTCTGCATTTGACTTTGACAGTACATGGAAAATTGAATGGCAGGGATCACATGCCTGTGGCCATGATGTTTGGAGGGAAAGCAAGTCAAGCAGCATCACTCAAATAATTGGGAAGTGAGATCCAACAAAAATGATTCAAGGGAAAAAGGAGAACAGTTGAAGTGTTACTTATTTTCTAATGGAATGACACAAACACAGATGCAAACAATCCCAGCTTGCTGGGAGGAAAATATCTATGAAAGAGGAGTTTGGTCAAGCCATCCACTTTAGTGACCTCAAACTCCAGAAAGAGTTGTACAGAAAATAGAGAATATAGGTCAAATGCCTAAGGATAAGCATACACAGCCTAGTGTGAAGACATAAGACCAAAAGCAAAGAGCATGGAATGAGACACAGACAACCAGAAATGAAAGAAATAGTAAATAAATGCAGCCAATAATTTTTGAGACACAAGACAGAATTTTTCTCGTACTCTTCACACAGGCTTGAAAAGTCAGCCATCACTGACGCCACTGGACTTCAAAATACACAGTATACCTTTGTAAAGACTTGACAGACATTGACTGGCCATGGTAAATGGTTGCAAACGATCAGCAACCACAATGGGGTAAGTACTCATGCTAGAGACACCACAGAAACTTTCAAGTTTTAACAAGGAAGTCCCAGAAACAGAATAGACACATTGAAGATAAACTGATAACTAACAAACACGGAGAGAACAAGAACAAATTGAGTACAACACTGTCTCCTTCTCTTTCAAGTTATCATGCGGATAACTTCAGTGGATCTGAAGTGGAGGCAATAATAAGGCTTCAGTCACATTTTCAACAGCATCCCATGAAACATTCTCAAAGCTTGCTCGAAAAGGTGGTCAAGGTGAAGCTCTTTCACAGCACCAGTAAGGTTCAGCTGGAGTACTGCGCCCAGGTTTAAGTACCGTACTTTACAAAAGCCAAAGTAAATTGGAGATCATCAAGGGCTAAGAAAGAAAACGGTTAGAGATTCAGAATGTGAGCTATGCAGAAAGGTGTAAAAGGACTGGAATTCAGTCTAAACAAGAAAGAAAAAAGACTGAGGAGAGACATGATAGCTAATCACAAATTGATGAAAGAGGGGGGGAACAATCCTGTTCTCTGAATTACTATACAAATTACTATAATGAGAAACGTGTATGAAAGAACAAGAAATTCCTGTCAGTTGTAATTCATTATTTCAAGACATTTATCTTTTCTCCACTCACCCTGACCTCAACAAAATGTCAGCTGTAACATTTTTCTTCACCAACTCAAAATTAGTGTGCAAACATAACCACATAACAGAAGCATATAAAGAAGAAAGATAATATAAATTAATTGCTTATCTATCACGAACATTCCCAAAAAGGTTGTTGGCAGACAACATGCAAAAGCTGTGGTTAAAAACATTAACATGCAGTAATACAGGCTGCATAAATTGTTCATCAGCTTTCCACAGGTTAGTCACAACTTGAAAGTGAAATGCCTCTGGGAATTACTGAGTCTTTTAGCACATTACTACATAATCAATCCTAACAGTTTGCAGAATTAAATGCTGTGGAAACCTGGTATTGATGTTGAAGTGCATTATCATGATCTTGAAGTCACCTACGTCTTCTCACCTGGTTCCTGCAAGCATATCTTTTTTTTTCATATATATATATATATATATATATACATACATACATACATACACACACACACACACCTTTAACTGAGTGTTAGATTAGCTTAGCTTTTTGGAAGCCACATAATCTAAGAGCTGCAAGTCTTTAAAAACCTGTTTAATCTCCTTTTGAGGGCCCATCCATACAGCTGCAAATGACAGTTGAAGGATGGAACAGGTTGCTTTGGAGGATGCAGTGGTAATGTTGGAAATTTTAGAATGGATTAGACAAATACGTTGAATGTAGTTGATACTGTCAAAGGAAGGGAAAGGTCTTGGTACCCTTTCATGGCCCCTTCTACCATCACCACATAACATTTAGACTGTAGAGATATTCAAGGCCCGTCTGGACGCCTACCTGGGCAGCCTGCTCTGAGGAACCTGCTTTGACAGGGAGGTTGGACCCGATGATCTTTCAAGGTCCCTTCCAACCCCTACAGTTCTGTGATTCTGTGATGAGGAATGTGATGCAGCAGGTCACATGCCCTTGGTCCATGCTGAACAAGAGATCCATTGTCTCAATTATTTTAATCACTTACACACTTTATCACAGTCTCATAACTGCGCTTCCACTTGTGACAAAACTGGGAAGAAAGTCTGGGATAGATGAAATTAGAGCTAAAATCAGCATTGAAGAGGCTGCGCAACAGCACCAGAATGAAGGTAAAAGTTAATTTAGAGGAAAGATCTGCAATAACAAGTCTAAGTTTAGGTTCCTAAAGGTACATTTACACAGGTGCCTAGCCTGCCTGAAAACCAAAATTGTTCAAAAATGGATATAGAAGACTGATGTAAGCACCAAGTTTGAAAATCACATCTAAATTCAGGTGAGAGACACTCATCATTAAGTTACTCTATGGAACAATAAATTTCATTATGTCTAATTAAAAAAACACTGCTTTCCCTCAGGAAAGTTAAGACTGAATTAGCAGAAGTTTTCCCTGGACTCCCCCAATTTAATTTTAGTTAGAAATTAAAAGAAAGCTGATTATATTCTCAGAAAAAAAAAGTAAAAAATAAATAAAATAAATAAATAAAAATCCAACCTCTTGTACCATTCTCAGTACAGAACAACTGCTACATCACTGAAATTCCTTTGATTAGATCAAGCGTTCTCAGTTTCCTATGGAGCAGAAGTTGCTCAGAGACCATTCAGAAACATATGCAAACATACAGAAAGGGAGAAGATTATCCCATTTTTTGAAATAATTTATAAAATACAAAGCTTCTTCTACAGAGCCTTCTTCTTTTAAATGGGCCTTCCTGAGCATTTCATTTCAAACCACAGAGAAAACTTCAAGGGAGAAAAAATAATCTGAGAAGCTGCCTCAGGTAAGAGGCAACAATAATAATAAAACAAGTAATGCAGTAAAATCAAATTCTGAAAACAATTAAAGAAAGAATTACCCAACATACATGGAAATAGCTGCTATTTTTCATGGCTGCTGTCTAATTGTCATCAAACTGAGACTGAAGTTTTACGTCCATTTGAGCAGAACTACACCATTAAGTGCAGAAAAACAACTATTTTATTTTATTTTATTTAAAATGTTATGCCCCACTCTGACCACATTAACTGCTTTAAATGTAAAGGTTACTGCTATCTACAAGTATTAACACTTACAGATACTTAAGATATAGTAGCATATAAGGAACTGTATACTTTTGTTCTCTTAGTCAGTCAGACTTACACTGGCAGACCAGAAAGAGCAACTGACTACATTTTTCCTGACAGCCGCCTGACAGTATGCTGAGATTTGGCACTCCTCTGAAATTACAAATACACTTGTAATGTACTTTAAGAAACAATAACACATTAGTGTACATATGCAACCTACTGACGTTAAGAAACAGGGTATACTTTGGCAAGGAATACACACAGCTCTTTTAAGGTATGGAAACACAGCCACAGAATTTTTAAATGGCAATACAAACATTTTCAAACAAACATTTTAGAATAGTTACTTACAGCCAAGTGATATAAGGGGACTGTTTCCCAACAGCCTTTCGCTTGCCAAATGTGGCTTAACCCCGCAGGCAGCTCAGTACCACACAGCCATTCACTCACTCCCTAATCCCCCAAAATAGGATGGGGGAGAGAATAAGAAACATGAAAAGGTAAAAACTTGTGGTTGAGACAAAGACAGTTTAACAGCACAGAAAAGGGAGATATAATAATAATATAAAGAATGTACAAAGCAAGTGAGGCACAATGCAATTGCTCACCACACACCAACCAATGCCCAGCCTGTCCCTGAGCAGCATGTCCTCTCCCCTCCCCAGCCAGCCACCCCCGTTTATTGTTCAGCATGACATTATATGCTATGGGACATCCCTGTGGCCAGCCTGGGCCAGCTGTCCTGGCTGTGTCCCCCGCATCTCCTGGAGCACCCCCAGGCTCCTCGCTGGCAGGGCAGCATGAGCACTGCTCTGCAGCAACTAAAGCATCTGCGCGTTATCAGCATTATTCTCATCCTAAATCCAAAACACAGCACTGTACCAGCTACTAGGAAGAAAATTAACTCTGTCCCAGACAAAACCAGGACACAACCCAAACTGAAAATCCTGACCCTTAACATTTTTGTCAGCGAGAATATGAAGTCACCACCCTACAATAATTACACCACCATGAGCATTTTTGTATAAGAAAAAAAAAAAAAAAAAAAGACAAGTTCATAAATGGTATGTTAAGCACCACCACCAACTCCTTCCCTGCAACTGGCTAGCTGCATTGTTGCTTTTTTTATGCATTATGGGAAAATTCAAAATCCTAAACTATAACAATTAGCAAAGGACACATCTTCACATCAGTTAGTATTTTAATAGCACACGGGAGATAGCAAAAACAGTGAGAGTGGGATTTAACACAAAAATGAGACAGCTCTCCAGTGGCCACAAGTGCAAGTGGTACAAGCACTTTGTAGGAAAATGTAGCCTGACACTACTGAATTTTAACCAGAACAGACCAGAACCTGTCAGGTTTTCCTAAGGAGAATGTATACAAGTTTTCCCACAAATTAAAGAGGTCTCTGACTTCTTGAGAGGTCTGAATAAGATTTTTTTCAGAAGCCCTCTGAAGGACTAATTGCACCTCTCAATGCGTCATTATGAATAGGTAAGAAAAGACAAACACTGTTATCTGTAAGTCAGTTAATAACCCTCACCGCAGTTTTTAAAAGGTAAAAATAGAGCTTTCAGCATTTAGAAAGAAAAAAAAGCATCAATCACACTATCCAAACTCCAACCCTTTTTGCCTGACCCATATCCTTTTAAGAATCATTAACTAAAAAGAGATCAAAATCCCAGCAAGATAAAATATAGTCACTGCCTATGAACATCTATGATTTCCATAAACTAAAGTGAAAAAAAAAGATCAACCAAATCAATTGGTTCTTCATAGGAACAAAGTGATCTTATGATTTAATAAATATGATACTCCAGTTTCTGGTATGCCTTACTTGACATTATCAGTTGGAATGTCTAATTAAATAAATTTAATACCCTTTTCAGTGTAGAATTTGTTACTGGATGGTTATTTTTTTAGTTCAAGGTGATATAAATCAATATGCCGAGCAGTTTTGCATGTATTTATAGAAAACTGACTCTTAACAGTAGCTGTTGCCAGTGTGCATTTACTATCCCCTAAACCTCTGATGTTTGTGTCCTGTTCGTAGGGGGAAGCAGCCTGAAAAACTAGGTAAGTGGAAAGGGATGGTCATTAATATCTGGGACTGTCTAGCTAAGCTTTTGCAACAAAAGAGGCTGGATTTCAGCTTGCTTGCAATATTTTAAGATCATTGTACTGCAGACCTGAACAATTTACTAAGGACCACCAAATTGGGGAATTAAGAAAACAGAGACAAATAGAAGTAAACCAGATGACCCTACATGCTTAACCCTGCCCACCATTCTGGCAGCAAGAATGGACATAGAACAGACAGCAACAGCCCCTCACTGCTGAAGCCGACACAGCAGAAGGTTAGAAAAATAAAAAGCCATTAGTTCAGGAGATCAGCTAAAAATCTTTACTGAAGATTTATCTGGTGTGTTTGTGTGTGTGTGCGAGTTAGCGTATGCACATGTGAGAGTGACACATGTAGAGGAAGGCTAGACACTAAGAGGCCTCACAAAACCAGACTGAAAGTGCTAGACCACAAAAAAGCTGCTGTTAACTAGTTACTGGTCTGGTATAGAAGCCAGAAAAACTTGACACTGTCCATACCTCCCTTCAAAGCAAATAGCTTTCAGCAGAAAGCACTGGTTTAGAGAGACATGACTTGGTTTAGAGACACAGGACCAAGCTTGCATTTTGGCTCAAGGATGAAGGAGTTGCTGGAGAGTTGCTAAGTGAGGCTACAAAGGACAGAGACACACAGCCTTAGCCCGGCACCTGGTGGCAAACCACTGTACCCTTACAGACAGACAGAAGCACTGCATGCTTTTCAGTTGATTCTACACTTGGCAGTTTATTTATTACTTCCACGATTTGGGTAAAATAATGAGCTTGTCTAATTGAATAACCTATGGTTACTTGCTCTACTAAACAATTTGCCAGTACACCCGCCTGCCTGTGAATAGCCTCTTGCACCACAGGGGCAGGCAGCTCCAGATGAAGGTTTGGAAGGAGCTCCTTCCACACCTCCCAAGCGTTGTGGAGCACAGGGACCCTGCTCAACAAAGAGCTTCCAAGCTTCCAAGAGCTAACATGTGTCAGGGTGCCTGGATGGCAGAGGAATCAATACAGGTGTCTCATACCTGCCTGTCATTTATCTTAACAAGGGAGTCAACCATCCACCCTTCTTTGCTCAGAAAGCAACCAAGGCTACTGAAACACTGCCTTCACCTTACTCATTTCTCATTTCCTGTATGGTGTGTTCATGTCCGCACAGCATGAAAAAACAAAAACAGCCAAGGAACATACTTTATTTCATTTTGAAGATTCCAGGCAGAGGACAGACAAGAAGGATGCAAGTGAACAATGAGCAATTTGGGATGGGGAACAAGAAAGGCAAAAAGAGAGGAAAAAACAGGTGAAAATGGCAGGGAAAGACTCAGTAAGAGACTCTGAAATGTTGAACTGGGATTAAAAGAGGAATGGGAAGGAAAGATGGCTGAAGTGCAAGGGAGCCAGAGTAGAGAGAAATACATGTGGACAGGAAATACACAGATAGGAAAGGCTTTCTACTTTGGTCTATTATAAGCAGACACGCAGTGCCATTAACTTTGTGTATTCAGAAAGAATACTCAGGGGAGGGGGAAAAAATAAAAAAAAAAATCAATAAGTATCTTATAGCGTAGGCTTATGGTGCAGGGAAAACAGCAAAGAGAATTTGATTTTATCCCCATGACGATACAGGTATTTTTCTCCCAACATGCAGAAAGTTCAGTTCATTGTGAAGCACAGATATATAGATTTAGCTCTCAGAATCGGCTTTGAGATATTCAGTCCTACCTGATTTGCCTATTGTCAGGTGATTACTATCTCTACAAAACGGCATCGATCCATGGTCAAAACGAAGGAGGCAGAACAAGACAAAACAACCAACCAAGCTCAAAATGTCGTAGAGGCAACTGCTCCACCTTGCTCCTGAGTTGCAGAAAAGCTCACAGAAGCCTATTTGCAGAGGGCCATTGGAGGAGCCTGTGCAAAAACACCAGCACCAGCTTGTGCAAAAGCCTGTTACTGCTCAGCTGATGTGAGCAGCGTGCTATATTAAATCTCTTCTGCTCATATTGAGCTACTGTGAAATGACAGGATTGTGCCTCCTTGGCTTCATCTCATTCACCTATCAACTAAACTGTTATTAGGAGGACAAGAAGCTACAGAGAGAAATTTAGCCTTCACATTCAGCAAAACGTCACACACACATGCACTTCTTTTTTTCCTTAATTTCCTCTACTACTTGGTAACCTGCAGACGGTATACCCTGTGTCAGATGTGATGTTTATGACCCTTAACAGTGCACATTAGTGCATGATATTGTCATCCCGAACTCTTCAAGAGGATTTTTCATTTCAGGCACAGTTTCTGTTTTTTGAAAATGGCCACAATTTCAAACAGCCACGTTAAAGAAAATCAGGGTTCTATACACCTCTCCTGAAAAGTTACTAGTCTTTACTGATGTTTCACATCTCTGTTATCAAGCTTCCTCACCTTCTTCTGGGAGGCACTTGAGCACCACTGGCTTGAAGACAAACACCCTTTCTTGCTGTCATTTCTTTATTAATAATAGTAGTATGTTTATATATATGTGAGCCACTGCAAAGTCTGAACTATCTCAGTGAGAAACACGTCAAGTAGAGAACTATTTGCAGATGGATCAATATAAACTATTATCCACATGTATTTTGGTTAAAGACGAAAGCAATCATGAAGAATTCTGGCACCACACAGTCAGAGCAAAAGGAAAGAGTGCTTTAATTCTCTAGGTTGACAGCCAGATGTAAGCTTTATAGAAAGAAATAAATGTATGCAAGAGTTCAGCAAGATATTAAACACTATTTCTACTTTTTACAGTACATACTGTCAATAGGGGAAAATACCCTCCTACACTGTTATTTCAAATGCATTGGTCTCTAACAGAAGATGCAGGTAACACGTGCCTTAAAAGCTTGTACCACAGTTTCTTTACTGCCCACATTTGTGATGGCCTTCCAAATGATGTTTTGTCATACAAAACAGAAGAAACTGGAAGTCAGTGTGCACAGTGTGCTATAGCAGAAAGTAACATCTGCATGCAGAGAAGAGTCTTCACTTTCATATTCTCTGTGCAAGATAATTTAATGGTTACAAAAGGAACCTTTGAGCTAAAGGGAGCAGTTGAAGGAGCAAGATGTGAACCTGACATGCTTGAACCTGCACTCACTTTGCAAAAGTTCTGTGCTACACCGTAATTGCAAACTAGCTACAAATACATCATTCATCAGGCTCATTCCTTCATGTGTTCACTGAAATTGTGAAAAGGCTATTTTTCCTAATACGGTTTCCTATTCAAAACCTGGGCTGTATTGTCATTTCAACTGAGCTACACTCCTAATAGACAATTTCTATTTTGAAGGGTATTGACTACCCACTCTCACAACAACAATCTCTAGATACCACCAAATGGTCCTCATGCTCTCAGAATAACTTGAAACGAAATTATTTTCCCATTTTGCAGTTAGTGGTTATAATTCTTACCAGGAGAACATGTATTTGATAATAAGGGGGAAAAATCCATCATGATTTTCTTTGCCATCCCCAACACCATGTGTCAAATTAAATTTGTTAATATTTTTGAACTTGAAGATAGTCCATAAATATCCTCTGAGTAGGCTTTTGCAGAATGTACCATTTTATGAGTGCTATATTTGAGATATGAATTGAAGAACTGTCCAAGTCCAAGTTAAAACAACATCATTTTAAACTGTAGTGTGTGTGATCTTCTATCAGCAAGCTTCACCACTACATTCTTACACTCAACTTTGTCACTACACACTGCCTCAATATAGTTTCCTCCTATCACTTGGCACCATGCAACGTTATTTCCACAGGCCTGTAATATCAGTAAAGGTGCAATGATTATGCCAACACTAAGCGAATGATGAGCTCTTCACTCCCACTCCTTTGAGGTGTCTCTCTGGACAACATTTATAAAATAATTAGCAACAACGTTAAGCATCCCAAGAGGTGGATCAAAAACAAGAAGATGCTGTTTCTGTAGAAGTATGTCTTCCCTAATTCCTGTGCCACTATGGCCTTAGTTTAGATTACTTACATCAACACGCAGTGTTTCCCTGTAAGAAATCACAAGATGAGGCAAACAACAGTGAGGGAGCCAGCCAAACTGCAGCCATTTTACTCAGACTTGATTTACAAAATCATGAAAATAAAATTACTCCTATGCCTAGCGTCTTGCAGAAGGAGGTCCTATTTTAAATAAATAAATAAATAAATAAAAACAAGAATAAAATGCAAGTGGAAGTACCTGTGTCACAACCTGAACAAAGATATCACCTTAGCTGCAACAGCTGCAGAAGTATCCACATAAAATGTAATCAGCAAGACCTATCCTAAGGTAACAAGAGGAAACCCTCCTGGCACTCCACAGTTCAGAGGTGTCTAACAGGGAACTACTCAAATGCTTAAGTTAGTTGTAAATGTAGAAACAGTCTTACATGTGACACTTCCCACCAACAAGAAATTCTCACCTACTAGGTCATCAACACTTGCATCTTCAGCTAAGAAATAGGTCCATCTCTTATGGGAAGAGATTCTTTATTTTAGTCAGATAGTCAGGAACCCACAGGACAAAAAGATCCCTCTAATCATGGAAGTGCAGATTCTCTGACATCCTTACTTCCTCTGCAGACATATAATACTCCCGTCATTTTCCTTATTCCCTGTGTCCAAAACCAAAATTACATATGAGCCACACTGCTGCAAGGATCAGCTGTTTAAAAGCTAAATTTAAGATTTAAAGGCACCATTACTGTTGCTATTGCTTCTTTTAACTTTGCTTTGGAAGAAATTGGAGTGCCAAAATTAGGGTGCATTCTCAACCATTCAGAATCACTGAATTCACAGATGGCAGCTGATTGAATCACCCCATTTTGTACCAGGACTTTGCAGAATTGCAGTTTCACTCCTTCAGACTCTTGTAAACATTTGTGTAATAGAGAATGTCTCCAAAAATTCTGTCAGAAACTCTTCCCCCTACTGTATGTGTATTTGTTAACTCTGCTGCGTAAGTATGAGAACAGATGCCTTACCAGTTCTTCCCTCTTATCCTGATTTTTCAAATATCCATTTCTATCTCATCAGCTCTTAGGATGTGAGGCTCAGTTGGGTTACTGCTTCTCTTGCAGTAGATGAGAGCAGCAATGAAGAGACCAGCAAAACTTTCTTGTTATGGAGCTTATGAGAGTTGCAGAAGAGGTTTTATTTATTTGTTTATATTAAGACCTAATGGTCCATAAAACCTTTAATGCATACTCCTCTATTATTTTTTTCTAGGTGGAAAATCATGCAATATATACAGGGCACAATTAATCTGATTTTCCAATTTAAACATGCTTATGGCATAAAAAATGCTTGGATTCAGAAAAAGTAGGAGGAGAGCAGTAGTAGCGGCATTAGAAGTATGCTGGGAGAAGAAGGCCTATATCATGAACAAACAGAAAAAAATAGTTTTTGAGCTTTCTTTACTACTAAAAACATGGTTACAATACCATGTAAGAGCTAATTATAGACTGCCTACAACAACATTTACATTTCATCAGGATGCCTGTTAAAAGAACAGAAAGACGTAGAGTTTGAAGTTGTGACCTTTTCACAGGCTTGGTTATTTTTCTCCCCATGATATATCACTTTGTTGATAAATGCACATCTCAGTTTTGTTTCACTAGTTATTAAGAACACATTAAGGTAGTATCAATTAAGTGTCCTCTAGTCTGACAAAATTTGGGCCTCATTATTGTTTTTAAAAGTTAATGTTATCACTAGCATTTTTTCTCATACATATAGCACCCTGTATGATCCCCAATTTAGGGCATAAAAGCCCAGTCAACTTCACATCTAACACAGGTGCAAGGCTACAGAGAACTCTGTAAATGTTGCACCATACAAGCGTATTATGCAGATCTCAAGAGAATAAGGAAAACACAAAGAAAAACAGAACAGAAGAAGTAGATCACCACTCCAGATGATAGCCTTGATGGACACAGGGCAGGCAGGTGATTTATGGATACACCCTGCCACAGAGAAGAACAGACAGAGAAACCATGTGTGGGCTGCAACAGACTGCAAAATGGAAACTTACCACTTACCCAACCTGCAGCTGATACTCTCTCTGTGCTCTAAATTGCTCCAATGCTAAAGCTCTTTATTGTCAGATGATTTGCATGAGTTACCTGTTCTGCACAGCCTTACAACAGTTGATTCATCTCCTGTGAATCAGCTGGAAAAGTAAAACCTGCAGGGTAATAGAGATATTACTTAAGGAAACACCACAAGAAAGAAAACTTGAGCTTTCTGACATGAAAACATTTTAAAAATAATTTTTAGTTGCACTAGTACTTTTTGAAGCTGCTTGTAGCACATACTCAGAAGCAAGGTCCTGTTTTTAAGGAACGTTGCTTTGAATGGCCCTTACATTCAATACATACAAAATACGCGGCCCTTACATTACATCTGTAATATGCCATAGGTCAAGAAAGGACTAACCTATACCACTTTCTATAAGACAGCCCAGTAATAAGCATAAAGGAGGCATATTTAAACTTACAAAAGCAGCTCAGTTTCTTACAGTCCTGTATGAAAATACTGTATTTTGACAGCTTTAAAAACACTTATTTGAATGATTTCAGGAGTTACACATGCTTCCTGAAACACTGTAAATGCACAAGACTCTTTTTTCCTAATTGTGTTTGCAGTCTGTCTGCATTGCGGGTTGGAAGAGGAGTGGGAGAGCTGAAGAGAAGTGAGATGAAAGCAGGCTTTACTGAAAATAAACCAGCTTGCTATTCTAGGTCACTGTTCTCCTCAACCCTATAGTCTGCTTCAGTTTTTCATTAAACTAACACATTGTCTGACTTTGCAGGTAGATGGCAAGGATCAACTGCCAGCCTTCTCCTTCCATTGGCAACACAATTTGCAGATCAGTCAGCAGAGAAACAGACAAGCATATCTACCACCTGTTCATTGCCTTTGCCGGTAAGAGAGAGAAGGGGGCAAAACCACCTTACAAACAACTCCACCCACCTACCCTACCGAGAATCCATACTCCAATTCATGATCTAGAGGTGCACCACTTCAGAAAAGTTGTGGATTGTAAAGCAAATTCCACTTGACATGGGACATAAGTCCCTTGTAGACTTTCAACACCAAAAAAAAAAAAAAAAAAAAGCCACTGAACACCCTGACAGGCTTTAACCTTCCCACCGCTGCTGTGAAAACTAGATTTTCATCAAACATCAGCAGGAAACAAATTGCTATTGATTTTTGCTTCTCACCATTCTGCTGGATGCTGACTAAAGGTAGCAGAAAGCATAATTCTGCATATTTGCAAATGCTATAATAGAGTACACTGCTCTTTCTCCATAGTTCACACTTAGCCAGCAAGATAACTGAAAGACTTTCCCTTCCCCTTTTTCCCTAGCATGAACTCTGTTGGCCAAGCAACTCAAGGCTTAAGCATCACTGTTTGCAAGCACTGAGGGTACAGCTTTGCCCACTTTACTTGATAGCCAAGAACATCTCAGAAGTCTATGCTTATTGGCTTCATGACAGCATAGCAAAGCTCTCTTTAGTGCTTCAAAGGTGACTTGAAGCTGTATTTTTCAATTCCAGTGTCTCAGTTGCCTAAGAAATACATACGGTGTGCAGTTCACAAGCTGTTTACAAGCCCTCTCAAGTTAAAACATCAAGAAGGCCCTATGCACTTTAAAGAATATGCTCTAGGTTTCCTTCCAGCAATAAGATGAGCAGCAAGAGACAGAGTCACTCCTGTGGACAACAACAGACAGCTACAGCATAAGCAACCTGTTAAGCACCTACATTAAAGCTTAAATCATGCAAGATGCATCCAAATTCTTACAGTCATCATAAGACTGTGGAAGAAACAAGCCTGCTTAATCATTCTTACATTTTGAAAGAAAATGCTACTTAAACAGACTTCTTTAAACAACCCTCATTCCCTACCATAACACAATTCAGAACTCAAAAAGCTATATAATAAATATTCACAAACTTACTGTCATCACTTCCATTTTACTAGAAACCAACTTGACTTTAAGAATACTGCTAGTTAGAACAGACTTGAAAACAAGGGAAAAAAGCATATGCTTTTCATCCCTGTAAAAGTATCTATTTAAACCATATGCAGGCATATTAGGCTGAAAGGAAATATAGAAAGTGTAAATCCTACCCAATTCCAGAAAGACCCTTCAGAAGTAAACTGAAGAATGTTTTTGTATATATGCAAAGTTTATATACATATACCTATATTTACATTACCATATATACTGCCTACATTATATATTTAATATTTTATAATTTTACATTATACTATAAATATGTTATACATTCTAAGACTATACATACACAAACACACAGATGTAACATTATAAAATGCAGTCACTAACATGCAGTGATGAACTGCAAAATATCCTCAACCGAACAGGTAACATCAGAACTTAGAAATGGAAAAGTAATTTATTCCCATATAACTTTCATATTATAAGACTATTACTTGGTAGAAAAAAAAAAAAAAAAAACTAAAATGTTAGGAAATTAACATTAAGTAGCAAATACATGAACACATGATCTTACAATATCTAAGATACAATGAATATCAACGCAAATATTTGGCCATGTTTATAAGGGACGTAGAATCACAGAATCATTAAGGTTGGAAAAGACCTTCAAGATCATCTGGTCCAACCATCACCCTACCACCACTGTCACCCACTAAAACAGGTCCCTAAGCACCACGTCCAACCTTTCCTTGAACACCCCCAGGGATGGTGACTTCACCATCTCCCTGGGCAACCCATTCCAATGCCTGACTGCTCCTTCTGAGAAGAAATGTCTCCTAATACCCAACCTGAACCTCCTCTGGAACATCTTGAGACCATTCCCTCTAGTCCTATCACTAGTCATCTGTGAGAATAGGTTGACCCCCAGCTCCCCACAGCTTCCTTTCTGGTAGATGTCGAAAGCAGTAAGGTCTCCCCTGAGCCTCCTCTTCTCCAGATCAAAAAACAGCTCCAGTTTCCTCAGCCAGTCCTCACAGGACTTGTGTTCCAGGCCCTTCACCAGCTTCGTAGCCCTTCTCTGGAAATGTTCTAGGGCCTTGATGTCCTTATTCTGGTGAGGGGCCCAAAACTGAACACTGTCCTAGAGGTGCAGCCTCACCAGAACAGAATATAAGGGGACGATCACCTCCCTGGCCCTGTTGGCTACACTATTCCTCATACAAGCCAGGATGCTGTTGGCCTTCTTGGCCACCTGGGCTCACATTCAGGCAAGCATTGACCAACACCTCCAGATCCTTTTCCTCTGCACAGCTTTCCAGCCACTCTGCTCCAGGCCTGTAGCATTACATGGGGTTGTTGTGACCAAAGTGCAGGACCCGGCACTTAGCCATGTTGAACCTCATCCCATTGGCCTCTGCCCATCGACCCATCCTGTCCAGGTCCCTCTGCAGGGCCTTCCTTCCCTCGGGCAGATCAACACTTCCCCCTAACTTGGTGTTGTCTGCAAACTTACTGAGGGTACACTAAATTTTTTGAATACACTTATATTTGAATACACTTACTGAGGGTGCACTCAAAAAAGCATCACATAATTTGAATCACAAGTTAACAAATAACAGATCCTCTTTCCAATACTATAATGGATATTAACAGCTTTTCTTCATATCAAGAAATTGGTATCAACAAAATTTTACACAGCATTTCAAATCATGTACAATTTTAATGTGTAGCACTGCAACACAGTAATAGAGCTGAGCGGCCCATAGCTTTTAAATCTGTGGGTTTTTTTTGTTTGTTTTTTGATTTTTTTTAAAGCAACTAACCAGACAAATGACATGGTGCTCTATTTGTATAAATCCTTGTTTAACTGAACTTGCCATCAATGACTGACATTCTTAGGCTGTATTGTTACAGAAAAAATAAAAGAATTTGCAAGAATATGGAGGGTTTCATAAGCAAATTACCATGCTTCCTTTGGACAGGTAGAAGTATTTCATTCCCTAGAGAGGGATCACTGATACTAGAAAATTAGGACATTGTCAATAAGAGGTACAGGAGGCTGCACTGCCAACCACATTCATGGACCATATCCAAATCAATCTTACTCAGACTGAGCAGGAATGGTAATTTCTCCTCCCAGTGAAACACAGATATCTGGGGATACAGTTTGTCTCCGTATACAGATTTACAAGGAAGACCTTATTAATCATCTTTTGCATTTATTCAGCACAATGCATCGCATTGGAGACAAAATCTCACATGTGCCATTCCCAGGCTAACTCTACTCTTTGAAAGTTGGCTTTTGCTACTGTCATCATCCCTTTATGTTACTTGCTATCAGCTAGCACAACGAAGTTAAAACTGCAACAAATGGTGTTACTTTTTTTCCCCCCTACATCTAATAGCCATTGCATCTGAATATCTGAAATGACAGCTCACTGCAGTATCTATTTTCAATGCAGAGAGCCCTATGCTCTTGAACATAATGTAAATGAACAGATGGAAGGACCAAGAATGACCTTACAAGCTCCCTCCCACTGCTGGCTTGGCTAATTATTCAGTAATTGCTAAGTATGATTCTCAGACCCCATGGGTCAATAGAACAGACACAGCAGAATATAACACATTACTTTATAGGGACAAATAAGAAGTCACCTAATAGAATATATGGTATGAAATACATTGACAAGGTCCATTAGATAGCACAGATACTACACAGCAACAAATTTAACTCTGTGCTGCTGGAGTTTGACACAGAACCTACACCAGAAGCCGGCGCACCGCCAGCATTGGCCTACCATGCACACAGACGGGTACCACTGAGCACCCAGCCCCACTTAGAGCCTCAAGCTCAGGCTTTAAACTGCAGCTTGTCATGCAGAGTACAGAGTTGAATTTTACAACATAAGCAGAGGTTTTAAACAGTAAGTGAAAACTTATTTTTGATTAAGCCTAGACCATGTTAATGAGCTTTATGAAATGCTTTTACACTCAGTGCCTCATAAACATACAAACGAAGGTTACAAGAACTATTGCAGCTTGCTCAACTCCTCATGTACCAACTTGCTTTAATTCTTCAACAAAATGCAAAATTGCATGAGGTGTGCTCTATAGAGTTTGTGTTTGTAAACTTCACATATATTTATGGCCAAAACACCGTATCCAACAGACCTGACAGAAGTTATAAGAAAAACATCAAAGAAATAGATTTCTCTCCCTTCTGCGTCTG
Organism: Oxyura jamaicensis; assembly: GCF_011077185.1. Lineage (NCBI taxonomy): Eukaryota > Metazoa > Chordata > Aves > Anseriformes > Anatidae > Oxyura > Oxyura jamaicensis. The sequence continues at coordinate 37,250,182 of NC_048926.1, forward strand.
GGGGTGCTTCTGCAAATCCCACTTCCACTACATTATCACCGTATCATCCTCACTTTGCAGATGCACACTTTTACACAGTGTTTCTCAGTTTGCAAAACACTTTGTGAACATCATCTACAACTGATAGGTGGAAGCAACAAATTCACAGAATTAATATTTATACTGAAAACTTCTGAGGTCCCACAGAACAACTCTGATCCTCCTCCTTTGTATGTCAACAACTGCCTGTTGTTTCACTTAACAGAAATGCAAAACACCTAAATTCAAAATTGTTTGCTCCCAACCTTTTCAGCTTTCCTGCCTCTAAATACAATAGTCCCCACTGTTTCAAACGTATTCTGCATAAAAAGTTAAGAGAAACAATACTAAATAAGCGCTGCAAGTAAACACAGACTTTTTTTGCTACTGCAAGAAAATTTTAATAATTCATATCAGAGGCTCTTCCCTTTCATCGATAATTCGCCTAAACTTCATTGCAAGTGGAAGCATTAAGTATCAGTTTTAACTATTCCTACTTACTTAACATTCCTCAAAATACTTTATAAAAACATTTATATTTTTTATATAGTTTGTGATGCTTTACCACAGTATTGCAATGTTGCAAACACTGTGAAAAATGTCCACCTTTCAACAAAAGACAGAATTCCAAAAGAAACCTCCTGTCCCTGTCACAACAGTTTCAAGTTATACTCTATTATTAAGGTCTGTGTAAAAATCAAGACGTTTCTCAACAGCAGCCAACAAAAGTATCCTAAGGCATTTTTTGTTCTTAACTCAGTTTTTGAGGCACGCTCCTTCAGTTCAAGGAAGGATGGTATTCCCATCATGTCCTTTACCATCCTTTGCAGGTATACCAAACCAGAGCTAATGTATTCTACTAACATCACTTTTTAACAAAATAAAAAAATAAAAAAAAAAAATCAACTCATGAATGGTTTCCCACCATGGTCTGTCATTACACCTCTAGCTTCAGTTGAAGGCAGATGAAAGTGCTACTGGCATCTTCAGCTACAGCTTAACTATTCTGGACAGAGAATGTGCACGTATGCTTTCATGTTTGTTACTGCTAATGATGCTATCCTGGCAATGCACATTAAACTGGACATTAAAAAGATGGATTAAAAAGACTGGACATCAAAGCAAATAAGCCCACATGGACATACAGAGTAAGAGATTTGAGGGAAATTCAGATCTCATTTTAGTTACATAAATTAATATTAAATCAAAGTTCTATAAAATCTGAATGTACAACATATGAATAGACCAGTTAATGTTCAATTAAAATAAAGAGAACACCCGAATATTAAATTCAGGCTCTTCCCTGAGTCCCACACAATCAAGGGGAAATCCCTCTCAGTTTTGCAAAGTCTTATTAACTGCTTGATATTATTGTCTCCGGTTGACGCCTCTGTTCAAGTCAGTCTGGCACAGGGATGCAGTCATAAATAGGGAAGAATCAACTCAAGTAAGAGCTAGTACAGCGTCATGCATGAAAAACAGATTTAAGGAGATTTTATCATAATTGCTGTGGTTTGTATTTCTGAAATAAACCACTATGGTGTTTTATTTTGAGTAGTATGCCTCAGGGTAGGAAAAAAAGAATAAAAACAGATTAGTCTGCAATACCTCCTTTTTGAAAGGCCCATATACAATCAAGGCTGGAATACGACCTGGCAGTATAAGTTATTATTCAAAATAATGAAGTTAAGCAATTTTGCTTCCAGTATACAATTAGTACAGAAGTTTGTATTATCCCTACAGTTCTCAGTAAGTGCCTTTATTTAATAAAAAGATGTCTGTTCATTAGCCATTTTTTTCAAACTGAACTTTTAATTACTCAAACATAAACCTTGGAAGAATGAAATATGTGAAGCCACACTTTTTTACACAGTAATACCACATTGTGATCAAAGAGATCCCAGTCCTCCAAACATGGGTGACTTCAACAATGCAATTCCAAGCCAAACACAGACCCAAATCAGCTGGGAATCAGGCAGGTGCACCAGTCCTTTATGGTAAAATGTGACATACCCTGACACAAGTTCCCCTGCTGCCACTCATCAGCATCAAGATGGAGCTGGTGTCTCACCTCCGCCACTAGGTCCCAGAACGCAGGCGCCCACGGCACTACGCTGGTCACAATGCCCAGTCATGGTCACAATGCTCAGCCATGGCCACCACCTACACAGGAGACACACCAACACGTGTGGAAAAGCTGTGTCTGGGTGGGAGCTCCATTCCCTGCAGGGCACGCACCTAGCAAGGGCTTGCTAGCAGAAACGTGCAAACTTGCATCCCACCTCCCCAGCACCTGCCTGTGCTGCAGGGAGAGCAAGGGATGAGAGGGCCGTCAGGCAACGGGAACAGCGTGAAGGCATGGAAACGCCTGGGTTAGGTTTCATCACCCTGTGTTCACAGATGGTCCCTTCATACCAAGCTGGAGCTGTGACCAAAGTGGTGAGATGCAAAGTGTGCTCCTGAGTAACAGGCAGTCTGTAATGTGCGTACACCACCTGGGAGGAGTCAAGGCGAGTGCTAAAGGTGACTGCACTTAGTAATTGTACAGATGTTCACGACTACCTACCAGTTAATGATTGACCTCCAGGTAAGGTCAAGCAGCTGGGTAGAGCCAAACGCTGAGAAGACTTTTCAAAATAAACTCAGAGGTGCAAAACATGCAATGCTGTTTGAGCTTTAGTACAACAGAGTTCAGATCCCAGAGAAATGCAGCTAATTCTACAAATTGGAGTCCTCAAAGACATAGCAGACCATGACTCCTTCTTCTTTCTAAACCAGGTTTTTAATGCTTCACATAGTTAGAAAATACCATTAATGTTCACTCTGAAAACTTCAAGGTAACAATTGCCTCTCTTAGTTTTGAAAGCTAAAGTTATATGGCAACACATTCAGCCTTTCTAAGGCAAGCACAGTATCTCTTAAAATTAAGAGCAAAAAAAAAAAAAAAAAAAAAAAAAAAAAAAAAACCCCCCCCCAATTTATACAGAAAAGGGAAAGTCAGAGTGCTACTTAGGAATGGAATAATGACCTACCAGATTGCTATTGGGAAGATGAAAGTAATTGATCAGTTCAGCTGCTAACAGAAGACAGTAATCCCAATTTGAGCTGCAGCACGAAGAACCAGTACCTGTGAAGAGTTGTTTGAAATGCTCCTTTTTTTACACTGATGTTTTGGATGCCAGCTCTTCAAGAACCAATATCAAGAACCAGTAACTCATAAGAGTGGTTTGAAAGTCGAAGCTTTTACACTGAGGCTTTGCATACTAGCTCTTAGTCAATTCAAGCACAACAGGAGGGCTTGTGCTCACTTAATAATAACCTAGTTAGGCGAGGTAAGGAGACATTAATGAGGACAACACTGCTTTCATTGCAGGCTATATAAGCTGCACCTGACTAAAAGTATTCATTCACTACTCAAAACCTCAGGTTTTACTCATCTGCTACAAACGGATAGTCAAATCAGGTAGACAATGCTAGGTGGGGTCTGTCTGTCTGCAGAAACATTTCAGGCTCTAGTGTAAGTGTATACAAAGTACATGACAAAAGTAATATATAGGTACACACCAAAACACAACAAGAATTGTTATGCTCTCTAGCACTACTGTAACCAAAAGGAGCAGAAGCGTTCTTGTAAACCCTAAATAAAGGCATGGGACAGCCTTACAAAACATCCAGCCTAGCTAAGCACTGGTATGTTTCTTGGCTCTTTTGCATGAGAACACTACAGTATGCTAAATCTGCTCTTTAACATATGCAAACAATTAAAATGTTGCTCCACAGCTCAAAATTAGTCGCCTGTGTTCTACTTAATTCCAGGCAGAGTGCTTGGGTCTCAGAATAGATGACAGTTTACAGTGCTCCAAGACTTAATTAACATTTTGAGCTAACAAGTAGGACGCTTCTCTGACTGTTGGAGTTTCCTTCTACAAACACTGAGGCATAAGAGTTTGAATAAAGCATCCTTAAGAGTACATTTCAGATGTGAAACAACACATGAACCATCTTAACCTAAATATTTATAGTTACAAACTACTTGTTCTTTAAGTCCCAGCTTTGAAACTCCAAGTTTGAATTAATAAATAAATAAAAAGTGAACTTCATAATGAACATTTTAACAGGTGTTCCTACATAAATGAAACAAAAGCAATTTACTACTTACATTTCTATTTAAGAGGTTCTGCTGAATTAGTACAAAATATTTTATTAAAGAGGTCTGAAATTTTTGGTAAGCTTCTTGTAAAATTAGTTAAATTTTTGGTAAAAAATATCAGTAAAGCTTCTGCTAACTTTGCTGTTTTGTCTAATTACAACAGAATTTTAAAAGGTATCAAAGTTACACAGGCATTTGTGTTTTCATTTGGGGTATTTTTAGTATCTCCTAGTTGAATTCCATATTTTCTATGTTCTTCTGCCTTGATATGACTGAAGTAGTCCCAGCAGCACCACATCTCTGTGAGAGATGACCACCACACATTACAGCAGAAGTACTACGACTTGAGAAAAAGTGATCTTGAAAAGAGAGCGATCCTGACTCAGCCACATCCAGGACTCATCCAGGATGAGTCCAACTACTTCTTGTATGAAGATGTGCAAAGCCCTGAAGCAAAGTAAGGTTTCAACTCAGATTTCTATTGCTACTCAGAAATACGTAGCAACATCATTTGCTAATAATTCAGTGTCCTACTGTAGTGTGATCTATGAATAGCTGGCAAAGGCTTTACAGTGTAAACAAAACCCAGTAACATAAAATGTACAAGTATCATTATTTAATAAGATGACCTGTTACATCATCATGTTTGTATTAAAAACAAAACCAGAAGCTGTGGACACCCATGAAAGGGTTTTCTGTTTCCTAGCCAAAAACCTCTTCATAATACTTCTTTGTTTCCATGTTGAACAGAGTGACTGAACTTCATGGGTGTCTCTCTGTCCTCCCAGGATCTTCCACTACCATTCTGAAAGCGAAGTTGAGTGGGGAATAAAGGGCAAAAGTACCAGTCCCTCAAAGGTTTCTGTGTGTGCCTGTCCTCATGTACCACAATGTACCTTACACAATTAACCATACTGACTTTCACATGAGTTAAAACCAAGGAGAGGCACTAGCCCTGGCAGAACCTGGGTGCCCAAGTTTGACCTAAAGGCATGCTCCTCAATGCAAGGTAAATCACACTCCATTTTCTTTCCAGATTACTCACCCAGAGCATGAACAACACCCTCAGAGCCACAGAAGTACCACTTTACCTCTGCAGAGCTGGGTAGACTCTGTAGGAGACCCCCACACCCCACAAATCAGAACCAACCCCTCTTCTCTCTGAACAGACTCACGTAAAATATACCACAAAGCAAACACAGAAGGTTGTTAGGAGTACCCACGGGTGTGGATCTGCTGGTTATGCTTTGTACTATGAAGAAGGTAAGGTGCAGTCATCCTTAACTTCAGTCATGAGCCAGAAAGACTACACTGCATGGAAACCTCTCCAACAGCTGCCAAAATAGATTTCCAAATCTATTCTAATATGGGAAGCAGACACCCTGGGGGAAAAAAACTTTCCTAATGAATCACTGAATAGGATTATTTATTGCCTTAGCGATGATTTTTTAGGATTATGCAGCAAAAAAAAAAAAAAATATTTAAACAAACCAGTACACCATCCCTCTCGAATCTGTGAGCCATTAGAACAAGTAAAGTCTCACTGAAGCCTAAAGTCTGTGACACACTTGACCCATTTCTTACTCGAATTCTGAATGCCAGAACTAACACTGAAGTAACTTTAAATAACAAAGTGATCCAAAAAACTTAGCTCCAGTAACAAAACACTGACAATAAAGTTCAGTGTTCTTACTCAAGATTGCTTTGGTCCCTTCACAGAAGTTTAAAAACATCACAGCCTTTCTGTTGTCAAATACTGGCAGATAAAGCGCATAACACTGAACCCGCACACTTCCACTGAGGAGGAAGCACCAACAAGCTACGTAGCGCAAACTGACATGCAATAAACCTGGGCATGGTCTCATACAAAGATTACATCGCTCTCAGGCAAAAACACCTGATGCATGACACATCAAAAACAAGACAGAACTCTAATTAGCTACAAAGGAAAAGAACATCTGCAGAATCTTTCAATGTACAAATCCCCAGAATCCTACAATCCTTCTATTTAATTCAATCATCCTCTGAAGATTTTTGTATAAAGCCATACCAGAAAGCACATAAAATTCTAAATTCCCCTACACAATTAAAACCCTACACAATTTACAGCTTGGATTAGGGAAGGTACATAAACATGAAAATGCTCATATTGACACCCCCCTCAAATGTCTTCATTAATCTTCTAATTGGAGATTGGCAGTAGTGGTGGCTGCATGGGATTTTTAAGGTATACAAATAAGAAGCTGGCTGCCCCCCATTTCTCTGGGTCTTGAATGCTTAGGATAGTCTACCAATAACTGAGTTTGCTGGGGATGAAAAAAAAAAAAAAGCAAACAATGAAAATCCATTTCTCAAATGTTGTAAATCAACAGATTGCAAACAGTACTCCAAATCATTTAGAGACCAGAAAAAACTGTTAGTGAGCTAAAAAAAAAATAAAAAAATTGACATGCAGCCTGTGACCCTACTGTTGCCTTAAAAATCAGCAGTAATCAGCACACCACAGTTTAAGACATGCAGTTGATCCAATTCATTACCTAAAAAAACCCAAACCACCAACTTTAGATCTGGGGAAAAACAGTAGTTTATAACGAAGCCAAAAGGACCACTCTCGTGGTCTGTGTGGCTAATGGCAGGAGACTTCACAGGAGTTATGTATCTGAATGAGAACGCTGCTCCAGTGTTGGGAAACCAGTCAGCAGCAGCAAAGCAGCAGAGGCCAGAGCCTAGCACAGGGCCCCAGCCCCAGAACAGGGCAGGAGCCCCCACCAGCTCAGCACCATCAGCACCACCCCGCTCCCCCAGCTGCCAGGGTTTGCTAGGCTGAGACCCGAGGAGTGATAGGCACACCCCTGCTACGATTAGGCTGTCATTTAGCTGGCATTCAGCTGACTCACACGGGTACCCTGGCCAAGAACTTCTCGTGAAAACAAACTCGGCAGGAGAAATAAGCAAATGACTTTCCCGGATAGAGAGGGACGGGAAGTTCTGTGCATGCAGCAGCCCAGGAGAATCCAGCCTGTCCACTCCCCTGCAGACACAGCTCTGCCCAGGGACTTTGCTGTGGTACAGCTGCTGGCAGAGAAAGCCCCAGCAGGTGTGCAAAGCGTGACCCGGACCATGATGCAGGCTGGGCACCCGGCGTGGGCAGCAGCTGCTGCAGCCAAGCACACTGCCTTCTCTTGAATGGATTACAGGAGTGCTGACAGCAACCTCACATGCAGTTTTCTCAGGAGCTGAAGAAGCTGAAAGGTCTCTACCACGTCCCCACTGCTGTTTGCACGCCCCCCAGTTCATAGTGCAACCCTGCAAGTGGCCACACCAGCAAACTGCACCACTGAAAGAGCTAGCTAAGAAACAGCTTTCCTCCACACCAACTTCTTTTGTTCCTGCAATTATTCTTCACTCAGATCAGCTCAGTGATCTGATATTATCACAAAGCCTCAACAACAGTTGTGCAACCACAGCCAAAAAAGTGGCAAACTGCCATAACAGCTGTAGTATTTTGTCAGCTTTAGTGCTGAAGGCAACATCCCATTACTGCTCATCAAACTATAAACTTAAACGCTAGCAGTTTCCTCCAGTTCAAATGACGCTGCCATGTTTCGGGAGATGTAAAAAAGATTTAACAATTGCTTTTGTAAATTACAGCAATATTTCTATTGCCGAATGGTATTCAATTTTTTAACTATTTGTGTAATCAAGCCACCTGTGTATTTTCATCCACTGTATTAATTGTGATCATATTCTGAACTTCCGAAGGACACTAAGTTAGGCCTTCTAAATTATAGTTTCAAGTGCAGGAATCCTGCAACTCAGTAATTCTGTACAGTGACAAAATCGGTCAAATGGAACCAAAGTCTGGATCCCCAGGACTTTTTTCACAGAATGAGTTAGTTCTATGATTGACAAAAATCTTCTTATTAACACTGGGATGTGATCTGCAGACACACACTTCTTACACAGCACTAGTTGAACGTAGGGGCACAGCATTTCAGCCTCGGTGTCCCAGCTTCTGTACTTATAATAAAGACATTACTCAGCCTCAAAGAGACACTTTAAAGCGTATATATCACTACCAATTCTGTCTACAGAATTTCAAATACTGCAGTAACAGACAGGACATCAAAAACAAAGGGTGCCAAACACAGGGGGGCTGGATGGATGGCATGCAGTCAGACAACACGAGTATTGAAGACAGAACTAACAATAAAAATGAGCAGTTAATAAAATGGCCATTGTCCAGTACTTGCTTTACTTGACAGAACTGCCCTGTCTGTGCACACGCACAGCACCATGCAGTCAGTTTTCAAATAACTTCCTTCTTGACTATGATACAGATCATAGCCTTGTCACACTTAAAAAAAATACACTAATGCTAGCTTACCATTACCTTTAATTGTAAAAAACCTACTGTTTCAAAGTTTAAAAAAATGCAAGCCTGGACAATGGTGAAAATATACAAGTCAAGTGAAACATCTTCAACTTCCCCCTACTTTGCTGATCACAAATAAAACAGTTTTACAGCAAGGAGGAGATAACAGTAAAAATAGAAGACATTGTACCTTGCAACAGGATGATATAGTTTTTTAGTTCACAACCAGAGAACGAAGAGAGAAGATAAAAGATAGGGTTTCCAGCTCCCTGAAGGAGGACTTGAAGTTTCTTTCCCCAAAGAAGGAGTAAAAGCTCTTTCTGGACTATACGAACGTGAAGAATAAGACAAGACGCATGACCTCATAACCACAGCAGGAATCTGCAATGACACATCAGACACTTGATCTATTTAGGGAAAATAAAATTCAGAGTATCAGTGGCGTGGGCCCACAACAAGCAAGTACAGTACAAGAGGGACTCAAACACAAATGACACCTAGAGGATGACGAATGGCCTGATCTGTAACTTAGACCAGATGGCAGGGAAGGTACGAGGAGCCCTCTTCCCAATTCCTGCCTAGCACTGTCAGCGATCCCTGTGGGTCCCTTCTAACTCAGGATATTTCAGTGACTCTATGATTTAGAACAGCATTTCATTGCATTTAACTCATGCTGACTCTGCTACTCAGTTCTAAGCTATCAGGGGCTTTGAATATTACAACATCTACCAAACTGCCCATCTATATGCTTCTAAGTGCACATTTCATTTGGCCTGATGTGTGAAGTTTGGAACTGAGCTTCTGCCGTATATAAATTTCAACTATAGCACCACGTAACCACCAGCAGTAACCAAAGGCTCACATTGCAGCAACAACCAGCACATGTTCTCCAAGAAGACAAACTTCAGTAACACTTAGCCCAACACTATGTCCTGCAGGATGCTGAAAACTGCACAGAGACTGCACCAGCTCTCTTCTCCCCTCATAACCCAGCAGAAGAGTTGGGGGAAGAAGGGGAGGCAGCCCCTTACAAGCAGCTGCCCCGGCCTAAGGAGAGGCTGTTGCCAGCTTCTGTCCTGTAGCCTCTGAGAATGCCAAGGCACTTGACATGCCTTGGTTACAGGGACTGTAAACACCCAGAGCACACGCTGTATACATGAAGCTGCAAGCATCAATAAGCACTTTTTCAACAATATATGGACCACATTATGCAAGCTGCAAAGAAAGTATTTTTACAGTTTCTATCCCATTCGGCCGGTGTCAAAGCACAAAATTTTCCTTATCTACCTACAGACTTGGTATGAAAAAATAAAGAAAAATATTTAATACCACTCCATAAACATACAAACACTTTACAGCAAACCATGTAAGCATATACGTATTCTTATACACTGTGGTTTAGTTCTCCTGACACCGGGAAGACCTGACTACATAATTAAGATTATGAACAGTTGGTGCCCTAACCTAGCACCAAGTTTACCAAGCACCTAGCACTAACACATGAAGTCAGTGAACCCCACTGTTTTTAACAGCTTAAGGATCAATTCCTAAACTTAGAACATGATTTTCCACTCCATGCTTTAATTAACCGGAGGAGGGGAGGAATCCAGGAAAGAGAGATTAAGTACGTTAAATAAGAAGAGGGGAAAGGCACATTTTTGCATGCACACTTCATTTTTTTCCAAGATACATTAATTATCTTCTGAAAACTGAATTTTAGAAACAAAATAGATTTGAATATTTGTGCTCATTTTTTTCCACCATCAATTCTGAGATAGCTACAGGCAAAAGAGTACATTAAGAATGGGAGAAACTATCTCAGTGGAGGAAGAGCAGTTAAAAGCTATTTTCTTTTAAAGTGCTGGAAGAGTCAGAGTCGCTACTATACCAGGCATTCATCAGACCGTGTATTCTCTGCTTTGAAGATCAAAGAATTTTGAGAGACCATTTAACAAACCTTATTACAAAGCATCTCTATCATAACCACGGGACAAACAACCTATGAATTTACACTGAGACTTAGAAAATGTGGGTTCTACCATTCACATTCACTAACACCCAAACTGCCAATGCTCCTTACGTAAGGTTCAACTTGGGATGAGTTTCTGTATTTTCTCTTTTGATCTGAGCCCTCCTCTACCTTGCATCACCCAAATGCCAGCTCAAAACATTTACATAAATACATAATTCTCTATCAAACCAGAAGAAACTGTTCCTTCACCTCAAGCGATATCCTTTTAGGAGCAACATGAAACAAGTATATTTACATTTCCTCTGGGAGAGCCAACACAGCACTGCACGGACTTTTCCTACAGCAACAGCATGTACCAACCGGTAGCTCCGTTTCAAAGCAGCAGCACTGAAGAGGAGGAAAGACAGACGATCACCTAGGCGGGGTACTGGAAGCACCGCCGTCAGAGGAGAGCCAACCTCACGGCGCTAAAAGGCAAGTTTACCATTTAAACAGCTCTCTGCTGACGGGCTGCCTCCAGGAAAAACAGCATCTCGGGAAGGTCTCGGTCCACCCGCACACGCCGAGGGCTCCCTCCGCAGCTGCCGGCAGGGCTCGAGGCAGGTGAACAGCCCCGTCCACCGCGGCGCAGCCCGGCCCCGGCTGAGCGGTGCCCGCCGCACCCGCACCGAGCCGGGCGGGACCCCGCCGGCTGGGACCCCCTGGGGCCCCCGCCCCGCTACCGGGGGGCGCTCGCTGCGGGCCGGGGCCCGCTTCAGCACGGCGGCCGGGCTCGGCGGTGCCACAGAGACACAGCCGGGGCTGAGCAGTTTCAGCAAATGAAAACGAAAGGAGAGGGACGATCAAAAATGAAAAGCAGGCACCCCAGTGCGCCGCGGGGGTCGGGGCGAGGAGGGGAGGGAAGGAAGGGAAGGGGAAGGCGTCTGCCTCCCGCCCGCCTCCCGCGGCCAGCCCCAGCCTCAGCCTCAGCCCCAGCCCAGCCGCCCCCGAGCCGCCTCGCAGCGCCCTCACCTCTAGCTCCGGTGCGCGGCGGCGGGTGGCGGGCACGGCAACGGCACCGGCTACGGGTACGGGCACAGGCCCCGGCCCCGCCCGGGGGCCGGCTCCTCCCGCCCGCTCCGCCGCCGGGGGCCGGGGCGGCATGGAGGGGCCGCCCGCTGCTCGCCCGGCGCCCCGAGGGCGGGTGGAGCGCCCTCACCGGCCGCCAACCGATCCCTGGCTGCAGGAGGGGCCGTGGGGCGGTGCGGGGCGGTGTGGGGCAGCGGCGGTGAGGGGCCCGGCAGTGCTGCGTGGCACCTCCACGCCGAAGGGATGAGGTGAGGGGTGAGGGAAGGGGGCGTCCCGCTGCAGGCACAACGCTCCTGCAGGCCGGCCTGCCGTCTGGGGCCGAGCCTCTCAGCCTGGGGTGAAAGGCTGGTGGGTTCACCAGTGCTCGCGGTCCTGCCATCGTTCTCCGGCCGCTTGCCTGCCCTGGAGCTCTGCCTCGCACCTAACGCTGCTTTAGGGCAGGCCGCCAGGGAGCCTGTACACCCCGAGTGGGACTGCACCAGAAAAGTCACTACAAAGGCATCCTACAGGGTGACAAAAGTCCAGGTGGTTAATCCCTATCCAAGTATGTGCATCACCTACTTGCCACGTTTGTGTTTTGCAGGCCTGACAGCGGCATACCTGAGGAGGATGGTCAGGAAGGCTGTAAATGTGTAAATCATGTTTAATCAGTGTAGATGAAAGAATGTGAAAAGGAAGCTGGGAGAATGAACACACAAACAACAGGGTGTTGGGATGACCACGGCCTTAACACTGCTGCTTTCAGGGGTGCAACTCTGATGGCTGGCTTTCCTGCTTTCCAGTCAAGGATGGTGACAAAGCCTTAGCATCTGCTTAGGACCTTCTCATTCCTGGTAGAGTAGACTACTCCCAAGCTACACAAGCTGAATGCGTAATAGTTGTGCATTTATAGCTGTAATTACTGATATCGGATAGGCTGACTCATGCGCATTTAATTCCAACTGCAGAAGGAACTATTATATGTGTGCACACTGAAGAAAAAAATCACAGCATTTCAAGGTGCTACTTCCATTTTGCTCATGATTCTTACTTCACTCTGTTTTTTATCAGCTACGTTATTTATAACGAATGATAACAGAGCAATTAACCTTGTATGTTTACTCAAGCCAACATCCAATAGTCACACCATTTAGATGACAACAGCTTCTCTAGGTAAGAGCAGCAAGAGGGGTTTCTGGTAGTCTCATTCCATGATGCTTCATTTTCTACTTTTCACACAAGTAGCACGGTGGCTCATAGACGCCGCAGTCAGATGTGCCATCTGGCTCAGCTCTGAGCTTTTAGAGTGAATGACACTTTCTTAATGTATGCAAAATCTGCAGCACTTGACTAGCTTGTGGTGGTATGAGTGTTTGGAAGATTAAGGGTGAATAATCTAACACCGTCAGAGCCTCTCAAAATTTCCGTCTGGTCTTTAAGGTGGACTGCATACAGCAGCAACACTGGTTATATATGGAGAACAGGAAGCAACAAGACCCAAGCCCAAGAAAAAAAAGCAGACAGAAGTCCTAACTCCTCTTCATAGAAGAAGGCATCCTAACGTAGAAGGGGCTTTCTTCCTTCTCACCGTTTGGGGCTGAACCAGAGAGGTACCTGAATGTTTTTTTCCATCCGTGTGCATACCCAGTCACAGTGTTATATTATGTAAGAAAACCATCAGTAAATTACAAGTTATGAATCTCAATGACCATGTTCTTCTCACACTGCCAGGGTGGTGGCTAAGTGCCCTGGGGTCTGAGTGTAGCATTCTGCACAGGTATATGAAAATCAGCCTTGTTACGGATTGCCACCAGCAGTAGTAGAGAGCTCCTTATGATCCTATGGTCTGCAAGTTCTAATTTCAGCATATTGCCCTGCACCAAATTCTGTGCTTACATCATATGCAACATTGTGCTGCTTACATTATCTGAGCTAGCTAGGTAACTGCAGAAAATCTGCAACCATACGTGGTAGTCCAGAACATTTTTCTTAATCATACAGTCACACTTGGATGGGATTGATGGTGATATTTATGCAGAGGACTTGTGGCTTTGAAATATTAAAGCATGTCACTGTTTATTTATATTTCTTCCACAAAATACCCGAGATGAGAGAAATACCATTATTTGGTTTTATAAATGGATGACTCAAGACATGTATTGACAATATGCTAAAGTCACTTTTAAGATTCATAGTTCTAGATCAAAAGTACTGTGGCAGAGTGATGATCTAGATCGGTGATGGCTCAGGCTCCTTCAGACAAGCACTGTGCAGATATTGTTTTAGGCCCACGTTAGTAACTTCATTTATAAGTTCCTTTTGGCATTCCATACTCAGTAACCATAGACTAATTCTTGAAGAAAAGTCACAGAGAGGAAGATTTTGCTCTCCTCAACATCCAAAAAAAAGAAACTAAGAAAGGATGCCTAGAAATCTGAGAATGTAGTAATGGGCAGCTTGGGCCCTTCTGAGAAGCAATGGGTAACAAAGTCTTTTACATCAAAAGCTTTCCTCCAGATTGTGATCTATGTGGGGGTTAAAACTCAAAGTGCTTCAGGACTGACAATTCCATGATATGTTAATATGAAAAAGTTTTTTTTGTTTGTTTTTATTTTTCTTTCTCCTAGAAATGTATAGAACTACAAAGACATCTATTTCTTCTCTTTATTAAAATAAGCAATTTTCTTCCCTCCACCATGCTTCTCTCGTGCTATGTCTTTGAAGATTCTGCAAAGGTTATATTTAAAGAAAACAACACTGTTTTCCAATTGTACTAATCTGATGTGTTTATGAAAATAATTGCAAGGGCTATATTTTAAAATAACACTAAGCATGCTCATTAATGATGCACCTTCCAGGAAATTAAAATTTATCAATCTCTTTTATTTGTCTAAGCATTCAAGGGTGTTTCCTCCATTCTGTCCAGTAACTGCAGATATCAGTAACTTCTTACATACTTATACACTGTCAAGGAGATGTGAGCTCTGGCGTACCAGCATGTCAGCATTAAACCTGAATTTTTGTACACTGGAAACAGCTGGAGGGAAGGCCTTATCAGAGGCGCATGAATACTTTTACAAAAGCAGACCTTTTTCAGTAAGAATTACCTAGTTTGCTTATGATTTGCCTTCAGAAGAGCAGAAGTCTTTGGTAGGTAAGAACTAATTGCTTTTTTTCCCAATTGTCTGGATGCTACAGGAGCAACCGAGATAACTGAGCAGAACTAAGCACTCAGCTGTGCTCTAGAAATGAGAGTTCCCCATACAGGTATTTACATGAAACGCTGTAATTCAGACAGCATCTGTCTACAGGTTGGCAAATCAGTCATCTTGATGCCTTCCTTAGAAGAAACCATTGGTATTTGTACCATTGAAACTATTATTCTGAAAAGTACACTTTTCTGGATCTAATACTATAGGAAACTATGTAACTTGAATCACTTTCTGCAATCCAGACAAGTTTACAAATAAATACAGTTTTTCAGGATTCTTCATCCATGACTCTCTCCTGTTAGCTATCTGCATATCCTTATCTTTGTCCTTGTTAGTGAGCCATTCTGCTACAAGCTGGGTTTCTTTGGTCTAACTATGAGGGTACAGACCAAGTGTATATGGTGTTGACAACATGCAGACAGGACTTCCAGTCTGAGTGTTGGCCATTATTTAGTACTTTTTGAAGACAATCATATACTCTAGGCCAAGTCCATAGGGGAAAATGTGTATAAAAGAAAAGAGGTTGTAAGAACTTTCTAAAAAGTGAAAGGGGGAGAAGCATCTGGGTGATTTAAAAAGCAAGCACTGCCAAACAGAAAACATTCAAAGTCCTGGTGTTCATTGATTAAATATCATTTTGCCACATGTGCACTTGAAAACAGAGCTCTCCTAGCTGTCAAAGAACAGGTGACGTTGGTTCTGTTTCCCAAATTCAGAAAATGTGTCTCAAGTGGTTGAATCCCTAGGAAGAAGAGTCATGGAGAAAATCCAAAATGGTATTTTCTTTTCATGTGGATTTTACTGTTCAGGGAATATAGATGCAAACTGAATAAAACCTTCAGTGAAGGGGAATAAATTAATAAAATACCAGAGTACATGTCTGAGCTTTTTTATTCACTAGTCTTCTAGTTTAATGCTTTTTAAAATAACACTGAAATTAATGAATAGATGTGATTTTAGGTAAAAGGATTATTTGAATTCAGCCTTTTAAAGATCCTGCAGATTCAAACTGAGATTGCATTAATAAAGATTTCACGTGTTCTCTAATAACACATTCATTAACTTACATTAGTCTGTGTTATTGGGTTATAAAAATCCTACTTTGTGTCTGAAGCAACCTGACAAATGAAAAATTAATTTGAACGCAAACTGTTGTAAGTTTGCACCTTTATATTCTAACAAAGCAGGAGTTACACAGAACAAATGAAAATGCAGGTACTAGCCTGTACCATGCACCCTGCTGACTCTTACTGTTCTCTGTGGCTTTCTCCTTTATAGACCTGTATCTTCTCTCTGAGATACAGAATCTAAGTATACTCTGGTGTGAGTGCATGCCTCAGGTGTCTCTGACAGCACAGTATAAACCTTACTGTTTATTTTGACTGGTTGAAAAAGGTCATCTGTCAGGGAAAGCTAATGCCTATGTGCTATCTTCCACATTGAGAGATGCCTTCATGCTTGGGATTCTGCTCTCTGTGATAATGAATATTTGTTCTTACATTTTTCAGTGCAGTTTTATGCTTTTTGCTTTAAAGAGTATTTCAACTTTAGAGAAAAATGTGTTCAGAATTGGTGTCAAGGACTTCAGCCACGAGGTGCAGTGTGTTTTCTATGTTTCTGGTGCTATTTTGCTGATAAACTCTTGATCTTGAGCTGCTACGCACATGGGTGTAGAGCTGTGCTCACGTGTATCAGTGGGGAGGAGAAAATTCAGTTTCTAAGTATTTTCAGAAGTGCCTTATTCATGTGTTGGGGTGATACCTTAATGTTTCAAAACAAGAAACTGCATCTGGATTTGCATGTGCAAACAGTTAAATTCAAGTTTTATGTGAACACCCTTCAGAAATTCTTTGAAAGTGCGGATCATGAGTAGCTAGTAGCAGGTCAAGAAAACATGGCTTAGAACTAAATAGGAGCTCTGAACTCCAAGATGCCTTCAGTATTGGATGGAGGTAAAAATCTAGCCCATGCATTTTTTCCATTCACATTCTTTTATAATTTATAATTGTCCAGGAACAGAGTTCCAACATATTTCTCTTTCTATTCTACTATCATACAATCATATGGAAAAGCAAATGCTGGTAAATACTTTTCTTCTGCTAAGGCTGGCTCCTATGACCTATATGACACAGTACAGTGCTATGCAAATATACTAAAGCAAACTCTGGCACCAGATATGATAGAGTCACATTAGCAACTTTATTAGCCCAGACAAAAGGCCATACTAACATACTTACACAGCTAGGGTTACAAGAGCAATGTCTTCCAGCACTGTCTCCAAATAGTGACAATCAGGCAGACAGTGATTTTATAACACTGCACAAAGTGCTGCATTAGGCTATGTGTGAGCAATCAAGCAATTGTTCTGTATACTTAACAAGCTTCTTCTAAACCTGACATGAGTAAGCAAGCAATACTGTGAATTTTCTATTAGTGGAAAATGCTAAAGAAAGTATTAGTAATTGTCTCCAGTCACACCCAGACAGAGAGATACAAATACACGCACAAGAACAAAATAATGAGCATAACAGAACAAACAAAAGCAGGAGCACACAAAACAAGCTTGTAAGATGTTCAGTGTTCCTTCTCCTCATCCACCCTCAAAATCCAACATATTCAGGAGAATTTCTGCCAGAGTGTATTAATCTTCTTGTGACTCCTCTCAGTGAAACAGGGTACCTGAAGTACCTTTAATTGCAGAGAAACACATAGTGCATGATCCTTCAAAGGTTTTTACAAGGGCTGTGTCCCTCAGATAACTCTCTGCATTCAGATCTTGATGTCTGAACAGAACATGGTCAAAGGTAATGAGACACTGTGCTGAAGAAAAGAGTAGAGGTCATCAATGAGCTGTTGATTATTCATCTGTTCGTGAGTTCCTGAGTTGCACTTATGACATAATTGCTAACATTTCACATACTTCTGGCTGGGATATCATCTGAAAACACTGCTATATAGGATTATGCTAAGATAAAAATGTATCTTTAATCCACTACTTTTCCTATAGATAATGGCGTCATTTCTGCCTCAACATTTGTGCTGAGCTTCTCTGTGTTATTTATCACTGTATATCCGTATTCAAGTATGATTTAGGTCCAATGTTGACACCAAAACCAAGTAGTTGTTTTATGATTGCATGGAAATGTGGAGAAAGTTTCCAATCTGGTTTCCCTTCTTAGGTGTTTATTACAGTCATGACTTCATTTCTTCTCTTTGCTACCTAGAATTGAAGAGGTATGTGCCACAAGTAGATGATTTTGAAGAATGGGTTTCTTCTTTCCTGAAGAAACAGGAAAGCTTTATAGGGAATAGGTTTGCATGTCTGTAAGAATTGATGCCTTTGACCTAAAAACACATGGGTCTTAAGGAACCAGCATCTCTTACATTTATTGAAGAGTTGGGAGAGGAAAAACATAATAGGATATTATTCTTGTTAGTGTGTGTGCTTTCCAATTTTCATTTGTGTTTTTCTTTATGCATTAAAAGAAAAGCTGTCCATTTTATGTGCATCTTAATTTACTCCTGATCACGAGCAATTAGAAACCAGGGCAGTAAGAGACAGTCATTTAAAATAAAATCTGTAACAGAACAGAAAATCTGTTTCTTTCACCTATATGTATGCATGAGGTGTCTAGCTTTCTTAACCTACACAGAACTAAAATAAGAGCGCTGGTACTTGCAATTGGCTTGGTTATAGTAAGTAACTTTTTTTTTTTTTTTTTTTGGTAAGTTTTTCACCTTTCTATTCATTATTTCCTGTTAAGTAAACATACAGCCTCAACCCCCTGAGAGTTGAGGTACCCATGCTACCGCAGGGTAAGGTTATTTTGCTGCAGAAATTCTTTCCTAACGAAGTACCTGGTAGCAATGAAAAGACCATGTTCTGCTTCATTCTAATGTATGGTGAGCAAAGCTTTTCTGTACAGTTGACTTCTGGTCTGTTTATACAGCCCCACAAACTTGGTGTGGGCTTCTCAGGGAGATAAGATGAATCCCCATGCATGGATTTGCAGGAATGTTTCAAACAGTGTTTATAGCTGTCCCTGAGGAGTACAGTTGTCATTATGATCAAATACTTGAGATTTATTAATATTAATAAACTTGCACAATCAAGATCAACCAAGACTTTGCTACTGGGCTGGAGAGGATTATGTTGCAAAAGCCTAAATTTGCTAGAATTTATGTCTGTGAATGATTTTGAAGATAGCCTTTTCTATTTGGACTGAAGTCAAAAGTGGACAGGAAAGGAGACAAGTACACTTAAATTCCAGATGTTATCTCAGCACAGATCCTGGTTTATCACAGAATCATAGCATCATAGAATGGCTTGAGTTGGAAGGGACCTCAAAGATCAACTAGTTCCACCCCTCTGCCATAGGCAGGGAAACCACCCACTCTATCATATTGCTCAGGGCCTCATCTAACCTAGTCTTGAACACTTACAGGGATGGGGTATCCACAACCTTTCTGGGCAACCGGTTCCAGTGCCTCATCACCCTCTGAGTGAAGAATTTCCTGCTAATCTCTAATCTAAATCTCCCCCTCTTTTAGCTTAAAACCATTCCTGCTTATCCTGTCATTATCTGATTGAGCTAAGAGTTGCTCTCCATCTTTTTTATAAGTCCCATTTAAGTACTGAAAGGTCACGACTAGATTACCCTGGAGCCTTCTCCTGTAGGCTGAACAATCCCAGCTCTCTCAGCATTTCTTCATGGGAGATGTGCTCCAGCCCCTTGATCATCTTTGTGGCCCTCCTCTGAATCACAGAATGGCTGAGGTTGGTAGGGACCTCTAAAGATCATCTAGTCCAACCCCCCTGCCAAGCAGGATCACCTAGAGCGCATTGCACAGGATGGCATCCAGGTGGGTTTTGAATATCTCCAGAGACGAAGACTCCACAACCGCTCTGGGCAACCTGTGCCAGTGCTCTGCTACCCTCACAGTAAAGAAGTGACCCCTCATTTTCAGCCACAACCTCCTGTGCTTCAGTTTGATCCTGTTGCCTCTAATCCAGTCACTGGGCACAACTGAAAAGAGACCAGCTCCATACTCTCAACACCCTCCCCTCAGATATTTATATACATTAATGAGGTCTCCCCTCAATCTTCTCTTTTCCAGGCTAAACAGGCCCAGTTCTTTCAGCCTGTCCTCTTACGACAGGTGCTCCAGTCCTCTAATCATCTTCATAGCCCTCCTCTGTACTCGCTCCAGTAGTTCCATGTCCCTCTTGTACCGGGGAGCCCAGCACTGAACACTCCAGGTGTGGCCTCACCAGGGCTGAACAGAGGGGGGGGGATCACCTCCCTTGATCTACTGGCAACACCCTTCTGAATGCAGCCCAGGATAATGCTGGCCTTTTTGGCCACAAGGGCACATTGCTGTCTCATAGTCAGCCTGCTGTCCACCAGGTCTCTCTCTGCAGAGCTGCCCTCATGTAGGTCACCCCCAAAGCCTGTTCTGGTGCTTGTGGTTATTCCTGCCCAAGTGAAGGACCCTGCACTTACCCTTGTTGGACTTCATGAGGTTCTTCTCGGCCCAGCCCTCCAGCCTGCTGAGGTACTTCTGAATGGCAGCACAGCCCTCTGGGGTGTCTGCCACTCCTCCAAGCTTTGTGTCATCAGCAAACTGGCTGAGGGTGCACTCTGTTACATCATCCACGTCGCTGATGAACAAATTGAACATCACTGGAGATGCTCTAACAGATTATCACCTTTCTTGTGCTGGGGGCTCCACACCTGGACACAATACTCCAAGTGAAACCTCACAAGGGCAGAGTAGAGGTGGACAATTCCCTGCCTTGACCTACTAGCCACTCCTCTTTTGATGCAGTCCAGGATGCTGTTGGCCTTCTGGGCTGCAAGCGTGCACTGCTGGCTCATGTCAAGCTTTTTGTCCACCAGAACCCCCAAGTCCTTCTCTGCAGGGCTGCTCTCAGTGAGTTCTTCTCCCAGTCTGTGCTCATGTCTGGGATTGCCCCAACCCAGGTGCAGCACCTTGCACTTGGACTCGTTGAACCTCACAGGTTCCCAGTTCTCAAGCCTGAGGCCAGTTCTCAAGGGCCCAGTTCTCAAGCTTGTCTTGGTCCCTTTGAATGGCATCTTGTCCTTCTTTGGTATCAACCACACCACTCAGCTTGGTGTCATTGCAAATTTGCTGAGGGTGCACTCGATCCCACTGTGTGTGTCACTGGTAAAGATACTAAACAGTACCAGTCCCAGGACAGACCACTGAGGGACACCACTCATCACCAGCCTCCACCTGGACACAGAGCCAATGACTACCACTCTCTGGGTATGGCCTGCAAGCCAGCTCACAGTTTGGAGACCAGGATGTCATGTGGGACTGTGTCAAAGGCCTTGCAGAAGTCCAGGTAGATGTCATCGGTTGGTCTTCCTTTGTCAACTGATGCAGTCACTCCATTATAGAAAGCCACCAGATTGGTCAGGCATGTTTTAGCTTGATGAAGCTATGCTGGCTGTCTTGGATCCCCTCTTTGTCTTGAGTGTGCCTCAACATTCCTTCCAGGAGATCTGTTCCATGATCTTGCCAAGCACAGAGGGGAGGCTCACTGGTCTGTAGTCCCCTGGGTCCTCCTTTCTACCCTTTTAAAAAATGGGAGTGATGTTTCCTTTTTTTCCAGTCACCAGTGACATTGCTTGACTGACAGGACTTTTCAAATACGATGGAGAGAGGCTTGGCAACTACATCAGCCAATTCCTTCAGGACCCTGGGATGCAAGTCATCAGGCCCCATAAACTTGTGCTTGTTTAGTTTCATAAGGTGGTCTCGAACCGTCTCCTCGTTTACAATGTAAGGCCCTTTGCTCCCCCAGCCTCCATCTATGAGTTGAGGGAAATGAAAGACTGGGGAAGCTTTACTGTCAGTGAAGACTGAGGCAAAGAAGTTTTTGAGTACCTCAGCCTTCTCCATGTCTGTCGTTACCAGTTCACCCTTCTCATCCAACATGGGTACACTATCCAATCACTAGCTTGGATAAACCACAGTGAATATACTACCTGTGTTCAGTGAAATAATGTTGAACTTCTCACCACTTATGCCTACATACTCTTGAAGTTTCTCTTAAATGAAACTGCTTTTATGAAACAGAAAACAGATTAATCTTTGGAAGTCTTTGAAGTAAAACCACAATCCTGCTCATACATACCCAGCCCCGGACACTTAATTTTTATTAGAAATACGTCCAGAGGTGTACATAAAACCCTGGAAAATGTATATAATTGTGTATTATTATTATTTTATTCCTGTATTATTCATTAGTATTTCATCTTTTGCAATTAATTCAATTTGATTCTTTTTTTTTTTCTCCTGTTCTTAATGTTTTTATTATTATTATTATTATTATATTTTTTTTCAATTGATTCCTTAATTCTCCTCATGTTGTCCTTGCAGGGTATTTTTAACAGTAAATATTTCGGGTTTTGTTTTAGTTCAAGGAAATACAGTCTCTCAAAGCTATGTATTGTGGTTTCCCTCAGCTTTTGCCTATTCCTCTTCAGAATGCAGATATTCTCTTCTCTAGTTAAAGGTGTGCAAGTGTATTTATTTTACTAAAACTTCATAAACCTTGTTGGCTTTCTGGGTGGAGCTAGAATCAACAGTAAAATGGGAGCTAGCCAGGGATTTGTTCGTAATGACTCCCTTCTTTAAATGTTGCACTTAGAAACACTTCCTGTCGGTATTTCACTTTCTCATTTAAACTGATACTAACAATCAGAAGCCAACATACTAATTACTCTTACTATTAGGTAGAGCTCACCAACTTCCACCTAACATAAGACTTACAACACGTCTTAAAATTCCCTGCTGCTAAATGCCAGGCACCATGTGAAAGCAGAAATTCATGCAGAGGAATTCCTCGCACAGACAGCTGCAGACTGAAGTGGCAGCGGTGCAGCATGCCTGTTCTTCCCAAAGGCAAAGAGCCCCTGCCATGATTTGTTACTTAAAGAGTTGTGATCTGAAGCTGAACAGCATGCAGATTTCCATATGTAGGATTGCTAAATCTGTAGTAGTATGTATATACCAAGATCTCACCATTTTTTTTGTTTTGGAGCTTTTGTTTCTCTGTCTGTCTGTCTATCTGTTTGTCTGTCTCTCTCTCCTTTTTTTTTTTTTTTTTTTTTCCCCAACAAAGTTATAAAGTTAAAAGTTCATTTAATGCTTTTATTTCAATGTTACTATAAATTTAAATTCCACATTTTAAAGTTACCCTTAAGTTACCAACTATTTAATACTAAGTCAGATATATCAGGGAAGGGATGATATATCAGCTCTTTAGTGACAAAGGCAACAGGAATTTAGTCTTGACTGTGGTCTACAAACTTACTACAGTGTACTTTCAGAACACCAAGGTGTTTTTTTTTTTTTTTATTTTCATATTATTCCAAATTATAATTTAAATTTTCATTTCTCAAGATAACACCTCATTGCCCTGATGACTTCATGTCTGCTGTCATTAGGATGATATTAATTCCCATGACAAATGAAAAGGTTAAAGGTAAGTTATAGAAACTATATTCATTATCACAAAGTACCTGTAATTCTTGCTAATATGAAGCTAGGTTGTAAATATTTAACCTGTTAGTATCCCCCAAGAAACATGTTTAGGAAGTTTATTTGATTAAACAGATCATTCCTTAAATATTTTTATGGTAGTCCTTTAGCAAAATAGTTCAATAAAACCTTACCCTAAATAAACTTTACCATTAACTGAAAAACAATACCTAGAGTCAGAGTACTGTCATAAAGTTTTATTAATGAGCACTTGTGTTTCAAAAGCAATTGCTGAAGTAAGCAATGGCTTAAGTGCTTTAGATTGTTGTTTTGACCTTGTTAGAAGTTATTTCACTTTCACAGTGATTGTGAAATTCCTGTTATCATTTGTAAACTACCCTTGTTAACTGTGTTTGAATTGCATCACCATGTTAAATAAAAACATTATTTTAGTATACCCACAGTGTAACCTAGCATATTTAGAGTCAGCAATTTGTTTGGAGGATGGAACCTTTTTGATGACAGTTCATATTTGGCACACTGACAAATTATTTTAGACCCTGGCTCAACAAAACCCGTGTTTTCCAATTTTTTTGGCAAATGTCTAAGGGTTGGAACAATGCTATGTGTTGCAGCATTTGTTGCAAACCAGAAATAACATATTAAAAAAAAAAAAAAAAAAAAAAAAGTAAGATTTGAGAAATTGGAAATTTTCTTATTCTCCTGGGAGAAAGACCATTCAGGACCTTAAGGTTTGGGTCAAGATCATGTTAGAATTGATAGCAAAATCCTAAATTATATTCACAAGGTCAAAACAAACAAACAAAAAAAACAAAACAAAAGAGTTATGTGAAGCTACTAAAATGATACCATGAATGTAGCAAATATAACCTATGATAAATTTCCTTTTTTTCTGGTTGGTAGCTGAGCACCTTGCATGTGGTTTTATGTATCTTTAAGACAAACCAGACACTCAAATGCAAAACCCATTGTATAGCCTTATTACAGAACTTGTCACAGTTGAATGTCTTGAATACAGAAATAAGGGCACTGATTACTACAATCTGTACATGTATTTTCTTCCATTCCCCAGATGTCTTTTGTGAGAGATATTAGTCATCAAATAAGTCTTTGAGGGCTGAATTTACAAGATTGCAATCTAAGTAAGTACTCAGTGAGTTTCCATTGGATAAAATTTCAGAAACATGGTAGGCCAGAGTTGTTACTATTTGTTTTTTAGAACTGAAAGTACCTGCTGGCTTTATGCAAACAGTCATAGGTAGAACTTTTTATCTATTCAGGAAAAAAATATGTTTTGATGCTCTGATAGTCAGAGCATCATGTTCCAGTATTGTTCTATCTTAGTGGCATGACCTCTGAGGATTTAAGGACTGTGTTAAACGAATCAGTCTTTTAGACTGGGCAAAGGACGAGGAGTGTGTCATACAGCATTTCTACAACAAGAACCAGAATCAGGGTAGCTAGCACCCATTCATGCTGTAGCCAAAACCTGTCATTTATTTAGGAATGATTTTGAACTACTGACCTAGAGAGAAATTATGTCCCATTACTAACCCCATGACCTCATTAATTCCTAAGATTTCTGATCATCGGAATTAAGAGGAATGCGGTCAAGGGAATTTCACATGATGTGTGCATGTTGAGGAAAGACTATTTTTACAATTAGGTTAAGAAAAGAGCATATATATAAAACCAAATCAGTACATACATAGGAATTTAGCACTAAGAAAGCCCTGAGAAAGTATGCAGACGATGCTATAGTCTTTAATTTGGGGAAATTTTCACGGTGATTAAATTGTAGTTATGTAGTCTTAGGCTGCACATATGAAGGAGAATAATGCTTGCAACTGCGTTTTCTAAACAATTTGTCATCAGAGGCACAGTTTTCAAGATGCAACCTTCATCTGAGCACTTGGAGCATACAAAAGTATGAATATAGTTAGAAAGTTCAGAAACAGCATCATCCCCATGTTACCTTCAGCAGAGTGCAGAAATGAGTCTACAACACAGCAACCAGAAAACATGCCAAGAACTTACTAGTTGCAGCCACTGTTCTTGCAGAATGTTGGTTTCTTTTCAGGCTAAATGCATTGTCTGTCTTTAATGAAAATACTAAATAACCAATAAGCATTTTTTCAACGTACACACAGATAATATCACAGCTGCCCAAAAAAAAAAAAAAAAAAAAAAAAAAAAAGGCTCTGAGTGAATATCCTCAACAGTCTCCTTCCCAACAAGCTTTTTGCTAGGCCCTCAACTGCACAAATTGCCTTAATTATCACTTGGGAAGAAAGATGGAGCACATCCTACCTTCATTAACTGACTTAAAGCAGCCAGTTAAATCTTTTGACACTTTAAAGTACCAAAATAAGTGAGCTCAAGCCAACCTGTTGTTCCATAAGAAGCTCAGTTCCCTGTCATGTGCTCCCTCACCTGTCTGCTAGTGTTACATGAAATAGAAGGAAATCCTGTCATAGGACAACTTAAAAGCTCACTCATATATGGAAAATCTTTCAAAAAGCAAATCCCTTAGGCATTTCTTTTTGAAATGTGTACACATTTTTTCTTCTTTTCATCTTTTATTGCTGCTTTATCATCTTAGAAAAAGTGTGAAAATGGAAGAGCTTTTCATGGTGTTATTTAAAATAGAATGAAAGCAGTCAAATGGTCTGATCATCAGTTATATCCTATTGTATCGTTAACCAACAGTTTGTGGTACTTGCCATGAATATTAGATACAACTGTGTTATAGACAAAATGGAAATTGGTGGGGGAGGGAGGAGGTAGGTAAATAAATAAGTGAAAAACAGTGATATGTAAAGTGAGAATGGAAGCAGAACAGACTGAGAAATAGAAAGAAAATAATACATTAACAGGGAAAAATAAAAGCAGAAACAGCGTATCTTTGTACTTGCCATCCATGGTGTCGTGCGTCCATCCCACAACTCCTCAACTGCAGAGAAGCATGAATGATTTCAGCCAACTATTTCATATCTCCACCACTTGGCAGGTATTATTATTAAGTTTAAATTAGAATGACAAAGGAAGAACAAAACAAAGCAAACCACAAAATTTTATTTCTAAACGTCCAGGCCTTTCATAGGACAGATACAGTAGGTATATATGCAAATAAATTAAGAAAATTAAAATGAACTAGAAAGGCTGGAATGATTGCTGCCAGCAATCTGATTAAAGGCTTGAAACTGTTCATCTTGTACATACAAACTTGTATCTTGACTCAGTTTGAAACTTGTCTACATTTAAAAGTTATACAATTTCAAAATTAGCCAGAGAGTTGATGGTGCTCATGCTGTGTGCTCTGTAGTACAGTGTGAATTTCATTCCAGTTGCATTTGGTCAGCAGGGGAATGCACCCAGAATCCCAAAGTCAGACTTTGCAGGCAAAGAAGTACACTCTTTATAATGCCATTGACAAGTTTCAAATAAAGTTTAAAAATAGAGGAAGTAATTCAAAAACCAATCTATTTCTCTGATAAAACAAATCTATTTCTCTGCTAAACCATTTGAAGGATGTCAAAGAGGGTTTTTCCATACTTTTATATACCTTTTTTTTTTGTTGTTGTTTTTTCAGATACTCAATTTTTTGTTACTTAGGTGACAGTTGCTCTTAATGGTATAGATGTGCAGCCCTGAGTCTTGCTTTCAGATGTGTTATGCAGTATAATTTTACAGTATCATGTAAACTTTCAGACTCTCTGGCATACAAACAAGCCAAAACAAAAGAATTTGAGAGTGATTTGTCAGGAAAGCAAGATTTACATATTTGATATGCTCATGGCACTCCCTGTGGACTAGAGGGAAATTATGTATTTACATCTGAGGACATAACCTCAAAAAATGTATTCCTCCCTCTGCTTATCAATAGCACCAAAATTAACTCATCTCAAACTGATGCCCTTTTAGTCAGAGTGGTATTTCACTGTCACACATTAAGATAAACACATAATCTCAAGTTTGCCATTTGGAGAAGCATGTGAAGGGGGTTGAAAGAAGCTAAAATTATCATAGTTTTAGTGATACAGCTTGTAAGAAACAGTATCTTGGTATCCAAGGAAACAACTCGAGGCTGTAACTTGCGTCTGGTTTTCTTTTCCCTTCCTTCTTGTGGGGCCATAAACTGCATGGAAGGTGGTTGTGAAGATTGCTTGTTTGAATGAGGTGGTCCTAACATCCTTCTTTGCGTGGGCTGTGGGAGTACCTAGAAGGCAATATAGCCTATCAGAAGAGAACTACCTGAACAGAGATGTGAAAACAAAGTGAGCTTTGAGAAACCCAGAGATTGTGCTTCTTATTGCCCCCCAACTTTCCCCCCCCCCCCCCATTTTTTTCTCTTTCCCCCTGGCCTTGGATACAAATTTCAGAAGTATCCAAGACCATATTACATTTCCAAGATGCTCAACAAATGTAATCGCCATAGCATAAGTTTACTAATTGATACATATCATAGTGTTCCTAAAATACTTTGTCTACCACATTTAACAATAAAATTCACAATTGTCATATATTATTAAGCAAAGTACTGAATGTCACAACAGTCAGTAGAAATGTGCTGTCAGAGCAAAGCTTTGGTAGAGAAGAGAGCATATCTTCCTGACACTGCCAGGAAACAGCTGTGAAATGAGCGAAGGAAAAATCCACGGTTACTCCTAATTTTAGTATAATTTAATGTTCTCTACAAAAGCATCAGACTCTGTTATCCCAGTCATCAGGTGCAACTTACCAGCAGAGGCTGTCCTACTGGCAGGGTGACATAGTTTTACATGAGTTGAAAGTACTCATCTGTTTGTAGTCAACATTTCTGGAATAGCACTCGTGTAGCCTGGTTACCTGGAGATAGAAGGGATAGTTTATGAGGCCACCAAGCTCAGTTCTATGTGGTAAGGTGTGAACTTCTTGATTTCTAAATGTGCTCCTTAAAAATCCAGTTAAAGGTCAAAACAGTGTAATTAGCTACTGCAGGCCCTTGAGCAACACCTGGATTATGAAGGTAGTGGTTCTGTAGTGTTGCCTAATGCAGAGTCCCCTGGACAGTGAGAGCACCACATGGGTGATTGTAAGCACCATGACACTGCACCCATCCTCCCAAGTGCTGCTGGTCCTCTTGGTCCCCTGCAGAGTCCCAGCGTGGCCACCAGCTCCTCTCATGCACCCATCACAGATCTCCACCTACCTCAGCACTGCTCCTGTGGGCAGCCGCCCTGTAGCCCACCCAGCCCCTGTTCTGCTACTGGAAGCAAACCTTTCAGTCCTGCTGCTGGTGCAGCTGTTTAAGAGAGGGAAGGATGGCAACTTTTAGGGCAGTGATTCATTTAATTTTTCTCCGTGCCTGAGGTGACAGATTTGTTGCTATTATTTTCCATGGGTCCCCAAGTGTGTAAGAATGAGATTTGAACAGTAAGTTATAGGGATAAACTGCACGGGAAGTTCTGTTTCATGTGCACTGAAGCTCCATGAGCAGAGCAGTGGGTGTTCTCCACGCATGCACAGCCAGCACAAAATCCCACAGCACATTTGTGTTATGTGGCACTCTACAAAGAGGCAAGGGACAGGTCCGCAGCACAAGTGAAGGGTGGGAGACATGAGGATGCCACACTGAGGGGTGGGAGTCGTGAGGATGATACAAGATGCGGCCAGTATTTCTGAAGGTACCTGTCTGCAGGGAGTGCCGGCTGCAGCCTCTCTCTGCTGGGGGATGCAGAGGGCTGCTCATCAGCCCAAATATCAGCTGTAGTGGGGGCAGACCAGCACTGCGCTGAGGCCAGGCTGATACTGCCTCTGGAGACATGAGGCTTTCATGGCTAACAAGATAAGCAGAAGACATTTATGTCTGCAAGAAACACAGGGGGCATGCATTTGTACTTTTGCCTTGATGCTTACAGAGGGGGGTCTGTGTAATTCAAGCAAAGTATGCTTCCCTGATAGCACCGGCATTCTGTCAGCAGTGCTGAGGCAATGGAGAGCCCTGGTGGCATGACAGAAACAGGTGGGCTGTGTCAGGATTTACCAAAGGATAACCCAGCTGGCCTGCAGTCTGCAAAGCAGTTGTAACCTTTACAGTTTATACCCCCCTCCAAAGACGTGCTATTACCCCTCTCTCTTGCAGTGGAAATGGCCTGTTGTCTGAAGCAGTCATCATCCAAAGGTTAAAAAGCTTTTTGGGAATCAGGTACTATTCTTAACAGGTTTATAAACAGTAAGTGATTGCTACAGCTTCCTTAGTTGCTCAGCAGAGAGCTGTCTTGCTGTTGCAAGGTGTTTTGCAACTACAATGAATTGTCTGTGGTGTCACTGTAATTAAGGATTTACTGTAGTCATCACAGAGTGAAATTGCTTGGCCTGTCTAATGGGAAATCTGATTAGATGGCTGGAATAATACCTCTGACTTGTAAACAGCTAACAACCTCTGCACCCACTTCCTACACACAGGATATTACTTTCAGTATGTCCCTTGGGATTCTGTTTCACACAGTGATACAGTATTGCTTTATTGTTTAAGATATTGCATTTAGTCATTTATTGGATTTAAACATTGGATATTCTCTGTTAATTCTTCCTATCTCAGGTCGGCTGTTCCTTTCCTTATGTGCCACAGGAAGCACAGTCAAAGAAGGCATAACATATCACTGGATGATGCCATGACCAAAGTTGTAACTAAAAAATAATAGAGGTCTTGGTAACAAGTGCTACTGGTGTCCAAAAAATTCCACCATTACAGTCCAAGTAGAAGGCTTGACATTTTCACCTGCCACTTATTATAACTACTCATTGCTGAAAATAATTCTGATATATAATAAGCATGTAGGTCTGAGGAGAAACAGCTGGATGCCTATTAGCAACAAATTTGTTTCAGAGTTATAGGTTGCATTCCACAGCCTTTATCCTCCTCCATTAAAGCCAGCAGGGTTTTTCTTTTACTTTAACAAGTGCAGGACTTAGTCCCTTGTGACTCTTTCTTGTTGTCTAATTACTAAGCTACCTCCTGTGTTGAGCAAAGCAGTGCTGTTACGCCATTACCCTGTCTGAGTAAACTGTGGGGACAATTTACCCAGAAACTGCTCAATGAGCAGCTGTCAAATTAATTCCTGCTGCTTTCCATTACAGTAAAAAAAAAAAAAAGGGGGGGGGGGGGGGGGGGGGGCGGAAACCCTCAGAAACTGTCATTAGCATCACTGATGCCATGACTGCTGGTCACTGCTGTTCTTACAAGAGCATGATTGGTGCAATTTGATGGCTGCAAAGTCACTGTATGAGAAGCACAGTGGAGCAGGGTATTTGGCAGCTTACAGCATGTTACTAACTTCTCTCTGACACAGAACAAGACAGTACAAGTGGTGCTATTAGTGTTAACGTAGCCATCTCCAATAAAGAAAGTGGTTAGCAGACCTGGTGCCCAAGAATTTCCAATTTAAGGTACACAAGCAAATAAAGCACAAACCAGGGAAGCATCTGCTCACAGGTGGAGTACTCCCCGTAACAGATGGTTTTTCAGGACCATTTCAAGGAAGGAAAGGAAATTGGGATAAGCTTCCTTTCCTTTCCTTTCCTTTCCTTTCCTTTCCTTTCCTTTCCTTTCCTTTCCTTTCCTTTCCTTTCCTTTCCTTTCCTTTCCTTTCCTTTCCTTTCCATTACAGT